>NC_048267.2:1818181-2121212 GCF_005286985.2 Setaria viridis | reverse complement strand
GTTACCAGCCAAAACCTAAGGCTGAAAGTACAGGTAAGCCCACAGGCCAGAAGATGTTGCAATCAGACTTCAGTAGCGCTCCCAGGTCAAGATGTTGCAACGTTGCAAACAGAAGAGTGGTATCAGAAGTAACATCACAACTTGATGTGTTGGCAACAGACATACGGATGATAGCTAGATATTCAGAGAAAAGACATCACGCTGGACTGAATTGCTCTGCAAACAGGTCAAAGCGCAAAAAGTAGGAAGTTTCATTTCTTAGGTAGTTTCCAACTTTGGCTCGACATTACAGGAGAAGGAAAAGAAGGCGTTGCAAACCCACAATACAAGCTCCTTAAAGAGAAAACATCATGCATAAGATATCCCTCACACATCTGCTACTAGAGCAGTGAGTAGAGAAACTGGGAAACTTTGTAGTGATGGGTATACTATCAGCAGTAACATCACAACTTGATGGATAAAAGGTTCAGAAATGGAGCTGGTTGCAAGTCTTTGGTCAGGCTGAAGGCGTCTCCCACTTGAGGGGCTTCACCACCTCCCAGGTGAAGTCCGGGTCGTCCCTGCCAAAGTGCCCGTACGCCGCCGTCTTAAGGTAGCGTCCATTTCCACCTCTCTTCAGGTCAAGGTGGATGATGATCATCCCTGGCCTAAAGTCAAAATTCTCCAGCACAATTTTCAGGATCTCTTTGTCGGGTACCTTGCCTGTGCCATATGTGTCAACAAACACTGAGAGCGGCTCAGGCACGCCAATGGCATATGAGACCTGGACAATGCAGCGGCGGGCAAGGCCATTAGCCACAATGCTCTTGGCCGCTTGCCTTGCAATATAGGCTCCACTGCGGTCGACCTTGGTTGGGTCCTTGCCAGAGAAAGCGCCACCACCATGGGCACCCCAGCCACCATAAGTGTCAATAATGATCTTCCTGCCAGTGAGGCCGGCGTCACCATGAGGTCCACCAATGACAAAGCGACCAGATGGGTTGAGATGGAAAATGGTCTTCTCATCAAGGTACTGCTCAGGGATGACAGGCTTAATGACATGCTCCTTCAGATCAGCAGCGATTTCATCATTGGTCACAGTCTCATCATGTTGGGTGGAGATGAGCACAGTGTGGACACGAATAGGGACCATGGCCCCATTGTCGTTGTGGTACTCAACAGTCACCTGGGTCTTCCCATCAGGCCTCAACCACGGGCAGGTCCCGTTCTTGCGGACCTCAGTGAGACGAGCACCAAGCTTGGTTGCAAGAACATGGCTGAGGGGCATCATTTCAGGGGTCTCATCAGTAGCATATCCAAACATGTGCCCCTGGTCACCAGCACCAATATCCTCAGGGCGCTTGGTGAAGTTGCCATGGACACCCTGTGCAATGTCAGGTGACTGCTGCTCAATGTTGACAAGCACCTTGCAGTGATCAGCATCGAGCCCTACATCATTGGACACAAAACCGATACCACGGCAAGTATCTCTGACAATCTTCTCATAGTCAACATTGGCTTTGGTAGTGATCTCACCAAAGACCATGACCATGTTGGTCTTAGTGCAGGTCTCACAAGCAACCTTGCTGTCAGGGTCCTCAGCTAGGCATGCATCAAGCACTGCATCAGATATCTGGTCACAGAGCTTATCAGGGTGTCCCTCATTGACGGACTCGGATGTGAAAAGGAATGTGTCAAGTTCAGCCATCTTCTTTGACCTGCATAACGCGGTAACATTCACCACTCAGAAGTCAGAAAAAATATGGGCACCAAGAAATGATCCAGGCTGAATAAGGTTCCAAAGATTTTGAATGGACAAATTTGATGATTGACATATGCCCAAATTACTTTCCAATAAAACTGATTGAAATTAATAAAAAGATAAGAAAGCAATTGAATACACAAGCAGATAAGCTTTTCTGAAAATATGATAAAAGAACACAAGAGATTATCCAGTACTACTAGCTACACGAGAATCAGAAAAAAATTCTTGGAAAAACTGTAATTATCCTGTCCAGTGGAAGCAATTAAGTTGTGAAAGATGCTTATATAGCAAGCAAAAATTTTAAAAAAATGTACCAAGACATCATTCGGGTAAATCGATGGCGCTAGAAAGAACGGCTAGTGAACAAGCAAAATAAATCTCCATTTAGATTATTTACAGTTTGAAAAAAAAAGACACAAACTTTACCAAGTTACCACAAAATATCTTGCAATGCCTACCTTCCAGAATTCCCCCACAAGGCAAACATCCACAATTTGATGATTTGCTCAATCACATTATTTGGAATTATCCTTTACATCGAAAATGTGACCAGTGCTGCTCAGAATTGTAACTATTCTGAAGTGGACAACCTACAGACTGTGCCCAAAGTATTAATCGAATATGCCGGAAAGACAACTCTAGATTTATCCAAGTACCACAATATTCCATGAACAATAAGCTACCCAATCACACATCATAGAGGCATCCTAGTCACCACTCACCAGCTTTGTTCTTGGAATGACAGGATCCTAATTCCTAAGACCAACGGAATCCACCATTATTCACAGCACAAGTTGTCCAGTTGCGGTGCCAACTTCTCCCAGTTCACAGCGCACTCAATGCGCAGCGAATGAGCATATAAGAATAATGCCTTTCCACCTCGCAATGGCGTGCAGAATAATCAAAGTTGCAAACTTTCGGGACACAAGAGTAAGATTCCCAGACCTAAAGAAGCACGCGCACGCCATCACTCGGTGCTAATCCTTCAATCCAATTAATACAATACTAAAAGCAGAAATAACTCCACAACATATAAGACCGCCGCCGGAAGAAACAAACCCCAGATCTGGGCCTCCAATCAGTGAGGACCTGGCTGTGATCCACCCGCTACTAATCTAATCTTGCCGTCCAACACCACCTCAGCACTCAACAAGGCGACTAAACAACAGATTTGTCCAGAAAAATAGCCGCTAATCTAGCGCCCGGAAAAGCGGAAACAAAGCGGCCGTTTTTTTCCTGAGTCAACCGGACAAAACCCCAGGAGAGGAGACCCGGAAAGAAACAATGAATAGCCAATCTATCTTACGCAAGCACGGTAACCGACCTTGACCAAACGAGAATATCGCCGGAAGAAGGATCAGGAAGAACGGAAACGGGCAGAAGGGGCGCCTCACCTTTGCTCGCGGCAGCGGCGGCGACGATGCGAGGGGGTGAGACAGAAACGAAACGGCGTAGCAGTAGCAGTAGATCCGACCCGCTGTGCCGGCCGACGCAGGGCCGTGACCGTGCTCCCCGACGGTATTTATAGCTCTCTCCACGGGTCCCCCGATCTAGCCTACGGGCGTGGACCAGGACGCGGTGGTGGGAGGCGCGCGGATGGCCACCGGATGGGGATCGGATGGCGGCGGGGGAGTTGGGTAACGGGGTTAGGGTGGCCGACATGCGACGGCGACCCGTACCAACCAGATCGTCGTGGGGCAGGCAGACGGTCGTTCGCGTCGCACTCAATGAGTCGGGCCGGGCAAGTGTCTTGTGTGGTGGGTGGGCCACTAACCCCCACGGGCCCATTCCATGCGAGCCCAAGCCGTTTTGGTGATTTTCCTCGTCGGCCATCTCGGTCAACTTCGGCCCATCAACAACTTCGTCCCGTACAGATGGGGACCAAAGCGGAGATCTATTATCTATCTTCCTGAAAAAAAAATTCTCATGTACCTTCCGATATTTGAGATCGTATTAGCCCCCCTCAACGGTTGAGATGGTTCCGCATGTAGCCCGGCGGGCACAGCAGAGCAGCGCGGTCCGCGCGGAGCACCAGGCTGGTGTCCACGTGGTGAAGCTCCATTGGGGATCAGGATGATAGTTGCCAGGTTGGTGTACGGCGGACTTGCACTTTGCTTTTCATATCCAAATATTTATCTACTAAACCATTGATCCGTTTTCAAAACCGTTTGGATCATGGTGTTCGTTAGAATTATTAAAATAAAATAAGCTCAAATATCAGTGTGTTTTTTAATTATTGAAAATTCAACATTTATACTAAACCTTTTCAACATTTTACATAAAAATGTTGAACATGTCTTTACAAAATGTTGAACCAGGATTCAAAAATTCTTGAACATAGTGTTTCAAAATGTTGACCGTACAAGTTCAACATTTTTAAAATAATACTTCAACCTTTTTCATATGAAATGTTGAAATAGATTTTTTTTAAATGTTGAATCTGAGCCATAAATATAACGAACTAAATAAAAAAAATTAAAACTCACCTGACATGGACCTGAACCCCGAGATGAAGGTGTCTTCAACATTGCTCGCTGAAAACAGACAGGGCAAACGGAACGGAGTGCGGAACCATACTAGCTGGGCTAGTCGCGCGTGGGAAAGTATTAGTTGGGCCAACCGAGCTTTAAAGGTGATTGGCTTAATCATCTTCCAGAAGTTAGATAGGAACCCCGGACCAAAGTTGGTCAAGCAGCGAGCGATCAACTTCGTCCCTGGCGCTGCTGGACCATCGAGCAACTTCGGGCCTGTTCGCTTCAGCTTATTCAGCCGGCTTATCAGCCACCAAACAGTATTTTTCTCTCACAACAAATCAGCCGTTTCAGCTTTTCAGTCGGCTTATAAGCTGAAGCGAACAGACCCTTCAGCCCGCACCTTGCTTGGATTAGACCGCGGGCCAACTTCAGCCTGCGTGGCGATGGGTGGCGTCACTAACTTCGTTTGTGTCGCGCGGCCAGCTATGGTCCTTCGGTCAACTTTTGGCCCAACGAGAATCGGCAACTTCGGCACAGGTATCTCTAAAGACCTCTACTTCAGAGGTTCGTCCACCAACACATCTACTTCGTTGTGTGAGATAACCCACTTCGTTTTTATCTTCGGTAATGCAATCCACGGGGTGTCCGTCGCGAGAACGTTTTTCCGGACGGACTCAGGATGCGTGGCGCAACATGCTCCACATATTTTACTATTTCTTTTCTACATCGTCCACAAGCTGTCCACTGCCGACTGCTCCTTCCAGAGAAAGAATAAATACCCCCCACAATTATCTGCTTCCTCACTTTTCTCTTGACCATCCATTCTCCATCTCTCACGCTATCTCTTGTGCAAAAAAGGCAGCTGCTAGCCTGCTAGTCTGTATGTCGCCATGGGCAAAGGCCCCTTCCGCTCCCGCCGCCACAAGCTCCACGCTGTCGCGCCACACTAGCAATCTCCCTGAGGACTTCCTGCACGGCCATCGCCTCTCTCTTTTGTCTCTCCTTGTGATTCCTCTAGGCTCCCACACGCCTTCCTCCCTCCCTCTCTTCTCCGGCCTCTCCCCTAACTCCCTATTCCCATGCCGGCCACCACGCTCTAGTTGCCGGACGCCCCATCCTCTGGGGGCCTGCCGCCACCATGTCGTTCGCTGCTGCGTCATCAGCATCCGCGGACGAGCTCCTCGTGCTGGCCGATGAGCCTAGCCGCTCTATCTTGCCTCGAGTCCGTGTTGTGCCCGCACACGATGCTGCGCTCCCTCCGCTCGCTGAGGCCCGCACGCGGCTCCTCACATGCGCGCGGCAACGACGCACAATAGCGCTGAGCATGGGGGCGACGCCACGGGCAGTGTGCGGCGCGTGCTAGCCATGACCGAGGGAAGGAGATGCTCGTGTTACCCATGCTGGCCTAACTGCAGTCCTTGTCGAGGTCAGGGGAGGGGAAAGTTCTGGGTCCTTGTGTTGGTAAAAGGTAAATCAGATTGTTGCAGTCGAGGTTTTCAGATGTTGCAATTCTTGTGTTTCAGATGTTGCAGTTCTTGCGTTTCAGATGTTCCGAGGGTCATAGATGTTAAATGTTGCAATAGGTAGCATTGGATGTTTCACTTATTCATTCTGGATGTTGCAGATATTTTAATCTATTTTTATTGAGACTTTATTATGTTTCAAAGTTGCATGAGATGATTTGAGATGTTTCATGTACCGACATGTTTAATGTTGAATGGTTTATTTTTCATGATGTTTCGGTAGGTTATTTTGAACGTTGCACAACAATGGTTTGCGATGTTGCAATAGTGTTTGGGATGTTGCATTTCAATGCTGTACTATGTAGTGGCAAGTTTGAATGTTGCATGCAACATGACACACATGTTGCGACGGATTTTTTTTCCTAACCTCATCGGATGGCTAAGAAGTTTTTTTTACACGGTCGTGAACGGTTCAAATGTTAACATTTCTTGTTGCAGACCCTATTTCCTCATGTCGCATATGCTATTTTTTTGATATTGCGACAGAGTGAAGGAGTGAGTTTTACTGTATGCCCCGAACGTCCGGGCGTTAGCAGCTACGTTTGGTCTTATTCGTATTAGCATGCAGTTACAGTACACTAGTAGAATACCCCCTCTAGGTATGCCATATTTAGAGCGTTTATTTCATCTCTATATCATTGTATGCATGCTTTTATAAAGCGTGATGGACTGTATCAGACCTTGTGGAGATGAAATCTTTAAGCATTTCTATGAAAGAAAGAGATATTTTATAGACACGGTAGATGCATATCTATACGTATCGATACAATTTTGTAGACACATGTATGAAACGTGTTTAGTGGTGTAGTTACGTAGTACAGCAAAGCTTCATTGCGTGTTAAGAAAAATAGGGACAATCTCATATATGCATATATAAAACATGCCTACTAACGCAGACGTGATTTTATAATGACGACTTGTTGCACAGTAAGGAATATAGAGACAATTTAGTAGATACATTTATATCACGCGTTTCATATGCTAGACAACATGGCAGGTGATACATTTTATAGTAACACCTAACTACGTGTTAACAAACGTAGAAACAATATCGTAGGCATGTTTTTATAACACATCTACAGATATAGACACATTTATAGTTACAATATGTTCTGTATTAAGAAATATAGAGACGATTTATACATACGTATCATTTAGATTTCGTGTGTACTAATATATTATAGTTTTTTATTTAATTTATAAATCCAAAATATCATTTGTTTCTAATATGCTAGGTTAATAATGGAAAAAAATGACCATGACATTGCATTTGGAATGAATTATGCGCTTCACAAAAAAAGAAATTAAGTACTTTATCAGGAACCAACATGTCTAATTAAAGTACAGTAAACAAGATAGTTGTCTTCGTAAAGAAACATAGATAAGGTGACAATATCATACAAATATTTCTACATTTTTTCACTAACAACTAAAACCTATGCTTCATTGCATGGTCTTTCTCCTCTTTCACTCATGGCTTCATTTCTCAATCTCCCCTGAAAAGTTAAATTACAATCAATGACTGAAATAACTAAAGTGAAAAGCAACCGATAAGTATATTATATGTGAAGATCCTATTACATGATTTTGATGATTTTACTACATAAAGGAACATGAGCAAGTATTTTCAGCAAATTCCACTTATTACAAAATGCTGAGACTTAGTGCGTACAATAATGAAATAAACATGACTTGTGTTAATGTATTAGTGAGGAGACCTTAGCAGCTGGCCCATGTCACATGGACCATCAGATTATATGTTGCTTTCTGCTTGTTGTGAACTAGATATCAGCTAATGTAACTAAGAAGAGTTCAATAACCTCATGAAAGTCCTGCTGGATTAGTACACAGGAAATGGCTGAAAAAGGCTAAAGAAGTCATGCACAAATCTATTCATATGATTGTATCTAATCTAAGTAAAAATATGCAACAAGCTGCAATTTTAACCAACCTAATAGGAATCGTTCTTTTTTTGCAGTTCAGTTATATCTTCTCCACATGTGGAGTTGTTGTCAATCTATCAGTAAACCATTAGCCAAAATAAAAATAAACATCAAAACAGGAGCTAGTAAGTAGTAATAGATATGTACTGTAAAAATAATAGATCCTGTCATTCAGATTTTAGAGCTTAAGAGCATATGTAGATCTGTGCATTTTCAGTCAGAAGGCAGCATTGCAGGCCTGTAGAAACAGAATACAGGTTCACCATTTTAGTCACAACATCACACGTTCAGAGCATAAGAGGAATACAGGTTCAGAGAAACATATATAGGATTACAGTTTAGTTATGACATGTTGAAATAGCATTAAGATGCGTGGAGGCTGACCGAAATAGATGGCGTAATGAAAATGACATTGTCAATGAAATGGAAGAACTAGAATCCGAGATTAAGAAAATATTACTATCTTCTGATCAGTCAAAGGACCTAGCTGGGCAGGTATGATCATTTCAGCATTGATGCTCATATCCCCTGCAGCATACTAATTCTATGGAAATTACAAGAAGATGACAGTTTTTTTGGTAGATTGATGTCCTTGGCCTGTCAAACCCTAGGGTTTATAGAAGCCAACATTATCCAAGATCCTGCAAATGTCAGTTTTAGGTTTATGTTAAATAAATTGGAGAAATATTTGTGAATTAAGAAGGAAGCGTTTAGATTAAGTTGGTCATATCAAACTTAATTAAAGATTAAACAAAGACGTGTTCGGTAAAAAAAATTAAACCGAGACTGCATTGCGAAGATTAAACTGTAAACTCTAAGTTATCTTTATCTCTAGGCATATCAAACTACAGTCACATGAAAGCAATGGTGCTGGTCTATAAGTTTATTTATATATGCTCTGGAACAAAGTTCTATTTTGCAGTCAAGACATTAAACAAACAATCCTGAAGACACACTGCAAAAGCCTAAACAGTGCTTGTACCTTTCACAAAGTGAAGACTGGACCTGCCTAGCACTGTCGACCTGTAAGTTAAGTGCAGCTGCTGCTAGCTTGCACCGAACAGAAAAGCAAATGCTTGCAGCCTATTAGCAATGCCTGAGGATCAAACAAAAAAAAGTTTTGACGGTCCTAGAATAAAGTATCATGGTAACCAGCCAGACATGATGCCTTTCGATACTCCTCATAATTGTTGCACTTGTGAACTAAACCTTTTAGAGATTGTGACATTGTTTAAATTTAGGTCCCATTGAGGCAGATTGAATACACTTAAATGAGGACGGTATCCTACTTCATATCAAGGTATCAGTGTTCATAAAAAAGTTCAAGTACACCCATGATTAGATTGTTATGCACATTCAGTGATGGATATTATACTAACATTATATCATAATTAATAATGTCAGTACCTTGGACTAATCACATTGAGCGAAGGAGACTTCAATCACGAGAAACTCTGTCAAACTTGTCAACTCTCATGTGATAAATTTGTCAGAATTACATCCAACATTTGCACTTCAAACAATCTATTGAATTTATTTAGGTACATAGTCAATGTTTCAAAACATGCATAGTTAGTAGTTAGTGTGAAGTGTGAACTGATGTACAAATAAAGTCGCGAGGCCGAACACACTTGACGAGATTTGGCCCCCTAATTATGCAAACCTAAAGACCTGACGAATTAGACCTAAACCAGCGTTGATAGACGAAAGAAAAATGAGACAGATCCGTTAAATACCTATGCAAAATCACAACCCGTTCATCTGCCCTCTTCCTCGCTGTCCTTCCTGCCGTTGCTGTTGTAACCTGTTCTGCAGTGCAAATCTGCAGCCAACAAAAAGGGCAGCGGCAATCAGAACAAGCATCCTTGTTGGTTAATCTCATCATTAGGAGATTTTTAGATAATGGATAGAAATCCGGCCTCTATATCCACAGGTGGACATATACAGCCAACTTACAAGATTTCTTAGACTCCAAATCTCAAAATTGAGAAGCTCGTAAAACAAGATAGAAAGCTAGAAGATGAAAAAAAGTTAGAAAGACTAAGTTTCAAACTTCTCTGTCCTGCTTGAAACTTGTTTTGTCTTCCTGCTTCAAACTTGTTTTGTCTTCGTGCGGCAACCACCATTAACATCTTCCATTTACTTAGAAACTTGTGATGTTGGAATCTGCCAGAAAACCATAGACTCATGTAGAAACCGCACTGAGTCAATCTCGACCGTGATTTCAAGCAAACCGTTAAGAAGCAACCTCTCAGCATGCAGCGTGGAACCTCCGAAGCGATGCCTTCAAAAAGGAAATGACACAAATGTGCCGCCATGGGTCGTTCAGATAACTGAAGGCAATGCAACACCCCAAGGAGGAGAGCGGCGCCCGAAGATGTCGTCGTTGCTAGCACTAGCGAAATTGCCGAGCAAAGCTTTCACCTACAGCCCTCCAGCCCCACCTACCGCAAACCATGGCCTACCGCATTCGACTTCCACCACTGGCAACTGGCATTGTTGTTGCCATTGCCAATGCAGCACCCACTACAACCACTGCAATTCCAGCGCTCTCTGTTGGCCTCCATCACCATCGTCGCAGACATAGGTAGCCAGAGTGGCGACCAACCCCGACGCGGTGCACCTCGAGCCACTGGGATCCATGGCTATACACATGGATGCGCAGAGCCCCCCACTAGCACACGACCTCAGCCGCGACATGCAGCAGGCCCCCGCAGCCCCCGCGAAAGATGGCAACGGGCAGAAAATATCCGCGTGCCCACGGATATAACCCGATGGACACGTATATGGGTCTAAGTCTGTGCCCACGGGCATGGGCGTGGGCGTGACCCTAGACCCAACGGATATTTGCTCACGGGTGTGAAAAAATGATATCCGCACCCGCAAACCCGCCAGACCTGCACCAATGTCTGACATGTGGCCCCAACCCCCAATACCATGTATATAAACTCAAATTAGGGTTTCATTCTAACTTCACCTAATTCATTTTCCCCTCCCCTGCTGCCGCACTCCCTCGGTCCCTCCACCCATCCCCCGTCTCCCCAACCCCAAGACCCCGACCTAGCGACCAATGCCGCTAGGGGCTAGGGCCTCGGTGCCGCCCCTTCCCACCGCCGATCGCCCCCAGATCCGTCGTCCGCCCGTTCACCGCCGGTCGCCACCTCATCCAGCGGCTCGCTCCCATGCAGGTAACACTGCCACCACTCTTTTTATGTTCTGAACTTCTGATTTGCTAGCTTGAGGGTAAAATTGACTAGCTAGAATACTAGATCCTGTAAATCCATCCTATTTTGAGTAGATCTGCATTCGTTGACTATATTCTAGATCTGCATTGTACTTATCTGCATCATCTGCACTTGTTTTGCAGTTGCCATGGCTAGTAGCTCGCATGTGCCACCCTCCCAAACTTCTGTTGTTGTTGTGGCTGCTACTGATACTAAGGGGGACGATGTTGTGCACATATCAGATGGTGAGGAAGAAGCTCCTACTGGTACTGGTTCAAAGAGGAAGCTCACTTCAAAAGTGTGGAATGACTTTGAGAAGGTGTGTGTTGATGGAGTGTGGAAGGCCAAATGCATTGCGGCAAGAAGCTTTCAGCTATTTCAAGAAACAGTACAACACATCTAAAAAGCCATATGAAATCTTGTATCTACAATAAAAAGAAGCTAGGAGACAAAATTCAAACTAATTTGAGGTTTGGAACCACTGAAAGTGGGGTAGTGAGTGTAGAAACTATGTGTCTGATCAAGAAGTAGCTAGAAAAGCTCTCTATTCCATGATCATACTACATGAGTACCCGTTGTCCATTGTTGGTCACCATGGCTTTCATAAGTTTGTTAGTGCACTGCAGACTTTGTTTAAAATGACACTCGAAACACTATTAGAAGGGACATTTGCATTTCTATGAGGGTGAGAAAAAGAAAGCTAGGATATTCTTGCAAAGGACCAATTGTCGTGTTGCTGTTACAACTAATCTTTGGACAGTTGATAATAAAAAAAGAGGCTATATGGCAGTAAGTGGACATTTCATTGATGACACATGGACACTTAATAGCTGCATTTTGAGGTGATTGTCAATTTTTTCATTTTGTTGCTTGCTATTCAGATTTCAAATTTCTGTAATTTGTGAACCTGTTCAACTGAATTATTGCATTATTATGTGCAGGTTTATGTATGTGCCATGTCCCCATACTGCAGAAGTCGTTTGTGATTCATTGCACAAGTGTCTCCAAAGCTGGGATATTGATCGGAGGGTGTCAACCGTACCCTTGACAATTGCAGCACCAATGGTAGCATGATTGGCTTAATGGAGACAAGGCTTGGTGTAGCTAACATGCTATTGAAAGGGAAATGGCTGCATATGCGGTGCTGCATGGACATCCTCAACCTCATCATCAAAGATGTCATGGAAGTCATTGCAACTGCTGTTTTAAACATCCGAGAAAGTATTGCTTATTGGGTTTCTATACCAAAGAGGTATGAAAAGTTTGAGAAAATAGCTCTAGATGAAAATATTGAATTGAGCAAGAAGTTGCAACTAGATTGTAAAACTAGATGGAACTCAACCTATATCATGCTTAATATTGCTATACCCTATAGGAAGGTTTTTGAACGTTTGGATGAGCTTGATAGGAACTACGTTTGTTCAACACCGGATGATTGGATATTTGCTTCTACAGTTTGTGAGAAATTAGGATTCTATGACCTTACTGAGCTGTTTTCTGGAACTAAATATGTGACAGCCAACCTTTTCTTCCCTAAAGTATGTGAGGTTAAACTTAAAAGGACATCTTGGGAGCATGATGAACATGATACTATTACGGACATGTCTATGGCCATGCTAGAAAAGTATGATAAGTATTGGACTGATATACATGGTCTTATGGCTGTTGCTGCCATTCTTGATCCACGTCTTAAGATGACGAGTTTACATGCTTGCTTTGTTGCCCTCTTTGGTGAAGAACATGCCGGGTCTTATGTTACATAGGCTCATCAATTGCTAACTGATTTGATGAAACACTATTATGTCAAAGAGGAAGATTTTGTGGGGACATCATCTAGTGGTGCTTCTTCTTAAGTTGGTGCAGCTGTTGTGTTGTCTATTTTTAAAACCCTTTCAGCAAATAAGAAGACTACTAGCTTTGTTAGAAGTATGAATGAGCTAGATCGTTGTTTGGATGAAGAGACCCTTCCTTATGATGAGAATGATTATTTTGATGTCCTTGGTTGGTGGAAGTTGGAGGGAACTCCTTATCCTACTTTGAGGCAAATTGCTCGTGACATCTTGGCTATTCCAATCACAACAGTAGCCTTTGAATCAGCTTTTAGCACTAGTGGAAGGATTTTAAGTGAGCATCGCAGCCGTCTTACTCCTAAAATATTGGAAGTTTTGATGTGTGGCCAAAGTTAGCTTCGTCACACTCTAAAAGTACTACACTACTACTGTAATAGATTGTTCATTTGCATATAAGAACTATTTGCTGCGGCTACTAAAATATATGAAATTTTATTGTAGATGATGCTGATGGAAGGATGAATAGCTTCTGGTCATACCTTGAAGACATTCAAGAAGAGATGAAGGAAGAATTCTGCATCACTACTGCTGATTCCAACTAAGATTGGTTGAACGTTTTATGTAATGGTGTTGAATAATGACTTGTACGGTTGCATGCAGCATGCCTTTATTTGTGCTAAGCTGCTAATGTGTGACGACTTTAGATTATGATGTGAGATGTAAGACTTATTTATTTTCTTGGTCAGACTTTTATCTAATGGTTTTGTCTCTTGCCTGATGGTTGTTTAATGTGCTGAAAAACTAGAATTGAGATGTCTGCTTACTTGCTGATAGCATGATATAGGTGTTTATATGTTGCTATGCGGGCACATGGGCATGCCCGTGGGCATGTGGTATCCACGGATGGCAGGCATGGGCATGGTTTTCTACCCGTGGCAGGCGGCCGGCACGGGCATGGTGTTTTGCTCGCGGGCATGGATATCTGGAGCCTGTACCTGCACAGATTTTGCTCGTTGCCATATCTAGCCCTCGCCAAACCATGGGGCGCGCTGCCGCAAGGCCCCCACGCTGCAGTCTACCGACTGCTGCTATCGCCACGCCACGCCAGCAGGAAGCCCTTGCGCTTGCGAGCACGGACGGCCGCCAAAGCTGCGCAGCTCGCCCTCGCGGCCACCATGGAAACAAAGCACGTCGTTGCGCTGCCACACGATAGGGACAGATCCGGGCGTCCCTGAGCAGATCCACCCGCGAGGCCCCTCGATGGATGGAGGAGTGCCAGATCTGGGGGCTGTCAATGAAGCGATGGGGCCGCAACCACCATCACCGTCGGAGGCAGAAGCTGCTGGTCACCATGGGAAGCACGCATTGCTAATATGGGGGATGGAGAAAACTTGGGGAAGGGAGGAGAGGCTGCCCCGCCGCTGCCATCCCTGCGGCCGCGCGGGTTTCCCGTTGCCTGCTCCGGCGGCAGCAAGACAGATGGGCGTGGGGAGGACGGGCGGTGGCGCAGGGGTGTCAAGCGCCGCCCGAGTCGCCCAGGAGGACGACACGGGGGCTATCACCCTCATCATTAGGAGATAAAAACTCATTCCATTTGAATTACTCCAACACGCCCATTGTGAGGCGTCAGATCTGCGCCAAGGCAATAGCGACGTCGAGCGGTGGATGTACTTCAAGATGCTATCACGATCTTCGTGGTGGTGATGCCTACTTAAATCAAGATGAGACGATTGAGGTACCTCTAGTAGAGGTCTGGTCTTACTCGAAAAAGATCCAGAGCTGGGGAGGGTATATAGGAGTGGGGTTCCATCCAATACGAAGACTGCCCGCCTCAGGTTCTTGGCCTCATCAAGCAGGGTGATGGTGGATCTATCAATCAAGATGGTGGAAGAAGAGCGGATTTATTAAGGATTTGTTTGTTTGAGCTGTAGCTTTTTAGCTTTTCTGAGAAGTTGCTGCTGATTTTTTTTTTCTGAAAAGCTAATACTAGCTTTTAGAAGATGTATTTAGCTTTCTAAGCTTAGAAAGTTACGAAAAAGCTCATAAAATATAAACTCTGCTATTCTGAGCTTCCAACTTTTCGAAAACTGCACTAGAAAATTGTTGTTTATTTGAGTTTCTGACTTTTCACGTTAAGAATCTGCTACAAAACTCAAACAAACGTCCTAAGATAACTGCGGCAGGAAGAAGAGGAGTGGAGGACGGGTCGCATGGGCACGTGCCAACCGCTAGCGGTCGTGAACACCGTGTCTTCGTAACATCTTCCGCACTAAAGAAAGATTGCCACCGGAACGAAAAAGAACGACCCCCCAGCGAGACGGCTCATGATTTGCCTTTTCACACCTGCTGGCCACAAAGTCTAGTTGCCAAACCAAGTTAGTCTTGACCACCTCCCGAAATGAATAAACTACCTTGGGCACGCGAGGAATGCAGCGAAAACTTCGCATCGTCCGTCCTTCCACGACACACGAAAAGCGAGAAAGCGAATCCATCCAACCAAAATCAGTAGCCTCCTGCTGTCAGCCTAACTGGACTATAAAGAATTTAGACCCCAGCGTAATTGAAAGAAAACATGGATAGAACAAAAGTGGCCGCCCGCTCATAGCCATGGAGTAATTCCACACCAACCACGCGACGACCCTCATCACCATCCCTGTGTCCTCCTCTGTCAGGTCCTTCCTTCTCTTTAATTTCTTAGTACCTGCTCAGTTAACACGTACTAGAGTCAAATCTAGTGGTTGCGGAGCCGGATATGACCTGCTCCTTTGGTTCGCTGTGTTTTCTGATTTGGAAATGTTAACCTTTTGTAAGCTTTTGATGAATAGGTTGTCAAAATATTTAAATGTTTACTGTGAATAGTTGTATCACTGATTTGTATTTTTGAATTACAAATTTACCGTGATGATGCTTTTGTGCCAATTAACAAAATTTTGCATCAAAATTTTACTTGTATTTCTTCTTTATTTGATGAAATATGCGATGTTATGTACTATGTTAATGGACGGGTATGCTATTTGGGATGGATGGAAGGAATGTGGCCATTAGGACAAAGATTTTGACCAAGAATCACTCTATTAATATTTTATTTATATTATATAAAATTGTAATTGTAAGAAATTATTGTTGAATGAATAGAATTACATTTTGTATCACCAAAATTATGTATTGACAGAAATTTGCTTACCAGGGTTTGTTTAAACTGGACGAAATAAGCATTATAATTTTTTTTAAAAAAAGAGACGGTAAGCTTCTTTAGGGAAAGTAATTTGGTCTTGTTTAGAAGTTTAGCACTAAGATTTCTTGCGAACTTGGTTCATTGTTGGGAATAGCCGTGATGTCGTTGAATTCTTCACTTTTTTTTTGGTATTTTTACCTCTGTTGCAAATTCTTTGTACCATGGCGCTGCTCCTTAAGTGACGTCCTTGCCTACAAGAAATTTCGAGCCATTTATGTGACGTCCAAACCAGGCCTGATGCGGACTAGCCATTTGTTCTCTAGCGCTCAGATGCGGTGGCAACCGACCTCATCAAGAGTCCACCTGAAAACCCCACCGCGCTTGCAATCTTCCAAGCCTCCAAGCATGTCACTGGCTGCTGTTGCCATCGCTATGGCCCTTGTCGCCTACTGCTGCACGGCAGGCCATCCCGGCGCGGGGGAGGCGGCGGACACCGTCTCGGCGCGGCGGCCGCTGCGGGGCAACGATACGGTGGTCTCGGCGCAGGGCAAGTTCGAGCTGGGCCTCTTCAGCCCCGGCAGCTCCGGCCGGTACTACCTCGGCATCTGGTACAAGAACGTCCCCGTGCAGACCGCCATCTGGGTCGGCAACCGTGAAAGTCCCCTGTCAGATGTTGCCTCGGCTGAGCTCCGGGTGTCCTCCGACAGCGGCAACCTCGAGCTCGTCTGGCGGAGCCAATCCTCTGCCTCGCCGGCCGTCGTGTGGTGGACCAACCTGTCGTCCTCGTCGGTGTCATCGTCGCCGGGGTCAAACATCGCGGTGATGCGTGACAATGGCAATCTGGTTCTCCTCGACGGGGGCAACTCCTCCAACGTGCTGTGGCAGAGCTTCGACCACCCAACGGACACGCTGGTGCCGGAGGGGTGGCTCGGGGAGAACAAGCTCACCGGCGAGTACCAGGCGCTGACGTCGTGGCGCAACGCCGAGGACCCCGCGCCGGGGATGTTCACGGACACGGTGGACCGCAACGGCAGCAGCGAGTTCTTCTTCCTCTGGAAAGGCTCCCGCGTGTACTGGCGCAGCGGCGTCTGGACAGGGCGCGTCTTCGCCAATCTACCGGAGGCCGTCAACAACGTGCTCTTCAACCAGACGTACATCGAGACGCCGGCGTACCGGCGCGTCACCAGCGTGCTCTACGACAACGCGACGATCACGCGCATGGTTCTCGACCTCACGGGCCAGACGAAGCAGTACATCTGGGTAGCCGAAAGCCAGAGCTGGCAGTTCTTCTGGGCCGCGCCCACCGTTCAGTGCGACGTCTACGCGCTCTGCGGCGCCTTTGGCATCTGCAACCAGAGGACCCAGCCGCCGTGTCAGTGCCCTCCCGGGTTCGCGCCCGCGACGGAGCGGGACTGGGGCCTCAAAGACTGGAGCGGCGGGTGCCACCGGAGCGCGCCGCTCCGGTGCGGAGGCAACGGGTCAACGGACGGATTCCTGGAACTTCCGGACATGAAGCTCCCGGACGACTCGTTCTCTGTGAGCGCCCAGAGCAGAGCAGAGTGTGAGTCGGCTTGCTTAAAGAACTGCTCCTGCCAGGCTTACACATTCTCCAGCGGTGGTGGCTGTGCCGTCTGGCACGACGGCTTCCAAAACCTCGAGCAGTTGTATGGCGATGCCGGGGGTTCGTCGTCGAGCCTGTACCTCCGGTTGTCAGAATCTGAACTGCAACATCTGCGCGGCGTGAAGGGGAAGAACAGGCGCTTGCTGTGGCTCGTTCTTGGCATCGTTTTAGCTTGTCTTGCAGCATTGGGTGCATCGGCACTAGTAGTGTGGATGCTTCTATCTAGGAGGAAACGACTGGAGAAAATGGATAATCAGAAGGGCTCCTCCTTGCATGTTTACAGCTACAGGGAGCTCCGCGCCGCCACGAAGAACTTCTCCGAGCGGCTGGGTGGCGGAGGCTTCGGCACGGTGTACCGCGGCGTTGTGAACGGGCACACCGAAGTGGCTGTCAAGAAACTAGAGGGCCTTCGGCAGGGCGACAAGCAGTTCCGGACGGAGGTGAACACTTTGGGGCTCATCCAACACGTCAACCTCGTCCGGCTCGTCGGATTCTGCTCGTCCGGCGACGAGAAGATGCTCGTGTACGACTACATGCCCAACGGCTCACTGGACTCCTACCTCTTCGGGAGCAAACCGTGCCCGAGCTGGCGCGACCGCTACGGCATCATGCTCGGCATCGCTAGGGGGCTGGCCTACCTGCACGAGGGCTGCCGTGAGTGCATCATACACTGCGACATCAAACCGGAGAACATTCTGCTAGACAAGGACTTGTGCCCGAAGATCGCTGACTTCGGGATGGCGAAGCTGGTGGGGAGGGACTTCAGCCGGGTCTTGACGACGATGCGGGGCACCATAGGGTACCTCGCACCCGAGTGGATCTCCGGGCTGCCAATCAGCGCCAAGGCCGACGTGTACAGCTTCGGGATGGTGCTCTTCGAGCTCATCTCAGGGCTCCGCAACGCCGAGGGTTACGACGGCGATGGTGAGGCAGGGCAGCGTCGGTCCACGTTCTTCCCGGTCTGGGCCGCAGCGCGGGTGGTGGAAGGGGACACGGCCGCCGTGGCGGACCCGAGGCTGCGCGGCGACGTGGGCAAGGGGGAGCTGGAGCGTGCCTGCCGGGTGGCGTGCTGGTGCATCCAGGATCAGGATGAGCACCGGCCGACCATGGCGCAGGTCGTGCAGGCGCTGGAGGGCGTCGTCGACGTCTACGTGCCGCCGGTGCCCCGGGCACTCCAGCACCTCGCGACACTGACATGATGCGCTGTCGCGCGGCAAATGTGTATGACTAGTGCACAGCTGAAGCTGACAAATTAAATAAACAATATAATTCTATCATTTTCTAGTGCCGACTCACTATATTATATCTAATTTCTTCCCGGTTGATTATGGTGCTGTCAATGGGTAGTGATGATGTTTTTGCTCTCCTCAAATCTGACAACACGCCGATCGAAGAATCAATCGCCGATGCTGTTCATCACGCTGACGAGCTCCTGAAGCAAGGCGTAAGCCTCATCTTCTGATTACAAGGTACGCAGACAATCCCCCATCCTATACGCATATCCAAATCAATAATTTTTTATGGCAGACTTCACTTTGACCTAGTTCTTTTCTGTTTGTGAGCACATGATGTACCATCTACTACCCCCTCCATCATAAATTATAGATCATCTTAGTAGATTCATAAAATTTATTATACACCTAGATATACACTATATTTATATGCATAGAAAATTGATTAGAAAAGTCAAAATGATCTATAATTTAGAACGAAGGGAGTACTCTTAGCAAAAATTTATGCACAACCAAACAGCTCTGTCTGCTGTGCAGGTGCAAGTTGGGTATAGCTGGACAGTGCAAGCATGCGCCCGGCTGAGAGCTATCATTGTGGCTCACTTGTATTTTTCCAGTTTTCTTTAACGAGTACTAGTACCTACATGGTACAAGGAAGCTAAAAAAATAGTTTCACAATTTGTGGAGCAAACCATGATTTATTGGGCATTTAATAAGTCTATCATAAGAAATATAGTAGCAAAAAATCTACAACAGTAATATGCACATACGCATTTTTTACAAAGCTACATCTCATCAGAAACCCAACAAAACAAGAATCATTATTTTTAGATCTACACATATTTTCCTATGAATTAAACAAGATTCAACACTTTACTCAAAACACATAAAATATTTCCCTTTTCCTTTTTCCAGAAAATCCCGGCCAAACATTTTCTACTCAGCCTAGACCTAATCAAGCCACTGACGTGCTGGCCCCCGGGGTCAGCATGCCTGGCCCGGTCAAGGCCGCCCGGCCTACCTTGACCAAGGCTTGGCGAGCACGCGGCATGGCACAGCGGCGCGACAGAGTGGGGCCGGTGTAGAGGAGCAGGGCGGCGTGGCGGAGAGTGAGCGGAAACGGCACACCGCAAAGCTCACCACTACTAGCAGCCTGGTGATGAGGAGGTGGCGTAGTGGTGCTCCAGGGGTGGCGGTGGAGCGGCAGATGGAACTCGCCGGTGAGGGCCCTGCATAGTGAAGGAGGGGAAGTAGCGGTGGAATGGGTACGGGGCAGGGTGAGGAAGCTTCAGCTGTGAGGTTGACCCGGGGTTTACTGTCGGCGGCGGATTTCTGGCGACGGCGCGCAGGAGAAGGTGGCGGCGGCAATTAATGGAGGAGAGGGATTAGGGATTCGGGGAGCAGTCGGCGTTGGGTTAAATAGGACGGGAAGAGGTGAGGGTAGAGGAGGGATTTCGCGTGGCCTCAGCTCCGATGGTCGGTGAGCGGCAGCGACTTAGCGGACGGACTCTACCTGCCCAACCAGCGCACGAGGGCAGCTGGAGAAGGGGAGGACACGGATGACACGTGGGCCCTACACGTTGATTTTGAAAATTGAACTTCCCTCTTCAACCGCGAGCTACGGTCGTCCAAAATTTCCCAAAAATATTCATGGAAAGATAAAATCACAAATAACACAAAGAAACTTGAATCATATTCTGAGCTGCTCAGATTTGCACACAATTAAAAAGGTAAAACAACTAAAACTGAGAATTCAATGAATTTTTAACGCTAGCAAATATCACCCAAAAATTAAGCAAAAGTACCAAAAAAATCATCATATTTTATCTAGTATTTGAATAAAATAATAGGAGGCCCTGTTGCATAAAAAAATTTGAGTTGCTTCACAATGTTGAAGTTGAACAATAAACAACAATTTGTGAAGTTAAACAAATGCTTATGCATTGATGCTCAATTACCTGTTAATCTTGTTTTTCATATTTGGGTCGTGACACGGATGCTACATATGAATTGCCAAACTTGTATATTGTAGCTTGGTTATGAGCTACTTGATGAAGCACGTACGTACCCTTACCAGTTCGTAGATGCCTCGAGCTTTACTGTAAACCTTATGTACCATGAGTAATGAAAGTTCAGCCATCTGAAGAAAATAGCAAAACCCTTTTGATGGGGTGGGAATCAGAGGGCACAGGGATTGTTCTAGTTAGGAGCTAGCCTTGACCTTTTATTCGTTGCATAAGATTTCCTAGTTATAGTCAATTAAAAGTTTGTTTCATGTAATAAGATTCCTTCTAGATGTGTATTTTCTTATTAACAAAGAACATCCAGTGGGTATGTGCCCAACTAATTTAAAGGTTAGACGTGTTTACTTGTGAGAATTTCTTGGGTTCCCGTTTCTTCTATAAAAAAAATATGTATATAACAAAGTTGCGCCATTTTCTAACTTTTTGTGCATTTCTAGTCGAATCCAAAGCATACATGTGCATCCACATTGCGTGGCATGTGCAGAAGAGAATTTTTTTTATTTTTAACCCTTTTTTAACTAATATTTTAAAAATAACTCACTCAAACACATATTTGCAGATCTACCCTTTTGGTCGCGCCGGTCCGCGTGGCGCGATAAGAACACTCTGTCGTGCCACATGCAATGGCGTGACAAGGTGTGCCACGTCGGAGAGCGCGGAAGGGGTCTGCCAGCGCATAATCCATGTGGAAAGCTTGTCACGCCACTCCTGCCGGTGTGACACGGAGTGGCGTGACAAGGTCTGACTTTAAAAAAATTATAACTTTTTCATACGAACTCGGATGAAAATGATTTTTATATGAAAATTGTAGCTCTTGATGAGATCTACAACTTTGTAATTTTGAGTTTTTTCATTTAAAGTCATTAATATACATTAATAATTGATCTAAACTTTAGACAACATATTGAGCGTCTGATCTTGTTTTCGGTCATCTCCAACTCGGCTTGGTTCATCATGGTTCCACCAAATAAGTTCTATACAATATATTATCTATGAAATTATAGGAAATAGATAAATTTAATATGTCAAAAACTACTACAACTAAAATGAAAGATATATAGTTATCAAATATGGAACATATATAAATAAAGATAACAGAACTCAAACTTTTGCTTTATTTATATACCTGGTTTGAAGCAGAAGCCTTTATAGGAGTTGTAGAGTAAACTTTAGACCACAACTTTGTTAATTTGAGTTTGGGCCAATTCACCCTGGAACATTTTCAAATTCGAGCTCAAAGTAAGCACCAGCTTAAATGCAGCACACAGCTCTAAGTTTCAAAAACAGTGAATGTCTTCCATCTTGGCATGTGAATTTCTACAAAATTCAAAACTAAACTGGATCTAAACCTTTTATAAGAGTTTTAGTATGAAGTGTGTACTACAATATTTCCCATTTGATCCTGGTCTAAATCGAAGCCGAGCCATTTCAAAACTTGAGTTAAAGTTCAGCTAAAATATTAAAAACAGCTCCATTTCAAATCCTGCTAAGTCTCTGAAACCCGCGTTCCCGAGTATTTTGAACTCGTATAACTTCAATTTGAGAATGAAATTGCACACATCGTCTTTCTAGGTTTTGTAGTTTGAAGTCAGGACTACAATTCTTAGATTGGGATATTTTCAAATCTTTTTGAAATTTTTGAGAAAAATGTGGCCAAACATAGCCCGTTCGCGTGCCACCGCGTTCCACCTCGACGTCCGGTACGCGATCACCGCGTTGCCCCCGCCGCCGTTCGCCGCGTGGCACCGCTGCACCTGCGCAGCTCGACACCCAACCCCTACCACGATGTGACTAGTCGAGCGCCGCAGCTACCCAGTGACCACGCGAGCTCGTATCCGCCCTCCGCTCCGCATCTTGGCCGCCCAATACGCGCGACGCTCCTCGCCGCACGCACACGCCACGCCGGCTCCGCTCATCAGCTCCCGCGCTTTGCCTCTCGCCACGCTGATGGGACAAATCGAGCTCCGCAGTTCGGCCAACCCACGCCCGCGACAAGGAGAATCTCTCCGCTCGCAATCCCTCCCCACCAATCCGCCAAAGATCATCGACGAGCTCCGCACGCCTTCGTCACAAATCGCCGACCACGCAGCCTCTGCCAATCCGCCAAAGATCATTGACTGGGCAGAGGCTGCACGGGCGGCGATTGGCGACGAAGGCGTGCGGAGCTCGTCGACGATCTTTGGCGGATTGGTGGGGCTATGCAAAAGGAGAGTACGACCTGCCTTGCGGAAAACACATTTCATTATTGGCTTATGCATTCACATTTGACATGCTCTTGGCATTAACATTTTAGTGATTTAATTGTAATTAATAGGTCCATTTTCTAACTAAAATTCTGTCGCTCTCACTCTTAAATGCTTTCCTCTGCGCCTCTGTAAAATGTCACAGATTAGGCTAAAGCCTTTTTAAGGGGAAAAAATGGAGTGACGAGTTGGGTTTTTTTTTACAGTTTATTTCTGCATTCTATCTACTAAACCGAATCTACTGACCATGCTGAGCGACGAAGATAATAAATCAGACATGAGGCTTTAGCAGAAAATATAAGTAAAACAATTGTTAGTTGTTATATAATACGTATCATGCCACAATAATCCCATGGAATTAAGCTTACAGCTTACCAAAGAATCACCTAACCAGTTGCGCCCAGAACTATACTGGTGCACTCATGCAAGTCAACCTACTCATTCTATATGCATATACGCTTATCTCTTGATCAACAACAATCCATCTATTAATAGACCAGTAGTCCAATACACATAAATATATTAATCTCACACAGTGTGTGCGCCAATTTATTCAATTCGACCAAAACAGCCTGATATTTAAAAACATCTAAACATGTCTCAATGTCCATCATTGGATCAAGCAGCTTAAAAATCAAAGCAAAGATAGAACTGGCCATGCATCCAAGAAACAGTATAGCCGGCTAGTAACCCAGAAGCCATGCATATGCTCAGGAAGCTAGATAGTAGCCTAGTAATCGTCCACCACTTCCATCAGCCTACTGGCCACTGCACTCGCAAACACCGGAGAGCTCGGGTGAATCTGCATCCAAATCAACAAAGAGAAAAAGAATATTATCATCGTTTGAAAATTAAATACCATTGTGAGCACGTATATAGCATATGAAACATCGATGTTAAGATCATGCATGAAAACAATAGGATACGGATCGATGGTTCACCTTGGTGTTGAACATGTAGATGTGGCAGTCGCCGATCTTGCCGCCGGAGAGGTGGACGAGTTCAAGGCGGAGGTCGTCCAGCGCGCGCGACGCGGCGGCGAGGCACCCGTCGCGCCGGCGCTTGGTGAGCTTGATGTTCACATCTTCCTCCACGATCCGCACGTCCACGGACGTGTCCTTGCTCCGCCGCTGGATGTACGTGCTCCGGATCGGCTGCCGCTGCACGGCCGGCGGCGGCGGCGCCACCTCGC
Organism: Setaria viridis; assembly: GCF_005286985.2. Lineage (NCBI taxonomy): Eukaryota > Viridiplantae > Streptophyta > Magnoliopsida > Poales > Poaceae > Setaria > Setaria viridis. The sequence continues at coordinate 2,097,027 of NC_048267.2, read as the reverse complement.
CCTCCGAGCTCTCGGCCTCACCGGCCGCCGCCGCAGCCACCGCAACCGCCGGCGCCGCGTCGACCACGTCCCCCTGCAGCTCCATCCGGCGCCGCTTCTTCTCCACCAGCAGAGTCAGCTCCTCCACCGTCCTCCCCAGCTCCTGGATGTACTCAATCGCGTCCGAGATCACCGTCGCCCTATCATCCTGCGCCGAAAATAATAAAAAAGAATCGCGAAATTAACTCAGATCAGATGATGAACAAAAGAAGAGAAGGATCAAGAAATTTGGAGACAGCTAGTACCAGTACCTTTGTGCGGTTGGGGATGAGGAGCATAAGGGCGTTGTACTTCTCGGTGAGCCGCTGCCGGCGCTGCTTCTCCTTCTTCTCGACACCACCGGCTGGCCCACCATGGAAGCCGCCGCCCAGCAGCGCCCTGCTCCGCTTCCTGCCGCTGGTGGCCCGTGGCGGCGGGGAGCTCTCGAAGGGCATGGGCATGTAGGCAGCCGACTCGTCGTCGGTGGCGCCGAAGACGAGGGCACCGGTCCTTGCCCCGCGGAGGAACGGCTCGGCGGCGGCGGTGTAGTGGCCATTGCAGTAGTCGCGCAGCATGTTCATGGTGTGCTGGTGGCCGGCGGCCAGCGGCTCGTACTGCACCGCCGGCTGGTGAGGGTCCGCCGCGCCGCCGAAGAAGTAGTCGATGGTGGGCTGCGGCGCGACCGCCGCCGCGGCGTCGAGGGAGTGGAGCAGGTGGAAGCTGAGCTCCGATGGGATGGTCGCGACGCCGGCGGAGGCGGTGAGGTGCGGCTGGCCGGCGTCCAGGTCCCGGGTCTCGTGCGCCATCAGGAGCTCGCACTGAGGGTGATACATCCTGCTTAATTTGCACACAAACAATCTGGATCAGCACATCAACAAGCAGAGCATGGCATGCATGCAAATGGGAAAGGTAAAATCAAGCATGCTCGCTGCATGCATCTTAGATTTCTTTAAGAAAATAAATAAAAAACATGAATGGGTCGAACTACTCCATGCTCTTGTAATTCTAAATTTTGTACATTGTAATTTATAACAGCAAGAACTTAACTACCTAGCACGCGATCGAGTTGCAAAAATGGAAGACATGACTAGGTCAAGAACGAGAGTGTGCCGTCTTGGCTCACAGATCAAGTGAAGCAAAACTACTCAAATCATACAGCAGGAACACATCAGGCATGGTTCTGAAAGAAAATAAGAAGAGGTGCGCAGCAAGTAAAAGAAAGGCAAAGATTCAGTAGCAACCCAAAGAACAAAATCATGGATCCAACTGAACAGAGTCGCGCAGTTGCAACCTAATTAAAAAGCTCCAATGATTCTAGAAATGAAGAAATAACTAGACCAACCAAAAGAACAGGAAGATTATTCTGAACATGACAAAAATAAATGGGAACTGCAGAGATTCTGTGTGCAAAATAGATGAGTACTGGCTGGGTTGGGATACATCATGAATTCAGTACATGCATGTGGTTGCAGCCTTGCCCTAGAAAAGGTCTTGCATATACATAAAAAGAAAGGAAAACATAGGTGGGGTGGAGGAAAAACAACTTAGATCAAAAGTGCAGCCGATCGATAAAACAACTTGGATTATTTGAGGGGAATGGATTAACAAGAGTAGCAAACCTTTTCTTCAAAGGTCGCAGCAACCTCTAATGCAGTGCAAGATTAAACAAGGTAGCGAGTAGCGAGGTTGGTTAAGCTCCTGCTGAAATGGAGTGAAGGGATAGAGAAAAGAGAGAGGAGGAGGTATGTAGAAGGCCAGAAGGGGCAACCGTGACATTGGGTAGGAGAAAGCTGTTGGTTCCTTGTGGATCGGCAGGGCGACAGCGACACCACCGCCGGCCGCGGCTAGCCTTTCAGAAGAGTGGTTTGTTACTGAGATTCCTCCCCGGAGGGCCCCACCAACCCAACCAAAAATCTGCCATACACCGCACACACTGACAATTCTAGTGGTACACGCTCATGCAGGATTCAGAAAGGCAACCTTGCATTGGCCATGTATGCACCCACAGAGACATGCAACGATTTGGTTCCTTTGTATGCACACCACTTGCCTAGTTGCCTACCATGGGAGACAGAGGAGAGAGTACCTAGCTGCAGATGTAACTATGCAAGTAGGAATAACTGAGGTCTGGACCAGTGTATTGTATTACAGTCCCTAAGAGTTGGTTGATGTTTAGGTGCAGGTGTTAGTACTGTCTTTGAGTGCAAGATTTTTGTATTGCATAATGTTAATTTTATTTCACATACCAACCAGCCAAATGCAGCTCCTTATTTACAAGTAAAAAAAAGTAGTACATAATTACAGCTGTGAAGGTAGTTTAGAGAGTGTTTGGATTGCTAAAACAGGAAGCTGAAGTTTAGCCCTAGGTGTATTAATAAGGTTAAATGTGGGCTAAAGTTGGACTAATAATCAGGAAGAGTATCTTCAACAGATCCCCGTTCCAATCTAACTAATGTATTAAGAGAGTTTATGAAAAAAATAGTGCTTCTTTCCTTTTTACTAATAATTATTAGGATAAACCTATAATCCATCCACCCCAAATAAAGGAGGAGTTGTGACTCTCCCAATATGGTAGTTGAATTGGGATGGAATTATTGGAGAACTGCAAAAGCAACTCCCCTAACAACAATGAAAAAGATATTGAGATATTCTCATTATTAGCTAGTTATGAGAAAAGATTTGAACATGAGAGTTAAACATGAGCTAACTGCTGGAGATGCTCTAATGGATTCTAACCACTAATTAGCAAGTTAGCCACTATATTACAATTAGTTTAGCAGTTAGATCATGTTTAACCCTCATATTTGGTATTAAATAGGAGGACTAAAGTTTAGCTGCAGGATCCAAATACCCTCATGGTATGTGCAAGTGAGATTTAAGTCAAGGCTACTCACCCTGGTTATCACTAGCAGATACAATAGGCCGGCTATACTAGTAACAACTTTACCTTGCTTACAGATTGAAGTCTCTCCATGAAAATACATATATTATTCTTCAATTGAAACATGTGGGTTTTCATGTTATACACCAGCTAGCTAGTTACAAATGTCCACGATCTAGCAAAAATAAAAACTTAGTACTGCGTGTGCGTACATGAACTACCCTAACTGACAATACGTCCAAGGATCTCTCTGTCCTATAAACCTGATACGAGTAATCATCATCTGTAGAGAGAGAGGAATCTGAAAACTGTAAGAGCATCATGCGATGTTAACCGGACGGACGGGCTGTTAGACCGGCGCCCTCGGAGGTTGGCTCACGCCTTTTTCCATCTTCTCCCCTCATCGCCCGTACGAGCTCCATCGAGCAGATAAGAGACATCACATTTACACTGGTACAAATTATCGCGCGAAAACATTGTGGAATGAGGCTAGCTATCTCATTATTATTCTAGTACCGCCTCATTGCATCACCAAATATTCCAAGTGGCCAGTGCAACACCGGGCCCTTTGCTTTTTGACCAGTTCATCGATCAATCTCCATCACTCCATGCATGGATGATCGATCCTCACCAGGCTTTTTGCCTCGTCCGACGTGCGTGCAAAATAAGGGAGGGGGGGGGGGGGGGGGGGGGGGGGGGGGGCTCGACCCCATCGGCTTCCTGATCCCGATAGACAAGATCATTTGCCTTGACACAACCGTTTTATCTTTGTGGTATAGTTGGGCAAGGTTGGGTTAGAGCTAGCGCTAAGGTCCAAGCGTTCCAACTGAATATCTTCATAACCTAGATCAATGGACGTATTTGGGTGCAAATTAGTTCAATAATTTGTAAAATAATCAATTTAGTACACGAGCCCATCCCTGGGCACGTGCCACCGGTGCACCCAAACAGGGCCTCAAAAAATGCAGGACCCAAGCTAGATTAGTACACACTAACTACTACTAATCAGTATCGGTAGTTCTACAAAACCGACAAGGTCACTCAAGTTTCCATGGAGCTTCCTGGAAAAACCTACACAAACTTTCCTTCATTCTACTCACATGCAAATCATCCCCTATCATCCCGTAAAAGGCAACAGCTGTATGTCTGATTCTCCTACCACCAATTAATCAACAATTTCCACAAGTAAAATCCTATTGGACCATGAATAATCGCCTCCAAATCCCAAACTCATATTTATATATATTTCTTGGTGGCCATATTTCTTCCCCTCTATCTCGTTTTCTGTCCATGCGCATAATCCTAGTCTCAGCATCAATTGATCATTTAGGATTGGTTGGCTTTGTTGGACCACTGAAGCTGCTTCTTGTTGGATTGGGACATTAGAACAATAGAAACAACTGCTAATCATGTCAGTATTGGAGAGGTTATTCCATGATCTATAGTATAAAAATTACTTCATGTTGAACTTTGGTAGTTGGATTGAGGGCCTAAATTATAATTTGGTACAAGGCCCACATATTTTACGGGACGACCCTGTTACTAGGGATGAAAGTGGTACGGATATTATCTGCTCGTTCGTCCAACCGAAGGGGTTCGGACACTCAAATGGATGGTTCGTATCAGAATCCGGACATTCAATATCTGTACCGTTCGAATCCGGATATACAAAGTTAGATATCTAAGATTCGAATAGGACGGATATCAAGATTCGACACATCTTGGCACTATTCGTATCCGAATTTGATCTAAAAAAATAACTATATGTATTCATATCTGTGCATATCCGTTCGTATCCGATCAATTTTCATCCCTACATGTTAGTACAATCACTTGGCAAATTGGTGCATCTGCAATCCAAACGTTATAACGATAGCATATTTGCCAACCCTTGGTCGCAATCAAGGGTATATTCACATCGAAAAAATTATTAAGCATTATTTGGTCATTAATATTCGCATTGCAATGTCAATATACTTAGCTAAGATAAGAACGAACCTTCAGCGTTTAGAAAATTAATGTTATATCTTCATATTAATTATGTTTATATGATGATTTAATTTTGGTTAATAATATTTAATTCATATTCGACATTGAGTCTGTTCTCGTTGTTGTCTACATATTTGATTGTATGCATTATTCAACTACACAAAAAAAACCAATGTGCAACCTACTAACAATACATTTTAGAAGCTTGGAATAAATATGATTTAAAGACTCCCGTACTTATTTAGAATTTAGAAAGGGAAAATGAGATAAAATAACATAAACAAACATGATTCTATACAGTTATTGAATATATGAGCATTTCTTAGGGACTTCAGTCTTTTGGTAAGGCCACTGACGATATTGGCGATGTGTCCATTGACGCCAATACCTATGTATATGGTGACTTCATCAATTTTAAAATTTGCTGGAATAAGATATGTGCATATGAGTTGTAGATATTAGTGCGTGTCATGTATGCTAGTGTGTTTCTCTACTTTGTTTTAGACAAAACTCCCTCTTCTCTCCTCTTATCTCTTTCTTCCTCTCATGGTTGCGTCCAGTGGCACCGTCGCGCCGCTGCGCAGTGGTCTTCCATGCAGGCCCAGAATGTGGGTGGTAAACAATTCAAACGTTTCCAGGAGTTATATTTTTCAGCTTAAAATTCATCTTCGATAGCGTTGTAAAGAGAGCCACCGTCAGATCACTGTCCAGTCTGGAAATTCAGAAGACACGATGACCTGTGAAGTAGGTCAATCGAATACAGCCGCCATGCTTTGCTTCAGAGCAGAGCAAGATGGCTTGTTAACTCGGAACGTGCAAGTAGATGCTCGAAAGACCGTCGCCATGCACGTTAAAGTCAAGGCAACCTGCTGCCTGCATATAGTGAATGGAAGGAGTGAAAGGGAGTGCGCCTAATCATCGATTGGGTCACACCTTGAACCTTGAGTCCTTGACTGCAATGGCTCATCCAGTAGTGCTATGAGATTTGCAGAGAGCTCGGATGTTTACCTGACTTACTGCAGGATGGTGATACAGTAAAAAACATAAAAAAAATACCAAACTAAAATCCTGGCATGAATACTCCCAATGGATACTCTCTAAATTGTCCAACATCAGTAAACAACATTCCTTCTGTCATGACTGGGTGACTCATTGTAACCTCATCAAACCAGTTATCCTCAAGCTCCCTAGACCTGTGAACAAACAATGGAGTCTGATCATCAACATCATCTGGAGTGTGGTTTCCATCATTTGGGTCATCAGATAGATGACACCCCAGGATTGTTCTTTGTTGAATTTGAAGTAGCCACCTTCTTTGCCCTACCACTAACCTTACATTTACCATCATCTTTTCCTTTAATTTGAATAGCAGGTTGTTGCTTCTTCAAATTATACAATTCATCATCCCCAATATCACCATCAAATGTATAACCACCTGCATCCACAGCCCTGTTTTCAAGCTCATGTTCTGGGACAAGCTCTACATCAGATGAGTCATCATCAGTTTCATCCAAACCCAGTATTTTCATGTCTCATCTTCAACACTGTCATCATCATCTAGAGATAACTGTGCCATCTCTTCTCCTCCACCAACATCATCTTCTCCTCCACCAATCTCATCTGGACTGAATGCATCAACCAAGGTTCTCACAACAGATTGAGTTGGATTATTCCTTGGAACTGGTTCAGTGCTGACTAGCCTTCCAGGATCAGGGACAATGTACAGACTGCAACTACTTAGCGCTACATGATCCGCCAATAGTTGGTTGCATTGGTTGTCATCAAAAATAAGCACAAGGCCATTCGGTGGACAGTAACCCAGCTTTAGGTAATACAAACTGTCTCCATCCTTCAACCCAAATTCCTTCAAACAGTCATGCAACTGAAAATAACTCATATAGTCTCTGTCAAAGTCTGGAATAGTTCTACATATTCCACCTCGACCAGTGCTACTACCATATTCCTTGAGGTTGCCACTAAAAGCACAAGTAAAAATCTTGAGTAATATGACACTCTGACTTCCCATCTGAAAAAAAATATAAATGCTCTGGTGAGATAAACTAGCTAAAAGTCAAATCTTTGTGAAAGAACAAGTTCACACTAAAAGCAACGTTACTGACTTAGCTTTAGCCGCTTAACTGAACAGAACCATCAATTCTACAAAAATCAAACATATTTTTACTAAATTCTAGGTACTTCTTTTACATCCATTACCCGTACAACCCATCTTTCATAGTTTCCTACACAACCAGGTCACAAAATCCCAATAACAATCGGCAAAACCAAATCCTTTTCCCCACTATCACCAGAATCATTGCACAAATGGAACAGATCTACCGTGCAGAGCCGCTTCGCAAGACCTGGAGGCCGTCCCTCCGACTGGAATGGAAGACTGAATCGACTAGACGATCACCGCAGGAGATGGCCGGCCGCTGGCGATGCGCACTTCCTCTGTTCCCCCGAGCTTTTCGCCCACGATCGTTTGACAGTTCGCGTCGTGCGTCTCGCTCGATTCAAAGAAGACTACGAAATTCAAAGAAACAGAAAACGACATGACATCACATATCATGCCGCAGCAAACTACAAGCACAACAAAATGGTACCTGAGCCTTAAGGAAAAGGATCACTACAGAAAAATAGGTCCGTTTCCATTGGACCAACTGTAGTATTCTGAAGCTGATTACCACAAAATGATAGTTGTTTTCCTCTACCTGAGCATCTTGTTAGAAAGAATGAACTATATGTTTTCCGTGGTGCATTATTCATTCATTCAATCTCTTGCTATTGCAAAGGAGTGACAAAGGGGTACCACCCATAGCAGTTCATGCCACTCACAGGTTTAAAGTCTTCTAAGTGATGCAATAGGCTTTAGATGCCTGTCCTGAAGCCAGTCAAGACAAAATATAGCTTCTCCAAAATATAAGTTGTAGCAATTTGCATGTTCTTTAAAAAGAAAAGCAGCTGTAGAAGAAACATCATATCTTTTGTTTGACTAATAAACAGCATACATGATTTTTTGCTTCTGAGTGTATTTTAAAATTCCTTGGTGACAATAATTAACATACCGAAAATGAAAACTCCAAAAGATACTTCATTAAACTTTAATGGTTTACCAAACAAACTGATTTTCTTTACATATAATTTTTATCAAAGCAACTATGCAATACCAGTAAACAACACAGCTGCACTAGCAATTGCAGTCAATGCAATTATCTGGTATTGCCAGAGTTGTTCTTCTCATTTTTTAAATTTATATTAGTTTAATCGACTTCAGCAAGACTAAAGAAAAACGAATAGAGTAGAATTGACCAACTATCTTCCACGAACAATGATTAACATCATAGCAATACACATGAAAGAGTCCAGAAGAATGCACAGACAATGTAAAGATCCAGCAGAGTGGCATATGCCCCTCCATTTATCTAAATGTTTGAGAGGCAAAGTTGAAACTTGAAACTTAAATTAGAGTAAAAATATATGCGGCTTTCTGTTCTTAAAAAACACATAAAGGATCATTATAAAACCAATAAACAGTAATAGAAATCATACATGGAAATAACAGACCGACATCTTGATGTTGTAGTGAAACCAAGTCTTCCAATGAACTAACATCCAGTCAGCTTTACTTCGGTCAGTCTATTTGTCAGATGAGGCACAATTCAAGGTCCACTTGAAATCGCGACAAGCTTAGGCGAATAGAGCCTTGGACTAAAGGATGCTTGGAAAAATCACCATATGTGGGGATAAAATCCTGGTTGGATTTTGGAAGGCCCCGTACTGCAAATAACATAAAACTCAGAAAGCACAAAATCTCTTAAGTCACAGGTACACTCAAGCAAGCTAATTTCCAATCAATGTGCTGTTCTCTAAGTTGATTCAAAATACTTTGCAAGAACCAAATCCTTTTATATAGCCTAACTCCCGGATGGAACCATTAAAGGTTGCAGTGAATTTCGTTGAATTCAACCTATTCTCCAAGTTGATTCCAAGTGCTCAGCAATAATCAAACTTTTTACATAACCTCAGTCTCAGGTGGAACCATTAAAGGTGGCAGCCGCGAGCCTTCAACTTTCCAGGTGATTGGTATGTTGTTCATCATGTACGCAGAACAAACTGGAACATTTGCTACAATTTGTTTTCTCGAATTTGAGTGGCCCAACTGAAAACCCTGTCAAGACTGTTCCTACCTTACAGAATGACCATCCATACCCTGGAATTGGCTAAACATTGGCAACAAAATATACCAAATGACTTAACAGTGTCTGTGAGGGGGAAAACATTCTGGATAGAGGTACATAACACATCTCATAATCATTTGAATTTTGGAAAGAAATGGGGCACAGCTGAAAATTCAGTTTGGTTGTTAGAATTTCCTTTGCAATTGAATGTGTTATGATGGATTATATCAAGTGCAGAAATGTTTTGCGTTTATCTAAAGGAATACTTTATGTCTTATTTGTGGTATCTGTGTTAATGATGGATGCACAAGAGCATGGTGATGCAATATTTTTCAGAAAATTCCATAAAAAGAAATAGTCTTGCACTGACCAGCTCAAAATAATTCTTGGATCTAAATAGATTGCAAAAATCCCAACACTAAAACCAGCTGTATCCTCCCCAGCTCCAATGAACTAACTAACAACAAAGGCTGTCTTAAATATTACTGACAAGAACCTCACCAGGCATCAACCAATTTCCTTTACCAGTTCACCAGGCAATACTGACCAAGGACAAATGGAATTGCAAGAACCACTAACAATGCTGCCTTCCATCACCTCCTACTGCATATAATATGTATCATGTGTCATTGTCTCCTGAACCCCCACTGTGCCATTCTTCCTCAAGCTGATCCTCAATCTCTGCAGCTACTTTTACATCCTCACGACATGCAACCTCTCTCTCTTTCTGCAGCTCCTCCCTCTTCATCTTCAAGTCTTCTAAATACTTCTTATGCCCCTCTTCCATGACTGCCACAAATCTCTCCTTTAACTCAAGCATTGGATCTCTATCTACAAGCTTTCCCTTCTCATCATAAGCTTCCCTCAATACTGCTGTCTTGATTCCACCCTTGAGCGATACATAGAAGATTCCTGGGTGCCTCGTGAATGCATTGGCAAATGCATTTGGCAGCCTATACTCCTCACAAAATTTCCCAATAACTGGCACCGCCATCCTTCGCTCTACTGTCAGAGACAACACCTCATGTAACACACCAATTGATCGCTTCTCAGCCTTCGGGGATGCCGGATCCAGATTGGATGCATTTGCATATGGTGAGACATATGGCAGCTCAAGCCAATCCCTCACCCACTCCCTCATTTCCTTCTTGAGATAGAACCCCTTTGGCATTTTAACACTAAAATTTGGCCTTGGCCGAATTCCGACGACATTGGCCTCCTTGTCAGCCTTCAATTCAATCACCGACTTCGCCAGTTTGTCATCCCAAGAAACCAACTCGAGGAACGCGTTCCCAGATGCGTCGGGCCCAGGGTCGCCGACGAGGCGGAAGAGCTCCGGGTACTTGGGGACCAACGAGACCAAGAAGTCGTCTTGGAGGCCGAAGTCGCGCTTGGCGGCAGCGATCTTGGTGACGGCCAGTGCGCGGGTGGAGGAGATCATGAGGAGCTTGGCCAGCCTGGAGGCAAGGAGCGGGGCGTGGAGTTCGTAGAGGCGGGAGGCGAAGTCGAGGAAGGCGAGGAGCTGCGGGGAGGGCGAGGCGACCGGCTTGGGGGGAGGGGAGACGGAGAGGAGGGTGGGGTAGCGGCGGAGGAAGGTGGGGACGTGGACAGGGAGCTTGATGCGCTCGCGGCGCTTGGTGAGGTAGCGGAAGAGGAGGCGGCGGCCCGGGGAGAGGAGCACCTCGCGGACGAGGCGGGACGCTTGGCGGAAGCGGCGGTCGCGGGTGATGGCGGCGTCGAGAACGGGATCGCGCTTCCACGGGACTTTTAGGGAGGATATGCGCCGACTAGGGAAGAGCTGGACGAGGCGGCTGGCGGCGCGGGCCGCGGCGGCGGTGGCGGCGGCGGCGGCGGCCGGAAGAAGCATTTGCCCCGTTTGTTTCCGCGGCGACCGCGCGGTGCGGCAGCGGACCGCGAGAAATCCCGCCGAACGGCCCGCGGTCGCCGTGCAGTAACGCCCCGCGAGAAGCATCCCCCACCGCGATTGAACTAGCACTACGAGATTAATCGAACCTTTTTTCCATCGGTGCCCTCTCCCTCCGTTCCCCTTCCTCGATCTCGCCGTCTTGCGCTAGGTCGGAGCTCCTCAGCGCTGCTGCCTCCCAGGCGGTGCCCTCTCCCTCCCGTTCCCCTTCCTCTCGCGCTTGGGTCGGAGCTCCTCGGCGCCGCCTCCTCCCAGGCTGCCGCGTTGTCCGAGCTCCGGTGCCTCCTCCCACCACAGATCCGGCGCAGGTGAGATGGTGCGCCGAGCCGGACGGGCGGCGCGGCGCGGCAGGCACGGCAGACGGCGCGGCGCGGCAGGAAAGGGGCGTGGCAGGCGGCGAGCAGGAAGGGGCGCGACTGGCGGCGCGAGCAGGAAGAGGCACGGCAGACAGCACTCGTGAATAGCCTGGCAAGCAGTCAATCGACAAAACAAATCCTTTTTTAATAAAATTTCAAAGAAAATTGGCGTCAGAAACGGATTATTTGTTGTAGGTTTTTTTTTACTAATGGGTATCGTGTGAGTTGTGAAATACCGTTGCCTTAGCTAATTCAATGATTTTGGAATGCATTACTAATTATTTGATCAAAATTTGTTTTTTACAAATTTTAAAAACATTATCAAAATCAACTTCTGCTCGTACTCGTGAATAAAATTAGTTATCATCATTCATAGGAGCATACAAGTCATTTTGCATTCAGAATAGATAATCTACTACAAATAATCAAAGTTGCCAAACTCCCAACTTATCTAGCCAACTGATTCTCCTGACAGCAGATTCTCAGAAAATTCAAATTTTCAGACAATCGATTTTCAGATAAGCGTAAACAAATAGGGCGGCGGGCACCGCTGAATAGTGTGGACACTGCTAGTCTGCTACTAATAAGGCATCGAATACGCCTTCTCACAAGCTTCACAGTTTTATGAAAAATGTCTTTGATGCCAAGCTGCAAACTTTTGTTGTTTGTTTTCTTGTTTTCTTGTAGGAGTATTGTAAAAGCAAAAACGTATAATTTAAACTTCTGGTGATGTTTTCATGGCGATTTCAATTTAAAATGATAGACAATCTAATCTCTAGGTATGGATTATGGAAGCTAATAGGGCTGGGCACTGAGCCAGAAACTCACGAGCTGGTTTCGTGGATTTTCTAATGAGCTGAGCAACTATTTTTTTTCTCATCCTGTTAACGAGCTGGCTCAAGCTAGCTCGCAAGCTGCTCACGAGCCAACCGAGTTAGAAGGAGGCTAAAGGTTCAATGGAGGGAGTTGAGCTATCAAAGTCGAACTAGCCGCCTCTAAAATTTTATAGTTACTATTTTTACATTTCATATATGTTGAAACGATGGAAATTTCAAATTTATATTTGGCTCGTGAGCCTAACAAGCTGGCTCAAGCAATTAACAACCCGAGCCGAGCATTAGGCTAACGAGCTAGACCAAGCTGAGCCGAGCTAGCTCGACGTGCAACCCTAAAAGCTAGGGTAGCCAAATACTTGATAGTTGATACCCCTCATGTTCTCAAGTAACTTCAATTTCAGATAATAACATGGTTACCAAGACACTATCCTAACCACAAGTTAATAGGATTAAGCATAGTGAAAATATAGAAATTTAGTTTGAAAGTAATATTGAAGATGAATGTAGACATTCTACATCTAAAATTGCTTTAAAATTGTGAAAGAGCCTCTAGCCTACTCCCTTTGTCCTGAAATATAAGGCATCCTAGAGATTTTGTGATATATTAACAGGAGAAGCAAAGAGATGCATGTACCCTGAGTTAATGGTAGTTGTAGATAACAAGAAACTTATTTTTAGTAATAATCCACCAATCAGCTACTCTTATCTTGTTAATTATAGAAAGAATTAAACGACAATCATCCAAATGTGCCTACAACACCTTGTATTTGAGGATAACTTTTGAATGCTTAGATGCCTTATATTATAGGAAAAAGGAGTAGTGGTTAGAGCACCTAAGTAGCACCCAGTAGGCCCAGTTTTGACTCCCCGTGGGAGCGAATTAAATGGGTCTGAAATAAAAAAATTATAAAAAAATAGGTAAGGGCTTCCCCTGCTGACTTCGGTCAAAAAAATCTTTAAAATATTCGAAGAGGTATTGATACTCAAAACTAAAATATGCTGATGTATCACAAAACGACAATTATTTAGAGAACGTAGAGTTCTCAAAGTATATCTTTGTATAAATAAGCTCCCTTAGATTTGGCCTTGTTGCAGCTTAAGTATTTTTTCCTTCTTTCTTTATTTTTTCTTCTATTATTTTTTTATTTCATTTCAAATCTTTGGTTGTTTTTTTTATTTTTTTCTTGTTCTTTATTTTTTTCTTTTTTCTTTTTCTTTTGTCTACTTATATACTTAATTGTTCATCAAGTGTATATATATTTTGTTTGCCTTGGGATACATTAGTTCTCTACACCTTTCGTTTTACTTCTTTATTATTTCAATTCTATTTCAATTATTTTTTATTATTCTTTTCTTCTTTATTTTTATTAATCATTTTTTCTATTTTTATATTTTTTCATCATATGTATATATTTTGTTCTTCATGTGTATATATTGTGTTCATCAAGTGGACATATTTGTTCTATATGTAAAACAAGTTGTTTGTTTTAGAATATTTTGTTCGTAATGTCAAATTATTTATCTGCTTTGTAGAATAAACTGTATCGTTCTAGATAAAAGAATATATCGTTTCTGAGGAAAGTGAAATTTATTCTAGTAGAAAAAAAATGTTGCAACCATAAAAGATGCACCCCTCCCTGAATCTTCTCAATTATTGCCAACAACTCTACCAGATCACACCTCCTCTGTCAGATAGGCTGCTTCCAACAAGTTACTGAGGAGCTCCCCCCAACCCACCCCAAAACAAAAGGTTACTGAGGAGCACAAGAAGCATTGAAGCGACGGGGAGCAAGAAAAAAATCACTTAGGTTCAAATGAGGGCTAGAGCATGGGACGAGCACCAACGCACCATTGGGAGGAAGTGTTAGGCTATTACCATGGGCATTAGAAGAGAGAAAGAGGATCATGACATTGGAATTTGGAATAGAAGCGATGCACGCGCTGGGATGGATCTGGGACCCTCTAAATTATCTGCCATCCTTTTTTTTAATGGAAAAATGTATTGGCATTTGAAAAGGTATTTGGAAACTGAACTTGACCACTAATTTCTTTAGAATATATCATTGATTGTCACAAAATTAATATCATATTGAAGATGTATGAAGCATGAATCTATTTGGTACAACTTTTATAGACTCTAAACATCCACAGAGTTCAACTATTTGTTGTAAAGTTTGATTTCTTTCGAATCCTAATACGGCCTACATAAATAAAAGTAGGACTAGTATGGATATAAATGTTGTATTTTAATACTAATAAACGAGACAAGCAAAGATCAACAATTTTAATTACCCACGGGTCTTAAGTTTATCCACAGATTTTTAACACTTACATCTCTTCCGTCCGTATTGGACTAGTGAATGCAAATTTGATATTTCAAATCTTAATACTCCCTCTGTTCTAAATTATAGGTCGTTTTGACTTTTCTAGGTTCGTATAGCGTTTTGGCTTTTCTAGGTTCGTAACGTTTTGACTTTTCTAGGTTCGTATAGCGTTTTGGCTTTTCGAGGTATAATATCTACGAACCTATACGAACCTAGAAAAGTCAAAATAACCTATAATTTGGAACGGAAGAAATACGACCCAAGATAAAAAGATATTTTCGATAAAACTTCTCACCAATTTTATACATATAAACAGGCATACGACTTCACTGTCAAATCCAATACTTCCTACAAAAAAATTAATAGAAAGAGGTACTGTGTCAATGACGCTGCTTACTACTGATTGGAATGGAACCTTCCACAACAAAGTTTTAATAAACTCTTTCTCAAGCACGAGTATTCAACGTACCAATCAATTAATCAGGGTCAATCGCGTAAACTAGACAAGATATCTAGGTAATCACGCCGCACCACGTTGTTGCATGAATTATATTGCAAAACGTTGGGTGCGGGCAGCCATGGCCCATGGCATGCATTTGATGCTCAGCTCCACGCGTAATATCTGACATGACCAATAGAAACAAACAATTCCTGGTGATCAGAGGCAGGCAGCCACGAACGAACTAGAGATCTGACATAAATGGCAGCGAACGTCGATCGGTGTGAAATACTCCTACAAAACAGCGGAACAGGTTCATCTACTTGGAAACGATGCCAAACAAGAACGTTATGAGAAATCGACCGTTGAAACGTTGGTGCCTGCTCACGTAGCCACGTGCCGTTCTACCGAAGTCAACTCCTTTTGCTCCTGCTAACGTCCGTGTGCAGCGGTGGATGTGGCCTGTGAGGTTTGGAGAGGCTCCTCCACTAATGGTCCTTCCCTTCCCTTCTCTCCTTCCTTCTTCCTAAAAATCATGAAGGGGGTTTAAGGAAGTTCCATTATTCGGGGGGGGGGGGGGGGGATTGAGCCCCACCCGCCCCACTGCTAGATCCGCTCCTAGCTCTGTTGAGTGTTGGTGGTTCAGTCCTTGTCGATTTGGTTCCCGAATTCCGACGCTGAGCCAGCCGAGGCCAAATGGGCTCAAATCGTTGTAGCCTCAAAGTACAAGTACAGAGGATCCTATTCCAGTAAAGATAGCATATCAGTAGGCATACTTTTTCATTTAATGAGTTTAGATTTAGAATTGTATTCATGGTTGTACACAGATCATTGCCTGGTTTTAACTTAGGCTAAATTTTTTTTAGAATATCTTAATATAGGTTTTATCGAATTTAATTTTAAGAGATGTCTTTGTCACAAACTTTTGAAGAAGAATGGTCCAAGTTGTATGTCAAATGGAACGATCGTTTCTGAATCAAACCGGCATGCATAAATTCCTCCTCCCTTGGCAACAAGATATAGGTCCTATTTAGATCCTTGCTAAATTTAACTGAAGATTCGTTTAGCTAGTTGAACCTATCTAAATTCAACTAAACTGTAAAAGATCAAATTGCACTACAACTTCCTCCAGAAAAGTTTCTAAAGTGGGAGGGAGGGGTAGGATACGCAAATACCTTTTTAACTATCATTTAGCTAGTGGATCCAAATACCTTTTAGTTAGCTAAAATTTAGTTAGGTGGATTTAAAGACCATATTCGTAATATTCAGTAGCCAAAAAACGCTACGAGAGCGTTCTGGTTAAAGACAAGAAACTCTAATAAGGACATGATAAAAGGGTGTTGCGGCCAAATCTGCCTGTAACTACCGTTACAATTAACAGCAAAGAACAACGACCCAACAGCCAGTTTACCTATTACTTTCATAATATTTTTATGCACAATTGTTCTACACGTATTTACCAATTTAACTATATGTGGAAAATGGTTGTTGACTCTACTTACTACTTCATGTCAATCACAATGAATCCAAATACAATGTATTTACTTTTGAATGCTCAGTTATTAGTAGTATATGATATATACGTTATCAAGTCCTAAGAGGACGTTTGATTAGAAAAAATACGAAATGATCTAATTGTCCTTATCTATTAGTCATATTCGATGCTAATCGACTGAAATTATATAATGACTTTGTTTTAGCCTTTTGTGGATGGAGTGAATGTGTTTGCTTACCTCATTTAATTTTCTGTGCAACATCTTCTCCAAATATTTATGTAAAACTATATATTTTCTTACGCTATTACAACTTCAACCAGTCCAACACAATGCTCTATGCAACGAAGGTTGTTTTTCAGAAACTAATACAATGAATTTTTTTGAACTCCAAAAGAAACGGCCAATATCTAACTTTTCGCCAACTCAGCGACCGAAACAAAATTAATATGCATACAGAGAAAATAACTATAGCTAGCTAGTTTACTCTGTTGCAGAATTTCCTGATCTCCCCTTGGCTGCCGGTGAGCACGTCGAGGTGGCCCATCTTGACCATGGCGGCCGCGAACCGCGCCGCCCACAGCGTCCGGTTGCGCGCGTAGAGGTCGACAAGCGCCGCCGTGTCGTTCTGGCTGAGCAGCGTCACGTCCGACGTGAAGAGCACCTCCCGCGTCTGCACGTTCCTGTAGTACTGGTTGTCCAGCAGGAGCTCCGTCCTCGGGTCCAGGTCCACCACCCTGTCCCGGCGGCCCGTCGCCGCGGGGCACCGCTTCCTGAGGCGCGCGCCGTAGGTGGCATTCATATCCTCCGCGATCCGCGGGTAGAGCCGGAAGGAGAAGGCGGAGCAGTGGGAGCGGCCGAAGGAGTGCGCGCCGGAGAGCGCGACCATGTCGTCGGCGGTGAGGTTCTTGGCGGCGAAGGAGCCGACGAGGTTGGTGACGTTGGCGAAGGGCCCGGGGAGGTTGCCGAGCACCTCGGAGGCGTTGGAGACGCGGCCGTCGCGGCGGCCCGCTGGCACGGCGAAGCCGATCCCGCCCATGATGCGGCAGGCGTCGCGCGCGGCGAAGGCGACGATGTCGGCGCAGGAGACGGTCCGCCGGCACCGCCGCTCCAGCACGCGCTTCGCGCGGTCGATGACGCCGAACCCCCGGAGGCTTGGGTTGTTGGCCTGCGACGCCTTCTCCACCGAGGTCGCGTTGCTGCCGGGGGCGGTGTCCAGAAGCACGGACGCGTCGCACCCCTGAAACATATACAGTTAAAAATGGAGTGGTTAGCTTCACTACTCGCATCCATGCTTCAACCCTGTTGATGATCCTCTATCAAAAAAACCCTGTTGATGATGACGCAGGCGAACAGAGCTAGCTAGCTAACCCTGACGAAGCAGTCGTGGAAGTAGAGGCGCACGAGGCCGGGGCCATTGCCGGGGTCTCGCCGGATGGCGGCGTGGACGATGTTGCGGATGAGGTCCTCCGCCCGGGGACAAGTGCGGTTGTAGTAACCGACTTGTAGGCGCGCCACCTCCGATGACGCGACGGAGGAGACGGCGATCCACGACAGCAGAACGGGAAGAAGAACAGCCAGCAGAGGAACACCGGTGGTGCTGTCTCTCTTCGTCATCTACGGTGCTGTGGATTTTGTGTCAGGCAGCTCTTGGTCCTCGCAGCTTGTGAAATTGTGATACAGCAGTGCTGGATCAATGTGTCCCTAAATGGAGGTAAAGAAGATGGTGGCGGTAATTTGTATACGTCAATCGATGCAGCCATGGACTGACGAGTGCGTAGTATGGCCACACTGGTTATAGAACCGAGCAAACAACTGGAACAAGAGTTGACCGGCCCATACGGAACAGCTGGCCTTGGGAAAGGGAGTTGCTAGTTTGAGTATCCGTTGCTGCGGGCAAGGTGAGCTCCGTATATCGAACCATCATGATCCTGCATGGAATGCTGAAACTTTTTACAGGCATCATGTGGGAATAAAATCTTGTTTCAGGTCAAAATATTGTAGAGCTTTTGAGATACTTGGCTATTCAAACAAGATCACCTACACGGCTACCTGTACATAGAAACGTTTTTCTTGTTTTTTTGGAAAAAATGTCAAATAGACATGTTGGTTGTTTTAGGTACACCCAAGGTTTTTTTCTTTTTCTTTTGGAAAATTGCTATCCATGTTGATATGAACCATCCACTTAGTGATCAAAGGTTTCATTTTTTTGGTTTCATTTTTTTTCTCTTGTTATGGTATGACCGTATGAGGTTAATGGGCCATCTATTAGCATGCGAAAGGATGCTAGTGCCAATTACAACAGAAGTAAATAAGACAATGAATATTTTTGGGCTGTGCAATTAGTAGTGACGTGGCTCTTAACATGTACTCCTAGTTACTAGCGTAATAACACCACTTGCTAAATTAACATTACTCCCTCCAATCACCAAAGATTAACGTTTTGCGGTTATCTAAGTCAACGTTCTGAACTTTGTTTATACATTATTTTTATATTTTAAGCATGGATATTTATTGAAAAATATACTATTAAGATTCATTTCGCAATTTAGTTTAATTGTTTTGCTTTTTATATTTTGTAAATATTTTTTAGCAAAATGTATTAGTTAAAGTTGTGTTTATGCGGACCATGCCAATCACTACGGAAACAATAAAGTTGCTGAGTGTTTTCTATTTACCGAGTGTTTTATCTCGGGCACTCAGCAAAGGAGGTGTTTGCCGAATGTCAGACTGAAAACACTTGGCAAACATTATACACTCGGCATAAATCCTCTTTACCGAGTGTCAAACTGAAAACACTCGGCAAACTCGTAACCGACACTCGGCAAACAACTGACACTCGGCAAATCTTAACCACGTGATCGGCACGTGCGGCGTCCGTTAGGGGGGCGTGCCGGACGTTAGTCCTTTGCTGAGTGTCCGACGCAAAATTTGCCGTGTGCTGAATGCCGAGTGTTACACTCGGCAAACTCTTTGCCGAGTGTTTTTAGACCTTCGCCGAGTGCCCCTGGCACTCGGCATCTTCTCTGTTTCCCGCAGTAAATAACCAAAACATAACTTAGGTCTGTCCGGAGAGAATATACAAATATGCTGAAGCCATCTCTCTCTTTTGAGACTCAGCATTTTTATATTGTAGCACACGCGCAGTTCCATCCTCAATAAGCATTTAGAATTTCATAGGATTATAACTATTTCATAGGATTATAATAGGATTATAACTATTTAGCAACGTCATCCTCACAGACGTTGCCTTGTTGCCGTTCGTGCCAGATTTGCTCTGCAGGGTATGACTTGCCAGATTCTTCTGTCTGCTTGTTCTTCCAACGGTCCTGAAAGCGGATGCTTTTTTTTGGGAAAGAAAACGTAAGCGGTTGGCCCAGTTGCGCACTGCGCAGCATCCAAACTTGTTGCCTATAATCCCTAAAAAATTGATACCCATCGGCTGCCACTGCCGATGCGCCCGGGGGAGGATGGAAGAGCTAGGAGGTGGAGCTGCTGTCGACGGCATTGGGTGACAGCAGCTCGTGCACGAATGAAGCGTCCTACTACGTGCCCACGGTCGCCTCGCGAACATGGACCACTGCAGACGTGCAGAGAGGGTCCTGATGCAGACCATCCGCAGGAGGTGCCGGCGTCCATGGCCTCTGGTGAGTTCACTAAACCTCTGGAGCAGTGCCGGAGCCGGTTGAGAAAATGAGGGAGCCGAAAATAGCAGCTCCGTGCGGCTCCTTCCCCAACCCCGCATCGAACCATACGGACTGCCCCTTAAGTTCACGTTATTTACAAGAAAAATGCCATCGCACCATCCTATCCTCCCGCACCGTACCGATTCGTCGTCTCGCGTCCACCTCCTTGCGTACTCTCCTCTCCTCTCTCTTGGATGGAACGTTGGCGAAACCGATGGATCCGGCGGTGGGGAAGATGACACAGCCGTCGGATGGGTGGGAGGCCACGCATCAGGCTCGGGAGGCAATGCGCGGTGAGGAGGAGCGGTGGCGGCTGTGGCTATGATGATGTGGTGAAGTTTCTGGTTGCAGTTTGTGATGGATAAAACTTGTATTCACCATTTCAGCCAGTAGCCCAGTACTATTCACTTTTCATATCCATATTTGCCAGTTGGTGAGAACTTGCACAAATATCACCCAGCATAGTGAGTATTCTTTGTTAGCCTAAATGGATCACTTTCTTATTAACCCAAGAGCAATAGCCCAATTTTGGTACATATACAGGCTGCCAACCAAGAGGTAGCTTGGTGGCTAAGAAAAGGGGTAAAATAGAAATAAAAGCTAATAGAGCTACTAGACTTAACTAACAATCTCCCCCTAAGTCTAGCAGCTTTTACATAGAAAGGAAAGCATAATTGGTGATAAGGTGCACGTAGGCACGAACCACCCACAGATACTAGTGCTCACAGGTACTAAATACACACTGGCACTACTAATATATTATTCTAAGGACTTAACTCTTGGAACTTGACTCTTCCTGAGTGTTGATGTAGTTGCCTTGACGCTCCCTTCGTCCGCGAACTTGAGTGGACTTGCTATCCAGCGTCCATCTGCATGCGTCAGGCCGCGTGTCCCTTAGTCTTAGAGAAGGAGCGAGACTCACCCTCGTCGCGCGTCAGGTGAAGCATAGCACCGGTCTCGTCCCATCCTGGCACTGGCTAGTCACCGAGAATGTCTGCCATGGTGCGATACCGCAGTGGCTGAGCGTAGTGAGAGAGGTCCTCGTTGTGAGAGAGCGGAGACCAAGCGGTCCAGTGAAGAGCTCGCCGTAGTCGATGGAAACCCGGGGACTGAGGTAGGCACACTCGGCGAAAAAGAGCTACCCACTCCCCTAGCTCCCTTGAAGTCGAGCCACCGTCCACCATCTTACCCCGCACCATCTCCTTGTTGCCGAGCTGTGCCACGTTTGCGTAGAGG
Source organism: Setaria viridis (assembly GCF_005286985.2). Lineage (NCBI taxonomy): Eukaryota > Viridiplantae > Streptophyta > Magnoliopsida > Poales > Poaceae > Setaria > Setaria viridis. The sequence continues at coordinate 2,075,667 of NC_048267.2, read as the reverse complement.
ACGTAGAGGTTGTTCTTCCCCCTATCCACCTTGGCAAGGAGGCGGTGGTGTCAATCCCAGATGCGGAGCACTTTGCTATCGATCCCCACGTGCGACCCATTCTCATCCAGCTGCCCGAGGCTGATGATCGAGTTCCTCTGCGCGGGAATGTAGTAGACACTGGTGAGGAGCCAATGCTCGCCGGTCTTGGCGATGAGTATGACAGAGCCGATGCCGTTGATCTCCACGGCTGAAGAGTCGCCAAACTTGACAGAGCCGCGCACGTCAACGTTCAAGTCGGAGAAGTACTCCCGGCGCCCGGTCATGTGGTGTGAGGCACCACTATCCAGGAACAAGCTGTCAATCTTGTCGTCGCTGGTACCGTCACCGAGGGAGATGTGCGTGCGCGGAAGAAGCTCGATGGTCCCATGAGCCAGGAACAGAGCCAACTCCTCCTCCTCCTCCACAGCCTGCACAACGTGGGCCTGGCCGCGCTTTGACTGGTGGTACTCCCTAGCCCAATGGCCAGTCCTACCACAGTTGTAGCAGGTGTCGTCTCGTGCAGCCTCGTGCTCGCCGGTGGTACTGCCCTGGGCACCTCCTCACGCGCCACCCTTGGCGCCTCCTCGTGCCTTGGGCGCCTTGCATGGCTTGCCGCGCCTACAACCGCCTGTCGAGGAAGAAGGTTCCCCCTTCTTCCGCTCCCTCTAGCGAGCGATCCACTGCTCCTCAGTGAGGTGGAGCTTGCCACCGATGGTGACAGGCCCACTAGACGTCATCTTCTCGCGGTCGTTGAATGCCTTGAATCACCCCGCCAGCTCCTTGATCGACAACGCCGAGAGGTCGAGTAGCGTCTCGATGGAGATAGCGAGTTGCGAGTATTTCTTTGGAACGACGCGTAGGAACATCGCCACGGCTTTCTCCTCGTTGATCTCATCATCATTGTACCTCTCCAACCGTTGCATCAGGCTGGAGAGGCAGAGGGCGAACTTGTCGACGTCCTTACCCGGCTCGAAAGCCAGATGATCCCATTCCTGCCAAAGCTTCTGCAGGGTGGACTTGCGGACACGGTCGCTGCCAACTTGGGCCACAACGATAGCATCCTAGGCGGCCTTGGTAGTCCTCTTCCCTGAGAGGTTCATCGCCATCTCCATCGGGACCGCGGCAAGCAACGCCTCGAGCACTCGCTGGTCCTCGTGGCTGTCGACGTTGCCGTACTGGACCGCGTCCCACATCTCTCGCACCTGAAGCTTCACCTCCATCACCGAGGACCGCTCCATGCAGTTGGTCTTTGTCAACATCGGCCACTGCGTGCTGTCGACGGACACCCGGATGATGGTCTTCATGACCCTTGGGGGTCGGTGCCCGAACTCGAGGTCGGAGTCGATGCTGGACTCGTGGACGGAGCTCCTCCTGCTCCGAGGACGCCCGCCGTCCATGCCTTGACCTAGGTCCTGGACCCACCGGTCCACCTCCGCGTTCCGCCGCCGGTCCGCCTCCTCCGGCTCGAGACGGTTGCCTTGCACCTCGACCGCGACACCTTGCAACGTGCGCCTCAGCCCCATCTCATCACGACATGTCATCTCGCGTGTCACCTCCGCCTCCTCGCGCAGCCGGTCCGCCTCCAAACACCGCTGGGTGGTGGCAGCCGCTGCCGCCTGTGCCTCCTCCATGCCTAAGCGGGCTGCCTTGGCTGCACGCGCCACCGCGGCCTCCACAGCCGCCCTGCGTGCTGCCTGAGCTGCAGCCGACTCTTGCCCGCCGCCCTGCGGCGCCACCCACTGGTTGTGGCCGAGTGGTGGGAGGAAGAGGCCTGTGAGGCTTGCGAGCGGGCCGGGGAGCAAGCTGGGTGCACTGGCAGCTTGCCAGCCGTGTGCACCGCGCCGGGCGCGCGCCCCGGGTTGTCCGTGGGTGCTGCGCCGGTTGTCAGAGCCGCGCCAGCCGCCTGACCAGCACCACCCGTGCATTCTGCCATCCGCCTAGAGCCGCTTGTACCTCCTCTGCTACACAGCTGCTGCCCGCGCTGCCGCCTGCGTACTGCACGCCGCCGCCGTGTGCGCCATACCGCCTGCTGCTGCCTGCCGCCCGCGTGCGCCTGAGCCGACCGCGTCCGTGCCGAGCCGCCGTCCGTTGCTGAGCTGCCTCACTGTCGCGCAACGCCAGCACGCGCCTGGGGGCACCGTCAGCCGCTAGATCTACGCCGCTCGCGCTCGATTCGCGCCAGCCCGCACCCGATTCAGTCGCGGGAAGGAGTGGAGCAGCCACCGAACGCGTCGCCGCCGCCGGAACAGTAGCGTCATCACCGCCGCTACCACCTAGTGGGCCCACCACGGGTGCTAGGGTTTCGGTGCATAGGCAGAACAGAGGAGCCCGAGGAGTTTCAGGGGTACGGGAGAGGAGAGAGAGGTTGAGAAAGATGGGCTCTGATATCAATTGTTGGCCCAAATGGATCACTTTCTCATTAACCTAAGGGTAATAACCAAGTTTTGGTACATATATAGGCTGCCAACTAGGAGGTAGCTTGGTGGCTAAGCAAAGGGGTAGAATAGGAATAAAAGCTAATAGAGGTACTAGGCTCAACTAACATTCTTTTGCACCTAACTCTAGCAGAATCGCCAATGCCTTGAAAGAAAATCGTGGAAGCTATGATAATGCATCAAACAACATTCTTGACTCACAATTAGATTTTTCTTGAACACGCAGGAGAACTGCGTATCAATATATTAAGAAGAACAGGGTTATAAGAAACTCAAGGTACAGCCAGGATTTTTAAGGAAAAAATCTGACCAGAAAAAAACCATCAATTTAGTTTATTGCTTGTTAGGTTCTGGTCCTACCTCTTGGTAACGGGTGGTTAGTCCTATGTTTGTAAATTGATGGTTAGACTCACAGTTAGATGCGTGCATATAACTTCATAAACTGAGTCATAATCATGTAAGGTGGTAATTTAGTTTTCTTGTGAAAAATATGTGGATTGTTCCAACTGGTAATTACATAATTGTCCTTTTGTGAGTGCATATGCAGTTTTTAATCCATCTTACAAATAGGGAAGGTCTTTTGAACTTGTGCATATTATGCAGCCTTTCAAAATCTACAAGGTTACAAAACAAGAGTTAACAGAGTAATAACAAATAGTATTGCATACCCTTTTGCAAGATATATGCTTGTGATTGTGTGCCAAAGGATTACTAAGTTCATCTCATAATATGTTGATATGGAAAGGTTTTCCTCTTTTTTGTTTCACACATGTAGTCAATTTGTTGCCAAAAAAATCTTTGTGGTGTTCTGCTAGAACTTAGACAGTGACCATTTAGTTTTCTTTTACGAAAATGTTTTCTTCATATTAGATCACAAGTTAACTGCATTTTTATGTATATTACAAAAATCTATACTATAAAGAACAGATTTTGTGAAAATGTTTGTTACCCACTGTATCACACCCAAAACCACATACAACTGTCAGATGGGCTCTAAGATTGGTGCAAATGTTGGTATCCCCACCTGACATCTTAGCTGACTCCTTACCTCTGACACCAGTTGTTTGATTTTGGTCAGTTTATTGCGCTGGGCACATTAGTTAGCATGTTAGGTGAGGGAATCTCCCTTGCTTGTTTGTTTCATTTTGACCATAATCCCGATTATTTTCTTTATTTCTATATTTGGTTTAACCTTACTGTGCAGACATGAGCGTACATTACGCAGATCTCAATATCCTAATCAAAGGGAAAAACCTCAAATCTCATTCAACATGGTAAGATACCTTCGGCCATAACTAAGTTCCGCCCCTGTTAATCAATTAGGATTGTCACAAAATGGATCACATTCCCATGGCCTCTACAATGCTTCAGTAGCATATTCAGAGAGCAATCTTCAAGTTTTGTGTCGGTAATTTTTCTTTCCTTTATTTTACAGAATGTAGAAAAAAAATCTGAGGTATACTAGATTTCTTGAAAAGAAAGGTCTATCCCATTCACCTTTTCATAATACATCCTTCCTTTTCAATCCGGACATATTAACTATTGTAATAATTGTTAAGTTGTCAGTTAAATTCAGTTAATAATATGTTATTAATGTGGCAAAGAATTCTTCCCTAGGCATATGAATATATTAACAATTCCTAGCACATTTTCTGTTGGATATATGTCTCTTCATTATTCAAAGCCCTATCACTTGACTTTGCTGAGAAGATTATGGAGACAAACTAATGAGCATGAAGTTAATTGTGAAATATCATCATTTCCATTGCTTTCAAAAATAGATTATCCTCTACAGGTCATGTGAGGCTTCGATGTATCATTCTTCTCAGAAATGTAAGAAGAACATGTGGTCGTGCACAACTTGACATTTTTGAAAACATTATTACAACTTTTTGGGCTATTTATATAAGTAAAAAGACCTTTGACATTATTGCTCCAAGGAAAAAAAATGAGGACTATGCTAGTACCAGCATCAACTCCATTGACTTTTTTTGAGCCGAACAGCAGGGGAGGCCCCTACTGTTTTTTTTCTATTTATATGTATAAAAGAGAGTTATGTACAGGAGTTGGACTGCAAGTCCAAAGAGAAAAGAGGGGGTAGGGAGATAGTATGTGAAACATATCCACGTTTCCAACTCCATGATTTTTGTCCACCAACTGTAAACATTTAATTTAGTTACATTATGTTTTCATACTTTCTTCAGAAAGTGCTCTTGGTTAATTGCTTCCTATATTGAACTTTTAACATGAGCATTTGTCCTACAAAAATGGTAGTGGAGCTTCATGTCTTTTTAACTTGGAGAAGGTATGAAGATCGATCTTCTGACCAAGTATGTGGTGTACTAGGTAAGGTGGCTTGCCCTTCTAAAATTATAGTTCAGTATGACAACATAGATCCATGCTAGTCAGTATATACAAGTCAACACGCAATACTTATTCCTTAATGTTTGTTTTGGAAATGATAACTATTTATACTTTAGCCACACAATTGTACTCGCCACCTTGGCTAAGGATCCTGCAGAATTTTAAGCTGAAAGGAACTCACAAGGGAAGAAACAAGGATAGAGTCTAGTGTCCTGTCCTATGCTAACGATTTTTGTTCAGTTCCAACCGAGATGAAGAAGAGGCAAAGCACATGTACTGAAATCATTTTGGACAAGCATCACAAATTTGAATACCACTACTAACCTTGAGCTGCAGTAAGGTCATGATCCCACTGATTCCTAATCCATGCTTACAATAATATCTCTAGCATTATTGTCTCACATGCTCATCCCGTCCAATCACATTACAATCATATCTAGCTTACTCAGCACAAATCAAATTAAACATTTGTCTAATCCTTGATGTCAACGCTTGGATCAGAGCAACTAATTCAGATCCTTCCATCTCAATATGTACTCCTTAGTAAATCACACATTCTCCACGTGCTCTTAAAAACAAGTTAAACAAATATGTCCTAGCAAATGAAAAATTCAATACTTATTTTGTTATCGTTTGAATGCAGCATATTATAACAGAATAAATTATAGCCACGCAACTGTCTTAGCTAGTTTATAAGAAAATTGCAGAATTTGAAATGGAAGGAAACTTGACAAAGAGAGAGAAACAATAAGGATCGAGTCTACTGCTCCATCCCATTCCCATGCTACCGAGTTTGCTGGTTCAGTTCCAACCAAGATGAAGAGGCAAGGCACATGTATAGGAATCTTTTCAGATCAAAGGTATGAGCAACACATTTGAATACGAGTTATTGAGTTTGAGTACATAGAAGGTTCTTGACGCCAGTGATTTCTAATCGAACTTTACAACGATTTCTCTAGCACGGTGTTAGGCAATCTCAAATTGGAAATTTCACCTCTGTGTTTCCAAGAGTGCTCCATATGTAATTGAGCAGAATTGATTATTAAAATAGCATCTAGTGCATTGTTTCATTTTTGTTGTTTCGTAGGCAACATAAGCAAGAGAATATGTGTTAGAAGCGGTGTAGTCAGGGTCTTCCCTCCCTCCCTCCCTCCCTCCCTCTGGCATTCTATTCAATGAAAATGGAATCCCATTGGGATTGGGACTGGCCTTACATACTCAAATTCAACTATGGGATAAGCCTACCCAGCTCAACATGAACCAAATTAAACATTTGCCTATTTCTTTCCCGTAAATGATAATGATGGGATCGCAGAGTAACTAATTAAGGATCCCTTAATCTCGGTGCATTAGCGAACCACAGATTCTCCACGGACAAGTTAAACATGTAGCACATGAAAAAACAAGACTTGTTTTCTTAAGTTTTTAACTAATACTGTTCTGCATGTCATAACTATATAAGTTTTAGCCATACAATTTTGCTGGCCGCTGTGGCTTCTTTATAAGGATTATCCTGCATAATTTTATTCTGAAAGGAACTTGGAAAGGGGAGAAACAACAAGGAACGAGTCTGGCGCCCCCATCCCTTGTTACTGATTTTGGTTTGGTTTGGGTCTATCCGAGATGAAGAAGAGGCAAGCACATGTACTGGAATAATATTCCTGGATCGAAGGTACGAGCATCACACATTTCAATGCTAGTATTAAGAAGAGGCAAGCACATGTACTGGAATAATATCCGAGATGCAAGTTTACAACAATAACTCTGGCATTGCATCACCTGCTCAACCCATGTCCAATCACATGATAATCCTACCAAACTTAGCACGAGCTGAATTAAAATTTTCCTTAATCCGTTTTATATATGTACAAATGCCGAAGATCGGATCAGAGCAACTAGTTAAGCATCCCTCTCCATCTCCATTCGTCCTCCCCGGTGATTGAACCACATATCCTCCATGTATTCTTTAAAAACAAGTTAAATTTTTATTCTCTAGCAAATGAAAAACGTTCAACTCACTTTGAGCTTTGATCTATACACTATCGATACATAAATCTTCTTGCGTGGCATGAGTTGCAACCCTATAGAAAAGTCTGATGACCTCATCCACACCTACCCTATTCTAAAGGATGGCCGTTTACTTCTCCTAGAATTTTCAGTTTTCTTAATAGCTCAGTTTTTAATACTAAGCTTTAAATTTATCATATAAATGCATAAGTTCTTCCCAGATAATTCTATAAGCCACCATTGCTATTTTATAACAATCCTTCAGAATTTTAAGCTGAAAGGAACTTGACTAAGGGAGGAACAACAAGGATAGAGTCTAGTGCTCCATCCCATGCTACTAGTTCAGTTTCCAACCAACAAGAATTAAAATTTATTTTTCTAGCAAATGAAAATTCAAGGGTCATTTTCTTAAGGTTTGAAGTTATACCATTTTGCATATATATCATAAGTATACAAACTTTAGCCATATAATTTTTGCTGGCCACACCTTGGCTACTTTATAAAGACCCTGCACAATTTTAAGATAAAAGAAATTCGGCAAATTAAAGGGAGAAACAACAAGGAACGAGTCAGGTGCCCCATCCCATGTTTCCATCGAGATGAAGGGGTAAAGCACATGTACTGGAATATATTGGATCGAAGGTATGATCAGCATCAAATATTTGAATACGAGTAGTATTAATAACTTTGAGCAGCGCGGAAGGTTCTTATGGCCTCAATGATAGCTAATCTAACTTTACAATATTAACTCTGACATTGCATCACATGCACATCCCATGTCACATGATAATCCTACCAAGCTCAGCACGAGCCACATTATATATAAATGCAAAAGATTGGATCAAAGCAAGTAGCTAAGTATCCTGCATCCCTCTTCATGTCCATGAATCATATCCCCGATGAACCACATAACCTCCTTTTATTCTTTCAAAACAAGTTAAAAATTTTTGTTCTAGGAAATGAATTTTTAACTCTGGTTTTCTTAAGGTTTGATTTTTTTGCGTCTATATATAAGTTCTTTACAGATAACTGTACCTTTGCTAGTTTATATGAATCCTGCAGAGTTTCAAGGTGAAATTTAAGGAACTTGGAAGTGGTAGAAACTGAGGATCGAGTCCAGTGCTTTATCGGTTTATCATCCCATACTAATGATTTCTTTTTGTTCAGTTGCATGTTGCAACCGGGATGACGAATCGAATATGCAAATCACATGTACAGGGTTTACTGGCATCTTTTTTGGATCGAAGGTAGGAGCACCGCATTTGAATATGAGCACTGACGTTAAGCTTCGTTAGTTGGTGAGGTTTTGCACTGTGTAAATTTCTCTACTCGTGATTCCAGTGATCTGCATAATGTCAACGGCCGTATAGGAGCAACTACTATTTAAGCATCCATTCGCCCATCTATTTCGATCAACGCTCACTGAAACATCTACATTCTCCACACGTTGAGCTAATCCATGGCGGCCTCCTCCACCAAACGCTTCCTGCCATGCGTACTCCTCCTCGTGGCCGTCTCCCTCAACGGCTGCTTGTCAGCCCACAGCCTCGCCGACGATGGCGTGGCTGACAACAATGACGATCTGATGCTAGCAAGGTTCCAGCAGTGGAAGGCGGAGTACGACAAGTCGTACGCAACCGCCGAGGAGGAGCTTCACCGTTTCCAGGTGTACGCCAGCAACGTGCGCTACATCGAGAGCACCAACGCCGACGCCGAGGCGGCCGGGCTCACGTACGAGCTCGGCGAGACGGAGTACACCGACCTCACCAACGAGGAGTTCATGGCCCTGTACACGGTGCCCCCGCAGACGCAGCTAGCTGAAGAAGACGACGACGAGGACATGGCAGTGATCACGACGCGCGCCGGGTCGGTCGATGCCACCGGCCACGCGGCGGCGTACACGAACCTGTCCGCCGCGCCGGCGAGGGTGGACTGGCGCACGAAAGGCGCCGTGACGCCGGCAAAGAACCAGGGCTCGTGTGGTAATAACAAGCACTACAATTATTTATTTCTGACAAGCACGCGTCCTTCGTTTGGTCGAATGGTCGTTGCGTTAACCAAACAAAACTGCTCGTGCAGGGTCGTGCTGGGCCTTCGCGGCGGTGGCCGCAGTGGAAGGGATCAACAAGATCCGGACGGGGAAGCTGTTGTCCCTGTCGGAGCAGGAGCTCGTGGACTGCGACACGCTGGACAAGGGCTGCAAGGGCGGCATGCACTACCGCGCGCTGCAGTGGATCACCAAGAACGGCGGCATCACCACGGAGAAGGACTACCCGTACAAGGCCCGGCAGGGCAAGTGCGACCGCTCCAAGCTGAAGCACCGCGCCGCCACCATCTCCGGGTTCCGGCGGGTGGCCACCCGGAGCGAGGCGTCGCTGCAGAACGCGGTGGCGATGCAGCCCGTCTGCGTGTCCATCGAGGCCGGGGGCAGCAACTTCCAGCACTACAAGAAGGGCATCTACAACGGGCCCTGCGGGACCAAGCTCAACCACGCCGTCACCGTCGTCGGGTACGGACAGCAGGGCAGGGACAAGTACTGGATCGTCAAGAACTCGTGGGGGGGCAAGTGGGGAGACAAGGGCTTCATCAAGATGAAGAAGAACATCGCCCGTAAGCCGGAGGGACTGTGCGGCATCGCCATCCGCCCTTCCTTCCCACTCAAGAAGAAGTGATATGTTTTCCTTCTTCTCAGTCAACCTAGCTATATGGTGGAGTCAAACTTTGTATTTTCATTTTTTTGCTCCTGTTACTTGTTAAACTTGTTTTTTGTCCGAAGTCATATGTGTAATAAGACTCACCATGTTTGAAAGCGATATGCAATTAAAGTCAGGAGGATTCTTGACTAGCTGAAGTGATATGCATAGTGTTTCTGTATCAAATGCCACTTCTAAAACTCGGCATTCTTTGGACACCAATTGCAGCTTTCAGGGACCAATCCCTGACCGGTACGCTACCACCCATGCATGGTGCCTTACCACCGTGCTACGCCAACATTGATTACATGTGCTTAAATGGATCGATAAAGTTGTTGCTGGTACCGTCACCAAGGGAGACGCGCGCAAGGAAGAAGCTCGATAGTCCCGTGAGCCAGGAAAAGAGCCAGCTCCTCCTCCTCCTCCTCCTCCACAGCCTGCCCAACATGGACCTGGCTGCGCCTTGGCTGGCGGCACTCCCTAGTCCAATGGCCAGTCCTGCCACAGTTGTAGCAGGTGTCGTCTCGTGTAGCCTCGCGCTCGCCGGTGGCACCGCCCTCGGCGCCTCCTCGCGCGTCGCCCTCGGCGCCTCCTCGCGCCTTGGGCGCCTTACATGGCTTGCCGCGCCTGCGGCCGCCTGTCGAGGAAGAAGGCTCCTCCTTCTTCCGCTCCCTCTGGTGGGCGATCCACTGCTCCTCAGTGAGGTGGAGCTTGCCACCGATGGTGATAGGCCCACCAGACGTCATCTTCTCGCGGTCGTCGGATGCCTTGAATCGCCCCGTCAGCTCCTCAATCAACAACGTCGAGAGGTCGAGTGGCATCTTGATGGAGATAGCGAGTTGCGAGTACTTCTTAGGGACGACGCGTAGGAACTTCGCCATGGTTTTCTCCTCGTTGATCTCGTCGTCACTGTACCGCTCCAGCTGTTGCATCAGGCTGGAGAGGCGGAGGGCGAAGGCGTCGACGTCCTCGCCCAGCTCGAAAGCCAGACAATCCCACTCCTGCCAAAGCTTCTGCAGAGTGGACTTGCAGGCGCGGTCGCTGCCAACTTGGGCTGCAGCGATAGCGTCCCAGGCAGCCTTGGTAGTCCTCTTCCCCGAGAGGTTCATCGCCATCTCCATCGAGACCGCGGCAAGCAACGCCTTGAGCGCTCGTTGGTCCTCGTGGCTGTCGACGTCACCGTACTGGACCGTGTCCCACATCTCCTGCACCTGGAGCTTCACCTTCATCACCGAGGACCACTCCATGTAGTTGGTCTTCGTCAACATCGGCCACTATGTGCTGCCGACGGACTCCCGGATGATGGTCTTCACGACCCTCAGGGGTCGGTGCCTGGAGTCAAGGTCGGAGTCGAGGCTGGACTTGTGGACGGAGCTCCTCCAGCTCCGAGGATGCCCGCCATCCACGCCTCGATGTAGGTCCTGGACCCACCGATCCACCTCCGCGTTCCGCCACTAGTCCGCCTCCTCTAGCTCGAGACTACGCCTCGACACGGACGCTTTGCACCACGCGCCTCAGCCCCATCTCGTCACGACGCACCATCTCGCATGTCGCCTCCGCCTCCTGGCGCAACCGGTCCGCCTCCAAACCCCGCTAGGTAGCGGTGGCCGCTACCGCCTGTGCCTCCTCCATGGCTAAGCGGGCTGCCTCGACTGCACGTGCCACCGTGACCTCCACAGCCACCGCGCGCGCTGCCCGAGCTGCAGCCGCCTCTCGCCTGTCGTCCTGCGGCGCCGCCCACTGGTCGTGGCCAAGTGGTGGGAGGAAGAGGCCCGTGAGGCTCACGAGTGGGCCGGGGAGCGAGCCGGGCGCACTGGCACTGTGCCAGCCACGTGCACCGCGCCGACCGCGCGCCCCGGATCGTCTGTGGGCATTGCGCCGGTCGTCGGAGCCGTGTCGGCCGCCTGACCAACACCACCTGCGCCTTCTGCCGTCCGCCTGGAGCGTGCCATGTCAAGGAAGAGGTCGAGGAAGAAGGGTGCCTGCCGCCGCTTGTACCTCCTCTGCTGCCCAGCTGCTGCCCATGCTGCCGCCTCCATACCGCACGCCGCCACCGTGCGCGCCGCGCCGCCTGCTACTGCCTGCCACGTTCGCGCTGAGCCGCCAGCCGCTCGTGCCTCCTCTGCTCGAGCTTGCCTCGCTGTCCCGTGACGCCCGCACGAGCCTGGAGGCTGCCACCGCTCGAGCTGCTAGATTTGCGCCGCCCACGCTCGATTCGCGCTGGCCTGCACCTGATTCGGTCATGGGAAGGAGTGGAGCGGCCGCCGAATGTGCCGCCGCTGCCTGATGGGCCCACCATGGGTGCTAGGGTTTTGGTGCACTGGTAGAATAGAGGAGCCCGGGGTGTTTCAGGGGTACGGGAGAGGAGAGAGAGGGTGAGAAAGATGGGCTGTGATACCAATTGTTAGCCCAAATGGATCTCTCTCTCATTAGCCCAAGGGCAATAGCCCAGTTTTGGTACATATATAGGCTACCAACCAAAAGGTAGTTTGGTGGTTAAACAAAGGGGTAAAATAGGAATAAAAGCTAATAGAATTATTAGACTTAACTAACATTCTTTTGCACCTGACTCTACCAGAATCGCCAATGCCTTGAAAGAAAATCGAGGAAGCTATGATAATGCATCAAACAACATTCTTGACTCACAGATAGATTTTTCTTGAACACACAGGAGAGCTGCATATGAATATATTAAGAAGAATAGGGGTATGAGAAATCCAAGGTACAGCCAGGTTTTTTATGGAAAAAACTTGAGCAAAATAAAACCATCAATTTAGCTTATTGCTTGTTAGGGTCTGATCCTAACCTCTTAGTTACGGGTGGTTAGTCCTATGTTTGTAAATTTATGGTTAGACTCACAGTTAGATGCGTGCATATAATATCATAAACTGAGTCATAATCCTGTAAGGTGGTAATTTACCTTTCTTGTGAAAAATATGTGGATTATTCCAACTGGTAATTACGTAATTGTCCTTTTGTGAGTGCATATGCAGTTTTTAAATCAATCTTACAAATAGGGAAGGTCTTTTGAACTTATGCATATTATGCAGCCTTTCCAAATCTACAAGGTTACAAAACAAGAGTTAATAGAGTAATAACAAATAGTATTGCATACCCTTTTGCAAGATATATGCTTGTGATTGTGTGCCAAAGGATTACTAAGTTCATCTCATAATATGTTGATATGGCAAGGTTTTCCTTTTTTTTGTTTCACAGATATAGTCAATTTGTTGCCCAAAAAAAAATCTCTGTGCTGTTCTGTTAGAACTTAGACAGTGACCATTTAGTTTTATTTTACGAAAATGTTTTCTTCATATAAGATCACAAGTTAACTTCATTTTTATGTATATTACAAAAATACTATAAAGAACGGGTTTTGTGAAAATGTTTGTTACCCACTGTATCACACCCAAAACCACATATTGTCAGATGGGCTCTAAGATTGGTACAAATGTTGGTGTCCCCACCTGACATCTTAGCTTACTCCTTACCTCTGACACCAGCTGTTTGATTTTGGTCAGTTTATTGAGCTGGGCACATTAGTCAGCATGTTAGGTGAGGGAATCTCCCTTGCTTGTTTGTTTCATTTTGATCATAATTCCGATTATTATCTTTATTTCTATATTTGGTTTAACCTTACTGTGCAGACATGAGCGTACATTACGCAGATTTCAATATCCTAATCAACAGTGGCGGCGCTTGAAGGGAAATTTAGTGGATGCCAAGCTAAGGGGAAAACCTCAAATCTCATTCAACATGGTAAGATACCTTCGGCCATAACTAAGTTCCGCCCCTATTAATCAATTAGGATTGTCACAAAATGGATCACATTCCCATGGCCTCTACAATGCTGCAGTAGCATATTCAGAGAGCAATCTTCAAGTTTTGTGTCGGTAATTTTTCTTTCCTTTGTTTTACAGAATGTAGAAAAAAAATCTGAGGTATACTACATTTCTTGAAAAGAAAGGTCTATCCCATTCACCTTTTCATAATATATCCTTCCTTTTCAATCCGGACATATAAACTATTGTAATAACCGTTAAGTCTTTTTGTCAGTTAAATTCAGTTAATAATATGTTATTAATGTGGCAAAGAATTCTTCCGTAGGCTTATGAATATAGCAACAATTCCTAGCACATTTCTGTTGGATATATGTCTCTTCATTATTCAAAGCCCTATCACTTGACTTTGCTGAAAAGATTATGGAGACAAACTAATGAGCATGAAGTTAATTGTGAAATATCATCATTTACATTGCTTTCAGAAATAGATTATCCTCTACAGGTCATGATTGAGGCTTCGATGTATCATTCTTCTCAAAAATGTAAGAAATACATGTGGTCGTGCACAACTTGACAGTTTTGAAAATAGTATTACAACTTTTTGGGCTATTGATATAAGTAAAAAGACCTTTGACATTATTGCTCCAAGATAAAAATGAGGACTATGCTAGTACCAGCATCAACTCCATTGACTTTTTTTGAGCCGAACAGCATGGGAGGCCCCTACTATTTTTTTTATTTATATGTATAAAAGAGAGTTATGTACAGGAGTTGGACTGCAAGTCCAAAGAGAAAAGAGGGGGTAGGGAGGTAGTATCTGAAACATATCCACGTTTCCAACTCCATGACTTTTGTTCACCAACTATAAACATTTAATTCACCTACTATTTTCATACTTTCTTCAGAAAGTGCTCTTGGTTAATTGCTTCCTATATTGAACTTTTAACATGAGCATTTGTCCTACAAAAATGGTAGTGGAACTTCATGTTTTTTTAACTTGGAGAAGGTATGAAGATCGATCTTTGTCACTGACAAAGTATGTGGTGGTGGCTTGCCCTTCTAAAATTATAGTTCAGTATGACAACATAGATCCATGCTAGTCAGTATATATCCTACAAGTCTACAAGCAATACTTATTCCTTAAGGTTTGTTTTGGCAATGATAACTATTTATACTTTAGCCACATAATTGTACTCGCCACCTTGGCTAAGGATCCTGCAGAATTTTAAGCTGAAAGGAACTCAGAAGGGAAGAAACAAGGATAGAGTCTAGTGTCCGGTCCTATGCTAACGATTTTTGTTCAGTTCCAACCGAGATGAAGAAGAGGCAAAGCACATGTACTGAAATCATTTTGGACCAGCATCACAAATTTGAATACCACTACTAACCTTGATCTGCAGTAAGGTCATGATCCCACTGATTCCTAATCCATGCTTACAATAATATCTCTGGCATTATTGTCTCACATGCTCATCCCGATCCAATCACATTATTACAATCATATCTAGCTAACTTAGCACAAATCAAATTAAACATTTCTCTAATCCTTGATGTCAACGCTGGGATCAGAGCAACTAATTCAGATCCATCCATCTCAATATGTACTCCTTAGTAAATCACACATTCTCCATGTGTTCTTAAGAACAAGTTAAACAAATATGTTCTAGCATATGAAAAATTTAATACTTATTTTGTTATCGTTTGAATGTAGCATATTATAACTAAATAAATTCTAGCCATGCAACTATATTAGCTAGTTTATAAGAAAATTGCAGAATTTGAAATGGAAGGAAACTCGACAAAGAGAGAGAAACAATAAGGATCGAGTCTACTGCTCCATCCCATTCCCATACTACCGAGTTTGCTGGTTCAGTTCCAACCAAGATGAAGAGGCAAGGCACATGTATAGGAATCTTTTCAAACCAAAGGTATGAGCAACACATTTGAATACGAGTTATTGAGTTTGAGTACATAGAAGGTTCTTGACGCCAGTGATTGCTAATCGAACTTTACAACGATTTCTCTAGCACGGTTTTAGGCAACCTCAAATTGGAAATTTCACTTCTGTGTTTCCAAGAGTGCTCCATGTGTAATTGGGCAGAATTGATTATTAAAATAGCATCTAGTGCATTGTTTCATTTTTTTTTTGTTATTTCGTAGGCAACATAAGCAAGAGAATATGTGTTAGAAGCGGTGTAGTCAGGGTTTTCCCTCCCTCCCTCCCTCCCTCCCTCCCGCTAGCATTCTATTCAATGAAAATGGAATTGCATTGGGATTGGGATTGGCCTTACATACTCAAATTCAACTATGGGTTAAGCCTACCCAGCTCAACATGAACCAAATTAAATATTTGCCTATTTCTTTCCGTAAATGATAATGATGGGATCGCAGAGTAACTAATTAAGGATCCCTCAATCTCGGTGCATCAGCGAACCACGGATTCTCCACGAACAAGTTAAACATGTAGCACATGAAAAAACAAGACTTGTTTTCTTAAGTTTTTAACTCATACTGCATGTCATAACTATATAAGTTTTAGCCATACAATTTCGCTGGCCGCTGGTGGTTGGGTATCTCCTGCAGGATGTAAATTGATCCGGATCGCCGCAATTCTCGGATATGAATGCACTTGATCACCGTTAAGCATCATACTGTAATCCAGTTGAATATAATGTTTTTCCTAGAATGAATATGATGTATGACTTAGTTCCACTGAGTGCTCAAAATGTTTTATTCATCTAGACTGGTTAGGTAACAACTAAACAAAAATAAAAGAATAAAGTTAAGGTTCCACTTATAGTAAGCCTTTCCGCAAAAATGTGAGTCCGCCAGTATACTAAACAGCTATCATTCAGTTTTTGGAAAAAAAAACTATCTATATTGGTTAATCGGGTCAGTCTTGCTGAGTACCCTCGTACTCAGGGGAATCCTTCGTTGCTATTTCAGAACCACAGCAAGAGTCTGCCGAGGGAGAAGCCCCGAAGAACTAGGGTATTTTTACGAGTCTCATAATACCCTAGAAATAAAACTCAGATGTTTAACTTTCACCTGGACTAGTTTATATTTTAAACTCTTAGAACTGTTCTGACCTGCATTGTTAAGTTTGTTTCAAATTATGGTTGTAATAATTCGCACCTCGATATGTATGTAAAAATGTAATATTTGTTGATACCTTCCCATCGTGGAAGTGATCCTGATGTATGGCTATGGATCACGTCGTGGATGTTTCGAGGAGTCCTAGGGACACTCGACGGAATACCGGACTTAGACTGTTTTAAGTGCGTTTCGGATAATTGTTGTTCTGACAGCGATTAGGCGCGCTTAAACCAGTTTAAGTTGGGCGGTTCCGCCACACTATCCCTTATTACTGATTTTGGTTTGGTTTGGGTCCATCCGAGATGAAGAAGAGGCAAGCACATGTACTGGAATAATATTCCTGGATCGAAGGTATGAGCATCACACATTTAAATGCTAGTATTAATAAGAGGCAAGCACATGTACTGGAATAATATCCGAGATGCAAGTTTACAACAATAACTCTGGCATTGCATCACCTGCTCAACCCATGTCCAATCACATGATAATCCTACCAAACTTAGCACGAGCTGAATTAAAATTTTCCTTAATCCGTTTTATATATGTACAAATGCCACTAGTGCCAGATAAATGCATAAGTTCTTCCCAGATAATTTTATAGGCCACCATTGCTATTTTATAAGAATCCTTCAGAATTTTAAGCTGAAAGGAACTTGACTAAGGGAGGAACAACAAGGATAGAGTCTAGTGCTCCATCCCATGCTACAGATTTTAGTTCAGTTTTCAACCAACAAGAATTAAAATTTATTTTCTAGCAAATGAAAATTCAAGGGTCATTTTCTTAAGGTTTGAAGTTATATCATTTTGCATATATATCATAAGTATACAAACTTTAGCCATATAATTTTTGCTGGCCACACCTTGGCTACTTTATAAAGACCCTGCACAATTTTAAAATAAAAGAAATTCGGCAAATTAAAGGGAGAAACAACAAGGAACGAGTCAGGTGCCCCATCCCATGTTTCCATCGAGATGAAGAAGGGGCAAAGCACATGTACTTGAATATATTGGATCGAAGGTATTATCAGCATCAAATATTTGAATACGAGTAGTATTAATAACTTTGAGCAGCGCGGAAGGTTCTTATGGCCTCAGTGATAGCTAATCAAACTTTACAATATCTCTGACATTGCATCACATGCTCATCCCATGTCACATGATAATCCTACCAAGCTCAGCACGAGCCACATGAAATTTCTTAATCCTTTTTTATATATATATAAATGCAAAAGATTGGATCAGAGCAAGTAGCTAAGTATCCTGCATCCCTCTTCATGTCCATGAATCATATCCCCGATGAACCACATAACCTCCTTTTATTCTTTCAAAACAAGTTAAAAACTTTTGTTCTAGAAAATGAATTTTTAACTCTGGTTTTCTTAAGGTTTGATTTTTTGCGTCTATATATAAGTTCTTTACAGATAACTGTACCTTTGCTAGTTTATATGAATCCTGCAGAGTTTCAAGGTGAAATTTAAGGAACTTGGAAGTGGTAGAAACTTTGAGGATCGAGTCCAGTGCTTTATCGATTTATCATCCCATACTACGAATCGAATATGCAAATCACATGTACAGGGTTTACTGGCATCTTTTTTGGATCGAAGGTACGAGCACCACATTTGAATATGAGCACTGACGTTGAGCTTCGTTAGTTGGTGAGGTTTTGCACTGTGTAAATTTCTCTCGTGATTCCAGTGATCTGCATAATGTCAACGGCCGTGTAGGAGCAACTACTATTTAAGCATCCATTCGCCCATCTATTTCGATCAACGCTCACTGAAACATCTACATTCTCCACACGTTGAGCTCATCCATGGCGGCCTCCTCCGCCAAACGCTTCCTGCCATGCGTACTCCTCCTCGTGGCCGTCTCCCTCAACGGCTGCTTGTCGGCCCACAGCCTCGCCGACGATGGCGTGGCTGACAACAATGACGATCTGATGCTAGCAAGGTTCCAGCAGTGGAAGGCGGAGTACGACAAGTCGTACGCGACCGCCGAGGAGGAGCGTCACCGTTTCCAGGTGTACGCCAGCAACGTGCGCTACATCGAGAGCACCAACGCCGACGCCGAGGCGGCCGGGCTCACGTACGAGCTCGGCGAGACGGAGTACACCGACCTCACCGACGAGGAGTTCATGGCCCTGTACACGGTGCCCCCGCAGACGCAGCTAGCTGAAGAAGACGACGACGAGGGCATGGCGGTGATCACGACGCGCGCCGGGTCGGTCGATGCCACCGGCCACGCGGCGGCGTACACGAACCTGTCCGCCGCGCCGGCGAGTGTGGACTGGCGCACGAAAGGCGCCGTGACGCCGGCAAAGAACCAGGGCGCGTGCGGTAATAACAAGCACTACAATTATTTTATTTCTGACATGCACGCGTCCTTCGTTTGGTCGTTGCGTTAACCAAACAAAACTGCTCGTGCAGGGTCGTGCTGGGCCTTCGCGGCGGTGGCCGCAGTGGAAGGGATCAACAAGATCCGGACGGGGAAGCTGTTGTCCCTGTCGGAGCAGGAGCTCGTGGACTGCGACACGCTGGACAAGGGCTGCAAGGGCGGCATCCACTACCGCGCGCTGCAGTGGATCACCAAGAACGGCGGCATCACCACGGAGAAGGACTACCCGTACAAGGCCCGGCAGGGCAAGTGCGACCGCTCCAAGCTGAAGCACCGCGCCGCCACCATCTCCGGGTTCCGGCGGGTGGCCACCCGGAGCGAGGCGTCGCTGCAGAACGCGGTGGCGATGCAGCCCGTCTGCGTGGGAATC
Source organism: Setaria viridis (assembly GCF_005286985.2). Lineage (NCBI taxonomy): Eukaryota > Viridiplantae > Streptophyta > Magnoliopsida > Poales > Poaceae > Setaria > Setaria viridis. The sequence continues at coordinate 2,056,505 of NC_048267.2, read as the reverse complement.
GATGCCGGGGGCAGCAACTTCCGGCACTACAAGAAGGGCATCTACAACGGGCCCTGCGGGACCAAGCTCAACCACGCCGTCACCGCCGTCGGGTACGGACAGCAGGGCAGGGACAAGTACTGGATCGTCAAGAACTCGTGGGGGGGCAAGTGGGGAGACAAGGGCTTCATCAAGATGAAGAAGAACATCCCCGGTAAGCCGGGGGGACTGTGCGGCATCGCCATCCTCCCTGCCTTCCCACTCAAGAAGAAGTGATATGTTTTCCTTCTTCTCAGTCAACCTAGCTATATGGTGGAGTCAAACTTTGTATTTTCATTTTTTTACTCCTGTTACTTGTTAAACTTGTTTTTTCTCCGAAGTCATATGTGTAATAAGACTCACCATGTTTGAAAGCGATATGCAATTAAAGTCAGGATGATTCTGGACTAGCTGAAGTGATATGCATAGTGTTTCTGAGTCAATTGATCAAAATCTTATCTTTCAAAAAAAATTTGATCAAAATCGAAGGGTCCAAAACAGTGTGTTGGGCCTTCCCAAAGCCCTCGAGCGCCCAAAACACTCGAGTATGAAGTAGACAAGTTCGAAGAAAAACATTTCTGTGTGAAAGCTCAGCCATAGTATTAGATGAGGGAAGTCGAAGACAAATAAGCGAAGTGCATGTGTCGTTGGACTCGAGACTTGCCATGCGACCCAAAGGCACCCGCACCGAGTAAATCGGGCCATACGAAAACATCTTAGCCGCTGTTGGTGACGTTACAGAACCTCCTGACCTCCCCCTGCGCCCCGGTGAGCACCTCGATGCCGGCCATCCTCACCATCGAAGCCGCGAACCGCACCTTCCACGCCGTCGATCGGCGGCGCTGGCGTTCACCCTCGCCGCCGTGTCGCTCCTGGTGAGCAGCGCCGCGTCCGACGTGAAGAGCACCCGCCCCTCCAGCGCGTTCCGATAGTACTGGTTGCTCAGCGTGTTGGGCGCCACCGGGCTGTTGTTCACCGCCCGGTCGGCGCCGCCGCTCGGGCACGTCGCGTTCAGCTCCGCCGCGTAGGCCGGGTCCAGCGACGGGTCCGCTGTCGGCCGGAGCCGGTTGGTGAACGCCGAGCAGTGCGCGACGCCGATAGCGTGCGCGCCGGAGAGCGCCACCAGGTCGTCCACGGTCAGGTTCTTGGCGGCGAAGCTGTCGACCAGCTGCTGCGCGCCGAAGAACGGCGACGGGATGCTCGAGAAGACGGAGAACGCCGAGGACGCGGCGCCGTCGCGCCGGCCGGACGGGATGGGGAAGGTGAAGCCGGCCGACCTGGCCACCGAGTCGCGCGCGGCCACCGAGTCGCGCGCGGCGAAGGCAAGGATGTCGGCGCACGACACATTCCCCGGGCAGACGGACTCCACGGCCGCCTTGATCTTGTTCACGGCGTCGTAGCCGCGCAGGGGGATGGCCGTCTTCTCCGGCTGGCCGTTGGCCGCGGTGGGATCCAGGAGGATGGATGCATCACAACCCTGACGAAACCAACAGCCAATCAAGTCAACAAAAACATGCTTGCATTGATCAATCATAAAAAAAAATTATAACACTACCGCACTACGACTAGCAGTTTACCAAAGTTAAAATTTCTCCAAAAAATGACTACGCTACGAAATATGACCTTCAATTCCAACAATTTTTCAAATAAATGACAATAAAAACACCACGCGGAAAATGCCTAACTAGATATTTTATTGTTGAAGAGAAACTAGCATTGCGTACCATGACAAAGCAGTCGTGGAAGAGCAACCGAATGAAGGCCGCGGGCATGGTCGGGTCTGCGTCAAACATGCCATTGACAACATTCCTCACCGTCTTCTCGGCATTCGGGCACGACGAGCTGTAGAAATTATACTGCAAACCTGCAGATGACATGGTGATGAGCGTGGCCTGGAAGGCTACCATGAGCAGCTGCAGCCATGCCAGCTTCATCCTAGTCTTTCTCCCGAGTTCTTTTGGGGGAACAACAATAACCAAGGAAAACGAATGTGTGTAAGAAGTTCTGCCCAAAAAACTGACGTCTCTGATCTGATGGTGGGATGGGCAAGCTATTTCGCTGTATTTATATGGGCACCAGAGGAATGATGTACCTCATGGTTTATGATGAATGTATTTGAAGAAGTAGACTGAATAAGAGATTTGAGGAATATTTGGGGTGCAATTATACGAATATATGAGCCAGTTCGTGTTGTCAAATAACATGGGGAGCAGCGTAGCTGCTTGATTGCAGAGTGTGTAGGCGTTGACATCAATCGTCAGTTCGTCACCTGCCGTAGTGCCGGTGGATTTGTATATTTGGATAGGAATTTGTGGAAGCATTAATAGTTGACTAACGTTTAGACCAAGCGACGTCATGAAAAAAGGATGATATTTACAGTATTACTTCGATAGTATCATTATTTGAGATTACACATGTGTATCTTTGTTCGTAAAACCGTACGAGATATATTACTCTATTACTATTGGAGGTTCCTTTTCAAACCTCCACGTGAAACCACCTCAAACCTCCACGTGAAGCCACCTAGGATTCCTAAGTGGACACTCTAGAAAAATAGAGAAATCATAAAAAGTTCTCTCAAAAAGTCAAAACATCTAGCCATTAATTCGGTAGACTAAAATATCATAGCCCTTGAATCTATTATGTTTTCTAAAAAAATTACTCACATCTGCCATTATGAAAATAGCCTAAAGTAACCCTCTAAATTTATATCTAAATTACCTACCCTACCATAAAATAAACTAAAATAACCCCTAATATTCATCTAAATTACTCACTTATACCATTATAAAAATTATTTAAATAACCCCCTAAATTACCCGCCTCGCCGCCGACCGCACCTGGTACTCGTGCGCCTAGGAGGAAGAGGGTGGAGGGAGGCGGATAGGGGCGATGGTGTGGGGCGGAAAGGGGCACTAGCGCGTGAGAGGAGGAGGGAAGAAGGAGGCCGGAGTGGGCAACAGCCGCCGCCGGCCAGGGGTGCCGCCAGCCAAGCCGCGAGTCGCGACCCGAGCATCAGCCACGGAGAGAAATGAGAGAGTGAGAGGGAACCGCGGGGGAGAGGTGACGGGATAGAAAAGAAAAATTGAAAGGGTATGCTCTTGAAGTCAATTGTATGGGGTTACCCTTTTTGGTTGGCTTTTGGTTTTTTTAAGCCAAAGCACTTTGAAAAGCCCAACCAAAGGGACCCTAGTACTGTTAGTACAGAAAATAATAATTAAGGTATATATACATAGTGTGTGTCATCATTTATAAATATCCAGATTTTTCATGTTAAAAATATAGCTCAAACTTAGGATTCATTAAAAAAATAAAAAATCAAGCGTGCGATGCAAAGTGAAAAAAATATTATAAACAAGGATGAAAACGATATAGAGTACTCCCCCAATCCTAAATTGTAGGTCGTTTTGATATTTTTAGGTTCATAGATTTTGCTATGTATCTAGATATACACTATATTTTGATACATAGTAAAAACTATGAATTTAGAAATGTCAAAATGACCTACGATTTGGGATGGGTAGTAATTATTAACTAAAGTCTATCACAATCGAATGAATGTAATAAGTACATATCCATATAAGTATTGTATTAGAATATTTATCAAAAATAAAAGAACTCAAAGTAATAGTTTTGATTGTTAACTATATGCCTTCATTTTCTTCAATTGAATACTCTGCAGTAATCTTACGAGACACGTTAGGAAAAAGATAAATTCTAAAAATTCTTAAAAAAATCAGAAACAGTTGGGCATAGTCCTATAGACTCTATTGGTCTATTATATTTTTTAAAAAAATAACCACAACTATCATTATGTAAATATTCTAAAATAAAATACTAAATATATATCTAAATTATCCAACTTTACCATTATAAAAGATAATCTAAACTAATCTTTTTCTAAATCATCCACACATGTCATTTAAAAATAACTTAAAATACCCTTCTAAATTTATATCTAAATTACCCACGTATGTCGTTATTAAAAATAACATAAAGTAAACACATAAATGTTAATCTAATTATCTACACGTTCATTATATATAAATATCTAAAAGTAAACCAACATATGATTCTAAATTACCTATTTCTAATATTGTTAATATAGAAATACTAAGTTTAGATATATACATGCATGACGGGTCACCACGTAGACCATTTATATATGTACGGAAGGAAGTGGTAAAAAATACTGATTTTCTTGTTAAACACAATGTATGAAGGTGCGATGCAAAGTGAAAAAAAAATGAATTTAGATGAAAAGTGTATAAAGTAATTACTGATTAAAAGTTAATCATAACTATATAAGTATAAATACACATCCAAATGAGTATTGTATTAGTATATTAAATTAATGATAGAGTCATGGTAAATAATCTTGATTATTAAAAGGGGTCTATTTTTGAATAACTTTGTAGCACGGATTGATGGACTAGTGATACTAATTAGAATATTTGCTCTTTGCTGGGCATTGTGGATCAGTAGAAATGATTTTTTTACAAAACATGTATTGATCATATATGCTGGGGAATGGGGATCTATAGGGGACATACCACCTTCAGCATTGGGGTTTACTTCAATGCATTGAGGTAACAAAGGATCATATACATGCACCGTGCCAGGCCTTAAAGACCTCAGATATGCAGATCTTCACACAACACCGGTAGAGATTCAACAATAGGATATGTTCTGAATAAACTCTCGGATTAAATCTTTGTGGTTTTGTGTTTCATTTTGTTTACCATCATGTTCTGTGTGACGAACTCTATCTTGGATCTGATTATTCTAAGGTTGAATGTGCGGTGCTTTAAAGACCAGAAAATGTTTTCCATTATCTAAAAAATTAAATTAAACCAATATTAGCATATATGTTTGGAAAAGTCGCCAAAATTGTGGACATGTCACAAGGTAAATCAGACCAGAGGCCGAATCGTCGGGCGGTAGGGCAATGGTAACCTTTTAAAATAAAAGGCACTACAATTGCAAGGAAGCATTTTACCGAACAATCACATAAAGAATCACTTGAGCAAATAGTTCGGAATTCAGGTTGAAGTTTCTTTTGAAGTTGGAATTTAGTTTAGCCTCCGGACCTGGCGGCATCTAGGTGCGGGGTACAATGGTTGGCTGTCTATGCAACTTAATTAAAGATAATCATGTAATATGTAGAGGATTACGGCCTTACGGCTCAAAAGACAAGTTTAGTAACCTGGATTCAAAACAAAATATAGTGGAGTCAATTTTGGCCTCATCATTGACGCATTTCATGCTGTACAATGTACCATCATCAAAACTTGAGGGCAAACTTACAATTCTTGTTGACCTGTTGGGAGGCAACCGACACTAATTGGTGGCCAATAAACAATGATTAGCATGACTTTCAATATAATTATACAATAACTGCAGCATATGAGGTGACATCCCATGTTTCCACGCATATGCATGCATATTGAGTTTAGATTTTTTTTTTCTCTCTTTTGGCTACGGCACTGATTAGTGAGGTGGAGTCAAATACTGCCTCCAATCATGAAAACATGACACTGTCCAGACATGACTGGAGGGGGGTATTTTCTTAACTTGGAGAGAGAGATATAGTCACACGTTACCACATTTCTTCTAAACGTTTCTAACTAAACATAGATGTAACAATTTACCAAAATTACAATAGATAAATGCATTCCCCAGAAAAGGCAATACTCCTTGGATCGAAAACATAATCTCATTTGGATCCAAAATATCAATATCAACATGCACTCCATGGCTAAGTTTTAAGTAACAATTTTGACAATGATCTTATTTTAAAATAGATTTAATTGTAAGTTACGCATATAATTGTCGTTGTCAAAGAGCTGTATGTTATGAACATAATTTCATACTGCATCTCGTAACATCAAGTTTTTGTTCCTTCTCTATGTAACATTTTTTTTTATATTGACCGCTACTCGCCAGCAAAAAAGAAATGCTCAACCGACATGTTTCTAAAACCATCTCCATTTTAGTGTGGAAGTCATATAAGGTTGCGTAGAAACATTTACAATAAAACGTATTTTGTGATGAGGAAATCAAAAGAGCTGCCACACATTCTGGTCATTGAGAACCTTGGGCCCATTGGACTACTAGAATACTAGGGAGAAACCTATACTTACATCATGGAAGATGTGGGCTTTAATTTGCTTCCACTGCAAACAGACCTGCATGCGTTGCAAAGTTGCAAACATCATCACAGAGCCAGGGACTGTGAGGACAGGCCACTACACATGGACACATGGTCTGTCTGGACCGGTCAGGGTAATGGACGGCAGGATCGGAGCTGGTTTCAGAACTTTTAAAGTTCAAATGCATTGACATCTGAAATTGAATTAATGTTCACTTTCTGTTTGAAAATAATGTGTCATTCACAACTAGTTATGTCCATATTGAATGTATTCGTTTTATTTATAATTTATGAACAACATTTGACAGTTCACATTTGCAAATATTTTTTTTCTAAAAGGTACTATTGTTGACATGTTTATGGATAATGAGGGTGAAATTATTGTATGCCTTCAAAGAACATTACGTAGACAAAAAAGAAGAATAGGAAGGATGGATATTTCCATTCGTTGCGTGTTAATTCAAAAATTGTGGCAACAAGTACTTAAAATTGTTGAGTGCATATTAACTATAAATACATATATGCATATTTAATAGTTTATTAATTTTAAGAAATAAAAGATATTTTACCTCTGCTCGCTGGTCTAATAGGTTTGTCATTGGCTCTGTGAGAGAGTGCATTTGTTTCGTCCAACAGCATTCTTAGCTCGAGAGAATAGAAAGATGTTAGTGAAATTTTACAAGTGGCACAGTTGCAATAATGATTAGATAACAGAAAAGACGGTCGATATTTAATTTCTATGTATGACTGTACGTAACTAAGGAAAAAAAAACTTTTGTGTCACTGGACTACTGGAGAGAAACAGTCCAAGCAATGCAGCAGTAGCGACTGGCCATATGTACGTTGTTTATGACGTCTCCATTTTACACTGTTTCGTCGGTGACGACGTGCTCAGTCAGCCGCTGTTGGTGACGTTGCAGAACCTCCTAATCTCTCCCTGGTCGCCGGTGAGCACGTCCAGGGCGCCCATCTTGCGCATGGCGTCGATGAACTTGGCCGCCCACTGCGCCTGGTTCGCGGCGTTGCCCTCCACCATCTGCCTCGTCGTGTTGTCGCTGATGAGCGCCCAGTCCGAGTTGAAGAGCACCTTCCCGGCGAGCACGTTCCCGTAGTACTGGTTGTCGAGGTCGGCCGGCGTGCCCTGGTCCTGGTCGACGAATACCGCCGCGCCGTCCCCGGCGTCCTCCGCGCACCGCCGCTGCAGCCCGGCGCCGTACTCCGCGTCCATGGTCTCGCTCACGTTGGGGCGTATCCGCTCCGCGAAGGACCCGCAGTGGGCGCGGCCGACGGAGTGCGCGCCGGAGAGCGTGACGAGCTCGTCCTGCGTGAACCCCTTGGCGGCGAAGAGCTCCGTGAGGCGGCCAAGCTCCGCGAACGGCGGGGGCAGGCTCTGGGTGGCGTCGGACGCGGCGGAGGCGAGCCCGTCCCGGCGGCCCGAGGGGACGCCGTAGTTGATCGCCCCGGCGCTCAGGATGTTGGACGCGTCGCGGGCGGCGAAGGCGAGGATGTCGGCGCAGGACACGGTCCCCGGGCACGCGCCCTCGAGCTGCCGCTTGGCGTCCTGGATCACCTCGAGCCCGCGGAGGCCGCCGTTCGACGGCGAGCCCTTCTCGGGGTCCGGGTTGACGGGGCTCGGATCGATGAGAACCGAACCATCGCAGCCCTGGCACGTACACATCACGAAAGCGATTGAGTTGCTGTACATGCTCATGCCAATTCAACATTTCAACTTCATGTCAAACTACCTGCCACAAACTTGGGTTCGTACCTTGACGAAGCAGTCGTGGAAGTGGAGGCGGATGAGCCCTGCGCCGACGCCGCGGTCCGCGGAGACGTACTGCTGGACGACGCTCGCCACGGTGGCCTCGACGTCGGCGGTGCAGTTGGTGTTGCTCTTGTAGAAGCCTTCCTGCAGACCGGCGTCGGTGATTGCCGGCAGCAGCGCGTAGAGAGACACCAAGAGCAGCGTCACGCCGGCGCCGCAACGCGCCATGCCACGTAGGAGGGAGGCCGAATCGATCCAGAGGCAATGCTTGTGCGAGCTGAACACTGGATCGGAGAAGACTGCAAAAACGGCTGCAAGATCTGGCGAGGAGCTAGCAAGTGGTGCTGATGGAGTGGCGAGTTGGTGAGTGGTGACTGATCTGATGAGAGGATCGTGCTAGAACTGCAGCTTGCGATATGCGTTCGCATATATAGCTGCCACCTGCACCCTGCTGAACACAGGAGAAGCTTCGGCCATGGCGCCGACACATGGAGCGTTTGACTTTGGCAGGCCACCACCTGGGGATTCCCATTCTCCTGCTCACCATTCAGGGTGGCAATGGCCAGTGGAGGGATGATGGACAGCCAGGACTCGATCGCAAGAAGATGGGAGGAGGATCATGCAGCAGCCCGGTTCGATCGGAGCAGCAGGATTTCCGCTGTTAATTCCATCTGGGATCCAGGACTCATGGACCACACCACTGGAGAGTGGAGACAGGTCGCACCAAATTTTAATGTCGTCCAGGTAGGCATTGTACCATACGCCGTCGAGCATATCAATGCATGCATGGGTAGGACAGATCCATCCCGATGTGATCCTGCCGACAGCAATGACACGCGCACAGAAGTTTTAAACGTCCGCCGACCCCGTTTAATCTCCAAGCAGAAAAACTGTTTCTCTGTCGTACTTATTCAACAGTTTGCTACTGTTGTGGAATTTGTAGATGTCTTGGTCACTGAACCTCCCAAATTGTAAATTCTACCTTTTCCTTTTCTTTTGTTAGGGAAAAATCTACTTTCCTGTCACTCATTTCAACACACAGTCACAAGGCTCTGCTTGGGCTAGCTTGCAATTTTGTCGAATCTTCTTGCTGAAAAAGCCCATGAAAAACATGCCCTCATTATCTATTTAATTCTCATATTGTGCTTATTGATAAGCTGCTATATGCAGAATCCTGGTAGATGTTGGGCACATCTTCTACTCCATCTGTGGAGAAAAATAAGAAGTGGCATGTAACAAAACAGGCCCGTATGTCATGTGTTGAATTTCTGGTTTTTTTTCCGAAATACTACGAGTTGAATTTCTGGCGACGGATGGCATGGCGCAGGTAAAGTCATATAACATACCGACATTATTTGGCAAGGTAATACATTATTATTGTGTATCAAACTAAAATTTATGAAAGTATTTCCCGTGATGAATTTTGACTGTCAACCTGGATGAGGTAGTTCGCACCCTGGCCGTGCATCCTCTAATTTTACGCTCTCAAAGATATACGTAATTGTCTTTATGTCCATCAAGCTAATCCCAGTGCAAGTTTCATAGAGGTTTTATGCATATTATTAAATACGGTGACGTATCAGCGTATGTGATGACATGACAAGTTAATTATGAAGTGAGAGAGGGAAAGAGTTTCATCACGATGAAACTGTATGTGCATTGTTTTCAAGAATATGAAACCTGTTGAAACTTGCATTAGGGGATATAGAGTTTCATTTCATCTTATCATATCCAATCACATGTCTTGTAATTAAATGGTATGGGTAACCTATGAAATTGTAAAATGAAACTCTGCATCAAGGGACATTGTTTCGCTCATCAACTCAAACCTCTTTTGATGATGTCACTCTTGAAAACTGCAAAACTGCGAGATGAAACTTCCCATTGGAAATAAACCTTACATCGTTTATAAAAAGCTCAATCGACATAATAGATTTCAGCAGCCGCCCAAATCCAGCAAGCGGCTCACGGAAAAATTGGCCTCTCTAGTACACAGAGTCTGAGTGGCCCATTTTCGGGGCAAAAGAAGTCTGAGGGAGAGTGACCCAATAGATTAATGGGCTTCAGCAAAGATGTTGGACCTATTTGGACTTGGACACCTTTTGCCGCCTCAAAAACAGTCCCAGTAACTGATGTTCCGAGAAATTTGCTTGGAACATGCAGGCACTATGCTTTCGGAAGTGGTGGCCTTAGATTTGGCTAACTTTAGCTACTAAATGAACTAAGGGAAGAGCAAGTACATTTGCTACATATCAGTAGTCTTATAGTTGCTACATCTCAGTAGTCTTATAGGTTATCTCATGCAATATCACATAGAATTTTTACTTATGTGGAAGAGAGAGGGTTAGGAGAGATAAAGGGGTCATTGTTTTGCGAAACAACCACCTCAAAGGTTAGATTTTAGGACTATGAGATAACTGCTCCACCATTGTACGAGTTGTTATTACCATGCAACTCATAATATTTCTTTTTTTTCTATGAGTCAACTTAAAAAACAATCAATTGTAAAGATTGTTTGTTAAGTCGTCTTAAGATTACATGTCAATGCATGAGATCGTCTATTAGACAACACCAATGTACTTACCTTAAGGTGGCCAAATAAGAGGCTACTACCAGGACAAAATTTGGCACACAACCAAATGATGACTAAAATTGGTCAAAGTAGCCAAAATTTAGATTGGCTACCTAGCTTGGGCACATTTTGGCACAAACCAAACACATTCTAATTCTTTCATGAAGCTCAACGGTGAACGCTTTTTGCATTCAACAATCACACTTTAAACAACGTATTGCAGAACTGACTTGCGCTTAACAAAAATGTAACCAACCCACAGGTACCGAAACTAAAAATCTATATTTGAACAGATTGTATTCTACAAGAGACCTTTTCTTTATTTGTGCAATATGTAAAAATTATTTAGTATACAAACTGAAATAAGAGAGGAACCAAATCACTGAATCAGAGATGAAAATACTTAATTGGACTAGATTCCCATCAACTTAGGTTGGCTAATTCCTTTTTTTTTTTGCAAGGAGGCTCACACCACCCGTGACCTGCAAAAATAACTGAACAAAACAAAAATCATGCAACCACATTGGACGCAACAAATAAACCCAACCACTATACTTGCAAAAGATTAAAAAATGTAACGCGATTTTGTCACCAATTAATTCGAATCTTAATTTTGCTTCTTGCCATCCGCAGATGTAGCGTAGCTACGCGTAGGTAGTGATCAGTAGTTAGTGGCACGGCACGTCTTCCTGATCTCCCCGGTGCTTCCCGGCGGCATGGTCAGCTTGCATAGCGGGGGGTGTCGGATTTAGTAACCGGCAGTCCACTTAGAGGGTATATAGATGGTGGATTTGTAGGCAGAGAGGATCGCAAGACCATGAACTTGATGGTAACGCAAGGCACAAGACAGAGATTTATATAGGTTTGGACCGCTATTGTAGCATAATACCCTACGTCCTATTTTGGGGATTGTATTGCACCCTACGCTCGGGTGTTGGTTGTTGTGTTGAGGGATTGGATCGGTTGCCCTGCTAAGGGTACCCCTACCTCTCCTTATATACTCCAAGGGGTAGAGTTACATGGCAAGACCCTAGTCAGTTACTATAGATGAGATCTAGTCGGATTACAATACGTAGGGAGCTCTAGCTGGACTCTATCTTCTACCTTCTTCATCAAGTCGGGCCGGCCCATTAGTGGTCGGCTGGACCCTCCATGAGGGTACCCAGATATCTATAACCGTCAAGCCTCCAAGCGGTGTGGAGTTGAACAGCAGCCCGACACGAATGCCGAGTTGGATAAGCTTCGCCCGAGTGCTTTCGTCGTCTGTTTCCCGAGAAGTTGTGCAGTGCTCAAAGAAAAATCCTTGATCTTGTAGTCTTTGTTTTCTGAAACGCCATGGACCCACGTCAAGTGATATCCTACGCCCAGCCTCTGAGCCCCCCGAGCGCGAGGATTAGCAGAGCCACAGAGGCACACCGATCCTGCTAGCGCTAAAATTCAGCCGATTGAATCTCAGCGTCGGACACATGACCCGGGAGAATCTGCTTAGCTCCTGTTCGGGTAATCGCCCTGGTGCGGATCGCGCGGCGTGCCAGCCAATTTGACCTGTTGATTGGCAAGGAAGAAAACGTGTCAGATCCCAGAGGTTGCGATCGACTAAGGTTCCGATCTTGAGGAAGCTTATCAGCGAATCGGCCGATTTGCTATAACAAGGTAATCGGCTATGGTGCAGCCGACAACTAGGTAACGTTTGTGAAGAAAACTACCAGAGTAAACTAGACAACGCTACAGGAGCAACACTTGAAACAAATCTAATCGGCTATGCGAAAGCGATAGATAAGCAATAAGGATAAATAAGCCGAAAGCTCTAATTTCAAGCTAGATAACTGGTGATAAAACTAGAACAATAGGTAAAACCTAGAATTCTAGTAAATATCGATAACTGGTGAATAAATCTAAACGAAACGATAGCGATGCGCCCGAAGTTAAAGCTTAGATATTACTCGATAAACGGAACTTACAGAATCGGCCGGAGATCGTGTCGATGCAGTCCTACCAACCCGTACGAACTCGTGAAAAAAGAAAAGTATTGGCGGAGTCGCCGACTGGAAAGTAAAGTACGAGGAAATAGTAGATTGTTGTATTGATTTGATGTTGTTGTTACAGATCTCTAAGGATGGCTATTTATAGCCTGTTACAACCAATCTCTTAACCGACTAGGATTCTATCTCTAATTTTAAACGAAAACGAATATTTACAAGTACAACTCGCATCGGAGTTGGTCGTTGCGCCCCTGTGGGCCAATCCCCCTTCATCTTCTCTTTGCAATTCACTTTAAGCCCATACTGGTCCAATTGCCCCAGCCTCTTAATCAGCCGATTTCTACCAACTCCATCCGCCAAAACACTGCAGTGCCAATTGGCCGATCTCCAACTGTAGCACCAATCGGCCGATTCCCAATTGTGACCTCTTCGACTCGCCGCATCGGCTAATCCTTTTTCCTTTCTTGACGCCGATTCCATACGTGTCAAAATCTGGCATAATAGTTTGCAATATTTTTCCTATTTCTCAAAATAAAAAATGTATAATTATATATTTACCTAAATGGACGGTCTACGGTCACTTAGGAGCATTATAGCAAAACCCACAAACAAGATGAAATACTTCTAGAGGTATAATTGGTTTATTCTAGTACATTTTGAAGAATTCAAGATCTAAGAGTGTCTTCTTCGCCTCACATCCGACAATGATTTAGGAATGGAGGATGGAGGAAGCACAAAAAGGTCAAAGAGAAAGTGAAACCAGAGGGTTGAAGTAGTGCCTTGCTTAACATAACGATGGCACCACAGCTGGAGGCACGATTTCAAGGAAGCTGGAAGAAGTATGTACCTCTAGGCAGGGCAGCACGGATGTAGCTTTGGCCAGAACCGGGGAAGGCCATGCCAATTCTGAGAGCCTGTGCAATTATATCCGCCGCCTATCATATTTCCAATTTCGGTTGTAAGCTGTCAAAACTATGGTTGCTGAGACCAGATTCATTTCCTTAAATCTAAGAAATCATATTTCCAATCCAATTGGAGGGAAACAAGATAACCAGAATCCTAATAGATACAATCCCTCTGTAGCCTTACTGTTTTCAGGCCAACTATAGGTTCAATTCTTGCAGGGTGATTAAACCCAAAAGCAAGATAGGATTTGGTGCCGCCCCCCCCCCCCCCCCCCCCCCCCCCCCCACAGACACACACACCAAAAAAAAACAAAATTTAAACTGTGTTTAGATGGGTTTCATGTACGTTTTACCGAGATTTGTGGCATGCCCTAGTCAGCCCAGTGGCCTCATTTTCCAACCTGACTGAGCCCATATATTTCCCAGTGCAGCCCACCTACACGGCCCAGATGGACCGGTCGGAAGTGACCAACCCATGTCTGCAGTGTTCGTAGACCGACCATTTGATTGATTGAGCCACTTGCATCGCAATCATCCTAGTTGCAAACTTACCTTTTTAAATAAAAAAGCGTGCATCCAACTCTGGGATTGCAATGCATGTGGCTGTACATCATCGTTGGTAGGTATTGTCTCGCGTGTTCTGTCCAAGAAGTGTCCAACATGCATTGCACTAAAGGGATATCTTGAGCCAAGAAATCGATATGGCTGTAGCCTGATGACACAGAGTCACGGATAAAAGAACGTGTTAGCTACTGCTAAAAGTGACATCCCTGTCTTTATACAAGTACTCCCCTGTTTATTTTCATATAGATTTTACACTAGATATATATTATATTTAGATACACAATAAAATGCTAAAAACGACTAATAATTAATGTCGGACGGAGGGAGTACCACACGTCACTTTAGTTGTCTTAATTTATTTTACTACCTCTGCATCTCTTTTACTCGCCATTCTGGACATCGATCTAGTTTACAATTTGATCAGCAGTTACATAGACGTCCTTACTCCTTAGTCATCCCCTCGTGTCTTTATATCTGTGATCTTTTTCTAGCCTCTGCTTTACCATCACCAGTCTTCGACCAACATAGCAAGCAGCTGGTGGCCTGTCACGTTGCCGCCCATTAGACCTAATCATGGGCCACCCGACCCGACGAACCCGGACTGACCTGCTTGAAAAGAATCTGACCCGACAAGTGCACGGGTCGGGCATGGGCCTGTTTTTTGACTCACAAAGAATTTCGGGTTGGGCACGGGCTAGAATTTTAGCCCGCGTGCCGGTCCGACGACCCGACTAGAACAGCATGCACCATTTCTTTCTGGAATATTTAATTATTTGCCATCTTTAAAATGAGCGTTCCTTGAGATGCCAGTTTTATAACAGCACTACATATTTACCACCGGAAAGAAGTTTTACCAACACATTTACCATTTTCTCCGACATGGCACGCCAAATCACACCTCCACACTGGAATCGTCACGCAAAATGACTCCCATGCCCCTGTCCTTACCCGCTGGAATTGAGAAGCGGATGTCCTCGCACCTCGGGCAGGCTGTGCTCGACGACCTCCTCATCCCGTCCTCCTCGCTGGACGCCGGCATGACGTTCGACGTCGACGCGGTGCAGAGGATCCTGGCCGGGTACCTTGAGCACGAGAGCGAGGCGGCCCAGCTGGACTACAACACCGACGACGACTTCATCTCAGCGGCGTCGCCACCCAACGATGTCGGCATGATCGGCAGGCTCATGGAGGCGTACCTGGCTGAGATCGCATCGGACACGAACCTGCCCATCGACAAGTTCACCGGCCTCGCCGAGATGATCCCATAACGCGCTAGGTTTAACAAGGACAGCATGTACCGCGCCATCGACATGTACCTCAAGGTAAGAATCTCAGATCAATTATTTTTTTTTACTGCATTGTTGGCTATGCTTTGTTCCTCAACTCGATGATTCTGTTCACGATGGGGTATGGATTCCTTCCTGCAGGCGCATCCGCATCTGAGCGAGCCGGAGAGGAAGAAGGTGTGCAAGGCGATGGACTGCCAGAAGCTGTAGAACGACCGGCTGCCGGTACAGACGATGGTTCAGGTCCTGTACCACGAGCAGCGGCGCCTGCGCGAGGCGCCCACCCAAGCGCCGAGCGGCGCGTCGTCGTTCCGGCGCCCACCCACGGCGGCGAGTCCCCGCCCCCGTCGTTGCCGTACAAGCCGACGCCGAGCCTCATGGGCCGGCACACTCGGGGCGGCGCCGCGCCGGCGGACGAGGTGTCACAGCTGCAGCGGGAGAACGACGAGCTCAAGATGGAGCTGCTGCGGCTGAAGATGCGCCTGAGGGGACCCGTCCGCGCCGCTCCCTCCGACTGGCGGCTTTGTATGGGAGTCATTTCGCAGGGTGATTCCAGCGTGGAGGGGTGATTTTTCGCATGGCACGGTGATTCCAGCGTGGAGGGGTAATTTGATGTGCCACGTCAGAGAAAATGGCAAATGTGTTGGTAATATTTCTCTCCAGTAGCAAATGTAGGTGCTATTCTAAAACTAGCATATCAAGAAGTACCCATTCTAAGGATGACAAATAATTAACGGATGTGCTAGCGCCCGGACGTTCGACAAATTTTTTTTATCGTACGTTCCGTCGCAACATTGAAAAATAACTATCGAAACATTAAAAATCAACACTTGCAACATGAAAGCATGCACTAAAAATAGTTTCGGAACTCATGCACGCCATCCATCTTATTATAAGATAAAAAATCCCCGTGCGCAGCATTTTATCATGTTTCACACAACATTCATCAGAAGATAAATTTGCAATACCTTTACGTGCATGAAACATCTTGAATCGTTTTGTGCAACATTCAAAATAGACATATTGCAACAAATAAAAATCACAAGTTGCAACATCTCGAATAGAAACAATCTTGCGATCTCGGCCAAATCAAGTATTACAACAATAAAAAAATATCTCTTACAGCATTGCAACAACAAAAAATATCTCTTACATAATTGGAACAACGAAAGAAGAAGAGGCCGAAACAAAGAAAACAACTATATGCAACATCGTGAACAAGTTAGTGCAATATCCGATTGCTAGCAAGTCGGACTGTTGCAAACAGATGAAATATCAAAAGCTAACTTTTGCAACATCCAAAAAATTCTACTGCAACACCATGACGTACCTATTGCAACATGGCCGTTGGGAAGAGAATTATCTTCAGATCTACAAACAGGTCGGTCGCCGGACCCGACGACCCGTGCAAGTGAGCTCTGGTTGCTAAACCACTCACGACACTGTCGCTTCACCGGCAGGCCGGTGGTTGGCAATCGGCGCGGCGCAGGCGCGGCAGGCAACTAGCAGCTGTTAGTTTTTGGGTGGGTGGGCGCTAGCGGTGTGTACGCACCTGCCACTCCTGGAGGCCCTGCACATCGTGGGTGCACTTTTACTCATTGGGCTCGCCAACACATCGTGGGTGCGCACAGGCACACAGCAATGGCAGGACTGCAGCACGGGCTGATGGCCCTCGTGGATGGAGATAGAACAATAACAACTGGAGACTGCTCCGTTGATGGATGGGTGTAGAGGAGGTTCAGCTGGCAGCTGGGTGAAAGCGGCGCCACCGCGGAAGGGAACTCGCCGGAGAAGTGGATGCTGTTAGCGGATTGGAGAGCAAGGAGAGAGAGATGAGGGAGCCCTTGGCACTCGTGAAGCGAACTGGGAACAGCTCATCTTGCGTGTGTAGCTCATCTCGGAGAGAGAGGAGGCGTGTGTGGTGTGGAGCAGGATAGGGTCATCGGACATGAAAAGCAGCTGTTAATTAGAATGGAATAAAACCTCGGGTCCGGTGGGTTGTTATCATCAATGCCATCTGACTGCTTGCCCAGACAGTACGCCACATGCGTCCGATCTGCATAGCTCGTGTCAAACGCCCGGCACATAGCATTTCCGAATAATTAAACATCCTTTGTTTCCCGCACCAGCCCTCCATCCAGGCCTCCATCTTGCACATTGCAGCCCGCCCAACAAACCCAGCCATATATATACTGCACTCTAACCCTAATCCCCTCATCTCCATGCCTGCAGTCTCCTCCCCATCTCATCCACCGTCAGGCGGCGGCCGCATCTCGCTGGTCCTCTCATCCTCTGCCCGTCGCTTGGGTTGCGGGCTTGCGGCGCACTCGGCGGGCGGCAGCAGCAGGAGGACGCGACGAGCCACGCCCTTCCCTTCCCCATCTGTATCCGTACTCCAATCACCGCTAATGTCTCCTGTTCTTGGCTTGACAAGTTGACTTACTCATTTGTCATTCTTTCTATCTGTGCGGAGCTCTCTTTGTTTGTGCAGTTGTGCGAATATGCATGCTACGGGTGATGGCCACATGGAAGTCACTGGGAATTGGCTTGTCTGATGTCCGCTTGTGTTGCTTATTGCGTTTTTTTGCTTTTGATTTTTTCTGTACATATGTGAACTGAGTATGTATGTACTATGGTGTGTGCATTGATGAGTTGTGAGACTTTCTTGAATCTGCAGATTGTGATGGTGTGGGATTGTGTGCAGCTCGTGATTTTTCACTTGTGTTATATCTCTGCATTGAACTTTTAATCGATCAATCGAGTTCTGTACTCTCGGCTCTGAGAATATGCGTTAGCGTCGGGTCATGGGTCAGCCCGCGGGCCGTCGGGTCATGCATCGGGTTGGGCGCGGGTCACAATTTCCAGACCGATGCTTGGGTCGGGTCGGGCACGGGCCAGCAAAGGAACTCATCAGGTTTCTTTTGGCTCAACCCGAACCCGACCCGGCCCAGTCTATGATCAGATCTACCACCCATCCGCATCCACCCCATCCACATCCACATCCCTTTTTCATCTCTCCACTCTAAACCTAGGGCAACGGTAAACCTCAGAACCACAAAGCCTAATAATATACATAAAAGGACACCATAGATGGTTCGTAAGCAGCTCTAGCCGGCCAGAACACGAATCATCACGTAGGATCAGAGCATAAAAAAAACAATTCTCCTACACCAAACCAGTCGAATATTATAGTTTATTGCAGTGAGACATGTACACAACTGTTTGACATATATGAGAAATACACAAAGGGAAAACAAGGTATTTCCTCCATTCCAAATTGTAGGTCGTTTTAGATTTTATAGTTCATATATATTATTATGCACCTAGATATTATGCAGAATAATATAACCTAGAAAAGTTAAAACGACCTACAAATTGGAACGGAGGGAGTACAACCAATGCAAACCAAAAGAATGAATGGAACGAAGAAAAACCACAATGCAAGTTTATGGCTCAACTTGATGTCAACATTGTGCTGGCTGGCATCGCAAGGGCCTCTTCTTCGAACTACCTGCATGTGGATTTGGCACCCGGCTTAGTACAGGCGGTGGTTGATGACGCTGCACTTCTTCCTGATCTCTCCCTTGCTCCCCGCCGGCATGGGAAGCTTGCTGAGCTTCACCAGCGAATCGGCGAAGTCCTCGTCCCAGAGCGTGCCGTTCTCGGCGTACTCCTTGACGTGACCGATCGCCTCTTTGTGCGTCAGCAGAGTCCAGTCGGAGTGGAAGGTAACGATCTTGGCGAGGTTGTTGTGGTAGTACGAGTTGTCAAGGAAGTCGGGGATCTTGCGAACACGGCTGGTGAACCCCGGCATGAACCTCGCCACGACGTCGTAGTCCTCGTCGCGGACGTTGTTGTCCACGGTCGGGTTGGAGCCCTGGGGGCACTTGTAGTTGAGCAGGTTGCGGTAGGCCGGGGTGATCTGGTTCGCTGGCTCAGAGAGGCGGCCGGTGAAGGACGAGCAGTGGCCCTGGCCGATGGAGTGCGCGCCGGAGAGGATGACGAGCTCCTCGACGGTGAAGTTCTTCCTGGCGAAGTTGTCGATGAGCTTCTGCGCGTCATGGGCGGAATCTGGGAGCTCCGCCTGGGCTTCTTCGGCCTTAGAGACGAAGCCATCGAGGCGGCCGGCCGGGACGTCGAAGTGGACGTGGCCGTTGCTGAGGATGCTGGCCGCGTCGCGGGCGGCGTAGATGAGGAGGTCGGAGCAGGAGACGACGCCGGGGCACCTCTTCTCCACGGCAGCCTTGATCTCCTCCAGGAGGTCGAACGCGGCGAGGCCGATGTTCACCGGCGCCTCCTTCTCCGGGTGAGGGTTGGCGTAGGACGCGTCCAGGAGGACAGAGCCATCGCAACCCTGCATGGTGCCATGGTTATGGAAACTATTACACCTCATTAACTTTCAGGTCTAATTTTGTATGTATAGTTACTGACTACGTACATTTCACCACACATAATTGAACTAGCTAGTTTAGGTGAGATCAGCATGTGATGAATGGCATATATGCATCATGCAAGTGTGCCTACCCTGACGAAGCAATCATGGAAGAGGAGGCGGATGAGCGCGGCGCCGGTGCGGCGGTTGGCCTTGAGCGCCTTGATGACGTTCCACTTGACGACGTTCTCCAGGCCCTTGCATTTCTTGCTGTAGTACCCGACCTGCAGCTCGCCGGCCTGCGCCGACGGCACGGCGGCGAGGAGCACTGCCGCCTGGACGGCCACAAGGGCGAGGAGCACAGCCGCCGAGAGCTTCATGTTCTCAATAAGGTTGACCAGCTAGGCCGCTAGCTAGCTGATTGATGCTGAGCTCAGGGGGCTTGTGCTCTGCGATGTGATGTTGTGCTCTGGGGCTGGGCCTGCAGGGGTTTATATTGCCGGTTTTGGCCAGCAGTCGAACAGTTGTGCTAACGAATTAGTTTGCACCGATAATGAGAGTACAGCGAGAGGGAACGTGTCCGCCTTGCGACTTTGCTGAATTATGAACCTAACATTATGACTCCATCATGTTAGGCCTACCTAAAGTGGTATGGTGTTGCCTCTGACCTTGATAAACGTGATATTATAGGCTGACACAGCTAGGCCTGTTCCAAAACTCCAATGGCGACCACTTCTCTCCGGACCTAACCATTTCTAAGGCTATATATGTACAGCCGTACTGAGTTAAGTATCGAAATTTTGTTCAATGCAACACAGATTATGGTCTGGAAGTACATATGTATCGCTATTTCTAGTTGAAGACTTGTTTCTATAGCCTCCTGTTGGCACCCGCAATCAACATATTTTATTAATCATTTTAGTGGCCTAGCCTCGCAACTAACATTAATCTCATTTCATATATGTTGAGACTACCATTGTTCATAATGATAAAACAAAGTTAATATAACATAAATAGATAACTTCAAAAAGAAGATTCCATGAATTGGTTTCTGGAAGGCCAAAGACGATCAAGGAAGGGTTCAAATGCTATAGCCCAATCGCTATCATCCCATTTGAAACCCAACCAAGCCCATGGCAACTCAATGCATTGGTCCTAAACAGCGTGTTTGATTGGAGTCTTCTCGAGTTATTGGTGGTAGTAGGTCTCCCATTCCACCAGATTCAGGTGGCCATTTTACCAAAGTAACTAGGTCTTCAAGAAATCCCCCCGCAACACGCTACAGATTGAATGATGAGGTTAGGTTTTTATCTGATTTTTCATGGATAGATGCATTCACTTTTCTAGCGTTGATAGATGCATTCCCTTTTCCGACATATTTATGTGTGTATAGGTTAACTAGTTAGAACCCTACTGAAATAGATGCTAACGTTTCAGTTTCAAAAGACTTCTACCATTTCTGAGTTGGTGTGAACTAAGTTTTTTATTCTACAGTTGAAGTACTGATCTGTCTATTAGATTGTTAGTGTTTTATTGATCAGTTTCATGTTATATGCATATAGCAGCAAAGTAGGGAATATTCATTTAGTTGGTTAGTTGTTTTTTGGATAATTTGGTACACTATACATGGAGTTTGACAGTGAGGCTTACACTAGTTAGTACACATTCAACCCGCAACCTAAAGACCAAAGCTAATAGTTTTTTTACCCTTCCATTGTTGTAATAGGCAGTTTATTCTTATTATCTGTGAAATGGTTTTGATGTGCTTCCATGTTACAATAGTTGTAAGCAATAATATACTAAGCTACGGGAAACATGACTTTAGTATCATGAAACAGTCACATAACAAAAATAATATGTGAATGTCAACTAAATCTTCCTTTATAGGTTTATTAATTCTTTATTTATTGATCAAGTTGCTGCATTAGTGTTACTGATCAGGGTAAATGGTGTATATGATTTCACTATTACTATTACTGATTGATCTATGAGTAACTAGGGTAACTACTTTACATGATTCAGTATACATTTCTTCTTCTTTACATGATTCAGTATGAGTAATTAGAGTTGTATCACATTTATAAGGGCTAATTATTTCCTGCATTTTTAACGTTTCAACATATCAAAATATTATGTATTATATTTTCTGAAATTCATTTCAACATTCTTTAGCTAATCCAACATTTCTGTTTGTAGTCTGATGAAGATGGTGATGATAAGCACATCAAAATGCGTTGGTCCATAGCTCATGTTGTGAAACTAGTCAAAATTCTTCATCCCAACCAAATGGAATATATTGAAAAGCATGGATTTGGTTATTTGCTAAACATCAAGTCCTTCAGAGTCCCTATTGGATCCATTGAATGAGTCATGCATAATACATGTGCATCTTCTCAAGAGTTCCTCTCGAAGAAAAAATCCATTCGTTTCACTAAGGATATGGTTATCGAAGTTCTGGATATCCTGTTGAAGTTGATACTACTAACTTTGAGATTGAGGCATGGGTAGAAAAGTATAAATCTGAGTACAAAGATGGCCATACATACCCAATAATGTTTGGATTATATTCATGTATGTTCATTTCAGACAGTACATCTTTCAAGTAGATGATATTTGGATTGATAAAAGAACACTAACTTTATCTATGCGATCTGGATGTTGATTCAACCCATATGCAATGTTCTACTTCTATAAATTGTTCAATTCAGAGCAGCAAGACTGATTACAACACAAACAACGCAATCATGTAGAGTTTTCTTACTTATACATGAACAAGAAGAAAGTGGTAATAATTTATTTCATGTTGGTATTAAAGCTTCCTCTAAATTTTTTTGGCTAATCAATAAGAATGTGCTCTGATAACTTTGTTCAAATATTTTGCTACTACCTCCATCCTACTTCAGCATTCAAATTTTGTCCCACAATATAGCTAGTTTCGAGTTTCCAAGTGGCTTATTTGGCATAAAAGGTCTAAAATTCCCTCCATGTATCCAAATCAATTATGGCATGAAAATCTGCATGCAAGTCTACCAACAATTAATAGGAAAGGTACAATTATTCTAATGAGGGGCAATATAGACTTTTAATCTATATCCTTAATCTATCTGAAAAACTCTAGAAGTAGCTATATTTTGGAATGGAGGGAGTACTCAGGATCTACTCATGATCAATTCTCTTTTCCACAATGATGTCAAATGCACTTTTACACAATTTGCTCTTGGAGTCAAGCTCGAGAATGTTGATCATGTAAGTGTTATTCCTTTCTCTCTGCTCACATTTTTGGCTCATTATGCTTATGTAGCAACAGTTCTTCCTTTTCAATATACTGCAACATATTTACTATGTTCATCTATTAATAACTACTCTTTATATAGGTTTTCATCCCATGTGTTTCCAATCATCAATGGTTTGTTATTGTTGCAAAATACATTCAAAACAAATTTGACATTCTGAGTTCACAATATGGAACTGGTGATTGCCAGCAACTAATCAATAATGTGATACACAACTTCAAATGCTTGTTCTTATTAGCTTATCCCTGTTGTGTCCATTTTAATATCCGAGACTTTGAACCATCTTAAATGGTTTAAATGGTTGTACCAAAGCAAAAATTCAGGTCCTCACTTCTCTAAAAATGTAAACTACAATACATGTAGTATTTAATTCTGATTTGATGAAAAATCTATGAAAAATATTTCAAATGTATGAATTATGTTTACATTCTAAAATTTCATACTTATCCAATTTTTTTCCATTACTAATATTCTAAAGATTTTATATACCTCAGGATGATTGTTGCTGTTACGTGAGAAGTTACTATTTCAGCTTCTATCTTACAAGCAAAACAAGTTTCAAGCAAAATTCATTGACCTTCTGCTCTAGTTCCAAAGATGCTTAAAGGATTTCATGTACTCTTATAAAGTTTTATTTTGTCTCAATTTACCAATATTTTCTAAAATCCAGATCACCATTACCGATAGTAATGGTGAGCATCATTACTAATCAACATCATTTTTAAATTAAGATCACCATTAGTGATTGTAAAGATGCTTCTAGATTGTTCAATCTAACAGTTGTATAAATTAACTTCAACATTTCAAATATATTGAATCAATATTTAATAGATTTATATTCCACAATATGTTAATAAAGTTCAACACTTTGTAATATTTTAATAATCAATATCAACAATACTGATTGTTATCAAACATTTCTGCTTCTAGATTGTTCAATCTAATGGTTGTATAAATCTACTTCAACATTTCAAAGTTACAAAATCAACATTTCGTATATCCATTTTCAACAATCTGTTAATACAGTTCAACATTTTGGAATATTATTTACTCGGCATTTCAGATTGTTCTAGCTAACATGTCTATATATGTACTGCAAGTAATCTAATTATGATCTTATTTATTTCACTTCATAGGTGCAATATTTCACAACATATTAAGATTGCAGAATAATTGACTCACATGGCTTCCTTCAATCTCGTTACATTTAGATTTACTTTCACAGCTATAAATTTTGTATTATACTAGAATGATGCTACATGCTTCATTTCCTCTTACAATTTAGCATGTTGACATTTCTATATGAGTTCCTTACCTTTAGTTTGTAAATTGCAAGTTCAAATGTTGTGTTTCAAGTCCCCAACCGTTATCTTCCCTTTTTCACCCACATGGCCTACAAAAAAGTCAGGTAGCAGGGTATTCCTATTTTCATGCTATAATTTTGAAAATTCAAACTAGAATTGTATCACGGATTAAGCAGAAAAAAAAAGTCAACAAACTTAGACTACCTCCGTGACAACGGAATAGAAAAATGACGGGAACTAAATAGATAGCTGCAACCCGCACGCACGCCATATGCATATCAGTTTTCTGCTTTCCTCAAAATGTTGTTGGGTTTTAAAGCCATGTTGCTTATCTAGCTTACATTAGCTACATAGCATTTGTAAGGAAGCAAAGACTACCATAGATATCATATGTCAATCCTAAAAAGACCCATCTAGAAGTTATGGAATGGCTTCTAGAAGATCCCTAAACCAACTCAGAAAAAAAAATCACAAAATAAGGAGACCCCTTAGACCAATAAGGTTAGGATGACATGCTTAGGTAGAGTATGGATAGTCCTCCTCACCAACATTCTCCAAAGACTACCCACTTGGAAACCAAATGTGCCTCATTTCTTGCCTGGCCCACAGGGTATGTAGACCATTTCCTAGAATATATATACCTATGAAACCATAATTGGATTAGATCAACATGATTATAGGAATAGTGAAATTCAATTTAGGTCACTAAACTATTCCCGCATTCTCATCTGGAACCATGGACTCTCACAGTGAGCATCTAGGTCCTTTAACTTTTTGGTGGTGTCGGGGATAGATCCCTAGTACCCGCAAGGAAGGAAGAAGACGGACTCCTACTAGGATTCCTCCGTAATCCTACTAGGACTCATACCATGTAATCCTAGTAGGACTCCTCCTTGTAACCGACTAGTGATCCTGCTCCCTGAGTATATAAAGGAGGGCAGGAGTATCTAGATCGGCAGCTTGAGCTTAGACCAACAGAGCTCAGAACCGTCATCAATAGCCAACAATTAGGCTAGACAACACCCAAGCGCAAGGCGCAATATACAACACCCCAAACAGGACGTAGGGTATTACGCTACTCTGGCGGCCCGAACCTGTATAAATTCATGTCTTGTATCCTCATTTTTACCTTCGAGTTCCAGGTCCAGCGATCCCCCACCAACCAATCTACTACCTCAGGATACCCCTCGGTAGATTGCCGGGTATAAAACACCGACAGGTGGTTCATTTAAAGTTCACTCGAAATCCAATCATGGACCTAGATTCACATTTGGAATAAACCACTTAGAAAGTTGAAAGACCCAAATGATCACTTTAAGAGTTTGTGGACCTAGAGAGAATATGGGTATAGTTTATGAACCTATAGTGCATTTCACTCTTGTAGGAATGATAATTATAGCAACAATTACAAAAAATTACCTGTGAACCTGTCATTACAAGGGATGTGCTAATTAGCGATGAAAATTTTATGATAAACTACAATTCATCATATATTGTTTATATTTTTTGCTGACAATTTTATAAAACATTGAAACCCATCAAATTTAGTGACGAATTTAAGAAACATCGTAAACTTAACACTAGCCCAAATAAAAAATTCACTAACTGTTACACCGTAGTTTTATTATGAGATAAGCTCAAAAAACAATGTAAACCGAGTAGAATCTCACATTTAAGTATGAGGTGAATTGCAAGAGTATGTTTTGGTACTTGGCGTGAGAAAACCCAAGGTTCCAGTAAAATCCATTCAGTCCCTTGCTTGATAGCACTCTCCTGCAAAAGGAAAAAAATACAAATTCGAGAGATGGAAGTGATGTTAGTGCACTTCGGAATAGACTATAGGTGACGTTACGAAGATCTGCAGCTTCCTACGGCAGCTGAATCCTATTGCAAGCCCCTAATAGTAGAAGTTTGCAAATCTTCGTGGCAGCACACAATCGGGTGAGCAATAAACTGCTGAATTTGCCTTATTTCAATTAAGTCACATTTCTTTTAGAAAGGCCAGTAGTGCAAAACTTTATTTGAAATCTTACTAACAGATCTTTGACAAATCGCTAGAAGTTGGATAAATGATTCTCCAATATTTACCAAGGAACGTTTATATGAGTATGCAATTTCATGAAGTTTGTTAGTGACAGATATGATAAAGTGAAGAAATAATCTACCCTTGTCGGAGATGCCCTAAATTAGAGTAGTAATAAGAAAGCATAGGTGCATAGTCACTTACTTATGTATGATATGCCAAGCACATACACAAATACACAAGTGTATCTATGAAGAAACATTTGATGATGGGGTTCAGCAAAATGCATAGGTGTACAAGAGGCGGCACTGATAATAGACTCCCTGCTATGATAGAGGATATGTGCGTGGTTGAGGTCCATGCCGGGGGGAATGTATGCAATTCTAATAGAACACTTAACACAAAATGTGACCACTAGATCTAGTCATACATAATTCTCATTTGGTTTTGAAGTTACTTCAGATCAAGTCATTCTATCATACTAGCAATATCACACTTAATGTGTTACTGAAGTTAAATTGATGTGTTCAGGCATCTTACATCGATGCAATAAAGTACATTTGTATCATGGGATTTTGCTATGATTCAATCCATATTTGCAAGAATAATTGCGCACTATTTCATGACAAGAAATTTACCAAAGCCGATGTGTGCACATCGTGTTGTGAGTGGATTACCAATTTCTACCATTGTTAATATAGAAAAACCTAACCAGTATGCATGCATGATATGTGTCTTCATGCATATTTATTTCCATGTTAAATATATAGCTCAAGCTAGGATTTCAAGTAAACCCATTCTGAAACACATGGATGTACGATGTAATAGAAAAAAAACTATGAAAAAAGTATACATAGTAAATGGTAACTAAAGTATACCATAGTGGAACAAAAATAAGAAAATATCGATATAAGTATTGTGTTACAATAAGAACAAATGCATGAGACCCATAAAAATAAGCAATTTTGATTAGCCTATGAGCCCACATTTATCCATGAATGTCTAAAAACTATGTCTCTTTAAATTACTAGTACGTGAAAGAGTACGGGTTGATAAATTAATTTTATTAAGTACAAGTTGAACATGTGTAAAGCCGATCCTCGGATATGCGCATAGCATGGTAAATTTTTCTCTCTCTCCCTACAGTCCAATTTGACACAACTACTATTCCAGATTCAACAAAAGCGTCTTACGAACTTTAACTCATACAGAGGCATATGTACCTTAAGATCCAACAAATGCTCAAAACTCCAAGGTTACTGAAAATATAAGAAGCTTCCAATCAACTCGATGGCATGTGGTTGCACATCTTTGTTGCCTTATTGGTGTTGGGTAGGTATTGTCTCACGTGTATTCACAATACATTATAGGTATAACGTTACCTTTTTTCGGCTTTATTTTTATTGCTGCTGAAGGGACAGGCTAACTGCTTATTATGAGATCCATTTGTTCGTTTTAGCTTTTAATTTTTTAGGACGCTGCAGAAATATTTTGGTGTTTCCACTCACATGGTGGAGATTGTGAGCTCAACCATCCGGCTCCATCAAAATTCTCTCGAACTGTTAGCTTCGATCGAGTACATTTATGCTAGCATTTCCAAAACCCATTGCCTAATAATGAATGGTCAATTAGGTACTGAAGTTTCCTGTATCTAAAGAACATACATCGTCAAATTTGAACCTTGCTTATTGACTTATTTTTACCGCTTGCATTCTATTTTTACTTGTCGCACTGAACATTGGGCTAGTTGAAGTTATGTATCTGTTTGATCATTAGTAATATCCAAATTATACATACATAGCTGGCTAGTTTGAAAGGTTGATCACACACGTCGTAGCATGAAGATGGCATTTTGAACAAATGTAGCGATTTCATTTGCTTGAGACCTTTTGCAACTTGTAAGACGTGTCAGGAACATACATATACATAATTTATTTCCTTAAGACATGTATAGTATGTAACAGATTGGCTGAGATGAAAAATGGACAGCAAAGTGTAGTACAACCAATGCGAATCAAAAGAATGGATGGAACAACAAAAACCAAGCTTAAGGCTCAACTTGATCTATGAACGTGTGTGTTGGCTGGGCACGCAACGGCCTCTTCTTCAACCTCCATTGCTGCAACAAGTACGTCAACCTTCTTAGTACAGGCGGTGGTTGATGACGCTGCACTTCTTCCTGATCTCGCCCTTGCTCCCGGCCGGCATGGGCAGCTCGCTGAGCTTAACCAGCGACTCGGCGAAGTCCTCGTCCCAGAGCGTGCCGTTCTCGGCGTACTCCTTGACATGGCCGAACGCCTCCTTGTGCGTCAGCAGCGTCCAGTCGGAGTGGAAGGTGACGATCTTGGCGAGGTTGTTGTGGTAGTACGAGTTGTCAAGGAAGTCGGGGATCTTGCGAACACGGCTGGTGAACCCCGGCATGAACCTCGCCACGACGTCGTAGTCCTCGTCGCGGACGTTGTTGTCCACGGGGGGGTTGCCCTTGGCGCACTTGTACTTGAGGAGGTTGCGGTAGGCCGGGGTGATCTGGTCATTGGGCTCGGAGAGGCGGCCGGTGAAGGACGAGCAGTGGCCCTGGCCGATGGAGTGCGCGCCGGAGAGGATGACGAGCTCCTCGATGGTGAAGTTCTTCCTGGCGAAGTTGTCGATGAGCTTCTGAACGTCGTCAGCGGAGTCGGGGAGCTCCGCCTGGGCCTCCTCGGCCTTGGAGACGAAGCCGTCGAGGCGGCCGGCGGGGACGTCGAAGTGGACGTGGCCGTTGCTGAGGATGCTGGCCGCGTCACGGGCGGCGTAGATGAGGATGTCGGAGCAGGAAACGACGTCAGGGCACCTGTCCTCGACAGCGGCCTTGATCTCCTCCAGAAGGTCGAAGGCGGCGAGGCCGATGTTCACCGGCGCCTCCTTCTCCGGGTGAGGGTTGTCGTAGGACGCGTCCAGGAGGACAGAGCCATCGCACCCCTGCATAAAAGTAACAAATCATTAACTTCCATGCCCATTTTAATCACCCGTAGTTACTGGCTACGTGCATTGAACAACCGCACATGGTTAAACTAGGTTAGGTGAATTGCCGATGCATGAAACTATATTAGAAGGTGAGATCAGCATGCGAATGTGTGTGCTTACCCTGACGAAGCAGTCATGGAAGAGGAGGCGGACAAGAGCGGCGCCGGTGCGGCGGTTAGCCTTGAGCGCCCTGATGACGTGCCACTTGACGACGTTCTCCAGGCCCCTGCATTTCTTGCTGTAGTACCCGACCTGCAGCTCGCCGGCCTGCGCTGACGGCACGGCGGCGAGGAGCACCGCCGCCTGGACGGCCACAAGGGCGAAGAGCACAGCCGCCGAGAGCTTCATGTTTCTGAATAAGCTTGACCAGCAGCTAGGCCTCTAGCTACCTGGTTGATGCTGAGCTCAGGCTTCAGGGGCTAGCTGGTGC
Organism: Setaria viridis; assembly: GCF_005286985.2. Classification (NCBI taxonomy): domain Eukaryota; kingdom Viridiplantae; phylum Streptophyta; class Magnoliopsida; order Poales; family Poaceae; genus Setaria; species Setaria viridis. Next base: position 2,026,837 of record NC_048267.2, on the reverse strand, counting down.
TCTGCGATATGATGTGATGTTGTGCTCTGGGGATGGGCCTGCGCAAGGGTTTATATTGCCGGTTTTGCCACGGTTAATGATTGAGTGCGTGCCACCGATAATGAGAGCACAACGAGCTAGGGAACGTGTCCGCCTTGCGACTTTGCTGAATGAATAATGCGTCCATAATCTTATTAGCTTCATAATATAGTCCGCGCCTAAAAGGTGCTGCCTGCTGACCTGGCTAAACGTGCCATTATATGCTGATACAGCCAAATAGGGGTTGTTCCAGCAGCCTAAAAACTCCAAAGGCCATCTCTCCGGCCATAACCATTTCTAATTAACACCATTATTGTGTGGTATATAGACATTTTATTTGTCCAATTGCAGTGATGATGATTACAGTAGATTATATTTCACAATCAGACGGTTAATGTCGATGTGAAAAGGTACTCGATCATGTGTTGAGCTCTTAAGTAACATTAATCACATGATAGAGACTCACACACACCTGGATGCGATGTGCTAAATAGCTTAGTTATTACACCAGCAACGGTATGGGTGTATGGTCGTGTGCACCGGTGGGGCTTCGATTAAACGAGAGAGCATCATCGATCCATCATTTGTGTGCGCATCTACCTAACGTTCAACAACCCTACGGCAAGAGTACGTGTACTTGCTCATAATCAATTCAAGGGAAGAAACAAAGGCACACGCCGTGTGTTGGGGCGTTGCTCTAGCAAATGAATGAATGATCATACATGAACGTCCAAGCAGGCTCCAAGCCAGTGGCGTCGTCACCACTGGTCACATCCCAGCTTGTTAGCCGGGTTGGTCCACCCATCCGTGATGCGTGGACACGCGACACCCAAAGATCTTCACACCACCGTTATGAAATGGTGACTGGGATCGAAAATCCGGGGAGGTTTTGTTTGTTGGGAGCGTAGTGTTCGTTGCACCAACTACTAGCTCCTTCCTGCTTGTGGGAACTTGTCGGGTAGGTTAAATGCCTGCAGCAAAATGTAGAAAGATTACGTCCCCAGAAATATTGGTCAGGGTTGCGTTTCTAGTTCATGGAAACCAAACCATATCTGATCTATATAAACGCATGAAAGGGGATACGTTTGATCTCTATCATCTATGAACTACTCTAATATATGGTCTGCTTAACCATGAATTATATTTAGCGTGAAAGGGCCCTTATTTAATAGTTAGACCACCTAAAAAGCACCCAGCGTCCGTGTTCAAATCCTCGCATGGGCAAATTTACATGGCTTGTTTCTTAAAATAAAAATCCCTTCACTAGCAAAGCTGGGGTTCGGGATTTTTCTAGTTCAGAAAAAGGTTGCTTCTTCTTAATAAAAAAAACTTAGGGCGGTCTTACCTACAGGTCTTGTTTCTTAAAAAATCACCTCACTGGCAAAGCTAGGGTTCGCGAGGTTTTCCAGGCTGGAAAAAGGTTGCTTCTTCTTAATAAAAAAAACTTGGGGCGATCTTTGCCCCACCGGTCTAGTTTATCATTTTTCAAAAATGAACTATATTTATGTATAAAAGGCCTCATATCTTCTTTAATGCATGCCTTACCATGTTATAACATGTATCACAACAAAAGTGATTACTAACTCAGTTTGTATGGGCAAAGATATATTTCCAGTATTTAAGAATAATATAAAATATGTTAAATTTTTTTTACAAAATTCTACGAGTTGATAGGCTAGTTTTTTAAATTAATTAGGTTTTTAGAATTTATTACAATCTAGCAAACTTTCTGAAGAAATATTGATACTTATTGTCTTGTTTTACTCAAGTCGTCGGTAGTAGCTGATTTTCCAAGTTAAAGAATTAGTACACTTTTAATATAAATTTCACATTATCATCATCTTTTGTAAGGTAACTTAGATCTTGCATATGCTGTTATGCATAAGTCTGATTAAATCTTTGGATTTTCTTTTGTAAAACATAAACCCAACACTCACATGCACATACTTACATCTATGAACACCGCACGCACATCATGCACCTATGAACGCCTCTGAGAGTAGGCCAGTAAACTATTATCTTCTTCTCAAACATCAATCCTTGCAAAATCCCCACAATTATCCTAAGTAACTCTCCAAGTAATCTGCTCCATTTCATCATAATAATGTCAAATGTAAACTTATGTCCCGGGTTTTTGCCTATTTCCTACAGTAACTAGTAGCCGACAAATTATCTGGCTTTAGAAGCAGGAGAGCAGTCGCTGTTCTGCACTCATAAACAAATTGTCCAGTTTCTTCTTCTTAATCTTGTTAATGAGTGGAATGAGTTGCTGCAGTGCTTTCTTTGAAAAGGTCGGTCTGCTCTTAGACTGAGAACATCTTCTATCTAAGCCCAACTTCCTTTGAAAAGATACGCCCATAGACTGAAAGAACTTTTTATAACTCAGCTTCTGAACTTGTTTTCTTTTGTAAGTAGACAGGTGGAGCCGCATCTTTTGTGATGTGTTTGTTTTGACAATTCTCTATGGGTGGCTAGCAAAGGTCTAAGTAAAATCCAGTTGTGCAGTCCTTTAAAAATTACAAAGCATACCGATACATTTGAACAAATTCAAGTTTAAACTATATAACTTATTGAATCTGACATATATATAATCACCATGAGCGAATCTCCGTATCTCTTTAATTAATTCATTAGTTTCTTGTTGATCTCCATCTGCTTGCTGCATCTCAACGAAAATATAGAGGTACTTCCCAGCTAGCAGTTTCTTTTTAATCTTTGGATGTACCAGTATTAACTAACCTAAGAATTTTCCGCGGCGCGTATAAAATTCTAACGCTTTCGAGTCTACCGGCTTGATGGCCGGATCGTGGCGAACACGGGTGCCTCTCCTCTCCCCTTCCACAAAGCTTCTTCCAAAGAAACGTTCCCTCGAGGAGGTCGATAAGCATATACAAATTTAACAAATGGCGCCGACAGGTCACCAGTCTTCACGAGCGCGATGCGATTTCTCTAGGCACAGCCCAACCACCGTAAGCCGACGCATCCCTAGTTTTAGCTGTCTGGGCCAGTGGCATATCTGCTTTATTCCCCTACTTGTGTTCATAATAAACACATCATTGGCCTGTTTTCTATTGTTCAACTTCTTATCCATGAAATGATCGACTTGAGCTGTAGCACATGCATGCTCCGAGTTCTGGTCCCTCGAGGAAAAGAGGGAGGGTATAGGCACGCATGTGCAGGGCTGCACTTGTGTTTGATTTGCTCTCATTTTAATATATAGGAAAAATAAAGCCTTGTTATACGTTTGAGCCGGGGATCATGGGTATGGTTCCATGGACAAGTCATATGCATGAGCTCGATCGCAACAACTAGAGGCCGTACGCCCCCGGTTTGGTTGTTTTAAATTGGTGAAGTGGCTGCTCACGAAACTGGTGTACGTACTGCGTGTGTATGATTTGCACGATCGATGTGTGATGAACTGTGTGTCGTGCATGAACGATGGTATACATGTGTAGTAGTTGATCCCAACTCATCAGGTGCTTTGAATTCGAATCATGACGTTTCGGCCCATGAAAGAGTATGTACTATGTGTATGCGACATTTTCCACACGGTTGTTGATTTGATTCGGGAAGAACTTGAAGCTCTCAACAAAATATTAGAGCACAATATGCTTGCAGTGCATGTTACCAGAGTGCATAGTCCTCATTATTATATATATACACACATATATATAATGCTAGAAATTGATGAAATACGAAATTCAAGTTGATTAGAACAAGGGAATAACATAACCTAAAAAAGAATACACAAACAGGAACAAGGAAATTAGCTAGAGTTGCGTATGGAGCAAATTACGCCCTAGTCGCACAACAAAACAAGACCATTTTGCAGTTGCGTGTGGACTTGATCGCCCAGCTAACTGCACGATCGAGCACTAGCTAGGTTGTTCAGGAACGAAGCATTTCATACATTTTCTTCACTGGAATAATTAAAAAACTGGCAGAAATGATTGTTACTCGTTCTCTGGTCAATGCCTTTTGCTCGAGCACAACACTGCTAGATAAAGCATCTTGAGTACCGGTTACTAACCTCCTTTAGTACCGGTTGTGCACCCGGTATTGCTACTTCGGTACTAAAGAGGGACCTTTAGTACCGGGTCAAATAACCGGTACTAAAGGGGTACTAAAAAAGAAATCTGCCGACCGGAGCATTGGCCGCACCCCGCCACTGTCCGCCAGAGCGCCGGAGCCTTGGCCGCACCCCGCTGCCGTCCGCCCAAGCGCCGGAGCCCCGGCCGCACCCGTCGCCATTCGTCAGAGCGCCAGACCCTCGGCCGCAACCCGCCGCCGTCTGCCAGAGCGCTGGAGCCCCAGCCGCCGTCCACCCAAGCACCGGAGCTCCAGCCGCACAACACCTGAGCCCCGCACTAAAGAGAGGGAGGGAGGTGGCATACTTACGCTGCTCAGCCATCACCGTCGGTTGACACCATCACTGCTCCTCAGCCCGCCAGCTGCCGCCGCTGGATCTGAGGGAGAGGTGGTCGCTACTCCAAGATCCACGCGCTCCTTGCTCCGCCACGCCTGCCGACGCTCCACCGCCGCGCCCTCCCGCCGGAGCTCTGCCGCTCCTTGGTCCGCCACGCCCTGCCGACGCTCCACCGCCTTGCCGCACCCTCCCTTCTTGCCTCCGCTGCTCCTCGCCACATGTAAGAGGTGAGGGGCAAGCGGGAGGGGGAGGAGAGGGGCGGCGAGGGGATCAATCTGTACGGGGGGAGAGGGAGGGGATTCAACTAGGGAGAGAGAGGGGATTCCGCAGGGAGAAAAAGAGAGAGAGGCGCGGGTGAGAGGTTGGATAAGGGGGACGAGTGGATAAGTACGTGTAGGGAGAGGGGTGAGAGAGAAGGGGGGCTGACGCGTGAGGGGAGGTACTCCTTTAGTAGCGGGTGGAGGTTTCACTCGGTACTAAAGGTTACCCATTAGTACTGGTTGAAGCCTCCAATTGGTACTAATGTGCCTGAGGGCCTTTAGTACCGGGTGAAGCCTTCACCCGGTACTAATGGGTGATCTTTAGTATCGGGTGAAACTTACACTCAGTACTAAAGGGGTCAGGGGGGCTCCTCGGGGATCAAAATGCAACCGGTTTTGAGTTCGGAAATGCTGAGTTTTCCAGTAGTGCAAAGCACGTACCGTACCTGATCATGATTCATGAAATAACATCTCGTTCTTATTTGTCGCTGAAATTGAAATTAAATCGGCAGAAACGATTGCTCGGTCCTGGTCAATGGCTCGGCCAGGGCGAGCTTGCAAGCACGGTTGGTGCATCTCGGTACTTTATTTCCTCGTGTGCCATCTGCACGAAAAAGTCCCCTCGCTTGAGCTGCAAGCACACGGGATCGATCATATCCACCGATTGGCACACACGGGATGATTACATTGTCAACAAGAAGGGAGCTGCCGTGGATCGGTCGATTCTTTTTGAACTGTGATTTAGTTATTTTTTGAAAAATAATGTATACAGCATGAAGTCAGTGTCATCATCTTTGGATCTCGGTCCCAATTAAATTTGGAGTGCTATGGCCTCGCCGACAGTCTCTTCTGGTTACTTTTGGTTTTCTTTTCGTGCATGAATCCGACGTTTTAACAGCCCGTTCGTTGGGGTCTAATGAAATGAGACGAGTTCTGAGCGTCATGCATGCGCACAATCCATAACACAGGACAAGCTTGAATGATTGGGTATTTGCTTTCTTCTTCTTTTTTCTTTTCCTTCATAGTGTTGAATTTGAGTTTTGCTGCTGGTTATTATTTCTATAGAATACATGTTTATTAGGCGGCTTCTTCAAAATATGCCCGGCATTTGTCACATCATCAAGTGGAAGGAAAAATTGCCCGTCCATTAGGCGGTTTTATTTTTAAAAAAAACGTCCACTAGAAGGGTGACAAAGTAGGGTCCATTATTTGCTTCATTTTTTATATGGTGACTGACTAACTGGCAACAAAAGCCTAGTTTGTCATTTTCTTAAGCGTATGTGTTAAGAAACTCAGTCAGCCGGTGTAAGGATGGGCCAAGCTTTCTTTAGAAAACGAATGATGGGCCAAGCTGGATCACGTACGTATCCAAACGCACCCTTGGATTTTGCTCCACGCTATGCCAAAGCATCGATCGGCCGCGGCCGAAATTCGGCCGACGAATCGGCCGCCCGGATTTGGCAGGCCAGACGCCCAAAAATGAAGTGCAGGAATCAGGCCCTGCCAAATCGTGGCCAGCGGTCAACGGCAAATCTTCGGCTTGGCTGGCAGGGGGCTCACATTCACAATGTGGGTGGTCGGCTGATGGGCTCAATTTGGCCAACGGTTCCAATGGGCTAGCCTTGCCGGACAACAAAAGAAGGGAGAGCAAGGCCGCCGATTAGGTCTGAGGCCAATGACAAAGGGAACGATTACTCTCTTCCTTGGTGATGATGGTGGTGGTCAGGACGTCTGGTGGATGCAACTAATGACAGAGAAGAGGATACCTAGGTTCCAGTCAGTCAAGGCCGTGGGGCTAACTCTTTTGTGCGGCTGCAGACGCTGCCGAGAATCCGACCGACCTCTCGTTCCAACCTTTCTTTGCTTTGGCTCCCCACCTTTTATTCTGGTCAAACAACGCGGCCGCTCCTGATTTCTTCCTTTTCGCTGATGGCAGCCGCATGTGAGCGCATTAAGCCGATGCAACTTGTTCCGGCAGCTGATCCCTCTTTGCTCTCGGTGACCCGATCACCAATCTTATCCCGGCGTCTGCCCTGCCCAACAGTGAGCAACTGCATCTGCACCCAGATATTTTAAGGCAAACCACGTTTGACCGCACCTGAATCCAGCAAACAGATACGAGGACAGGAGTGCAGGACAAGCTCCGATCAGCTCGAAAGAGGGCAAAAACTCGCCTAATCAGGTTTGGAGGGTGCTGTCCCCTGAAAACCCTCCCTAACGCATGGTGACGTCTCTCATCTTTGCTCAGACCAAACATGGCCTCCGCATCACATGACAGCCAACAGTACACAAGGCAATGCTAATAACTCCACCACGGCAGGGAACGGGGCTGCAAAGCAGTTACCAGAATAAATAATCGGTAATGCTATGGCACCGACGCCCGGAATCTTAAATAAATCAGACGTGTATGTTTTAATAGTTAAATATTGACGTTGCAATTATTATTTCCGCATGTTTTATAATGAATGTTATGTAAATTTATCATGTAAAACATAGTGTTCATATTGCGGCAGGAATTTTCCATCCTAGAGTCGACGTAGTCATTTTTTTTTGTATTTTTTCAATATTGCATAATAAATATTATGTAAAACATAGTGTTCATATTGCGGCAGGAATTTTCCATCCCAGAATCGACGTAGTCATTTTTTTCGCATATTTTTTCAATATTGCAACTTTCAATGCTACGGATATTTTGTTTCTATGTATGTTGCAACCGACTGTCCGACGGGAATTAGCAGCGCTGATAAATCATCTGGCGAGCCGAACAACAGCAGTGACAAGCAATGGTATGTACATCCAACAAAATGGGGTAATCAAAAGAAGCAGCAGCAGCGAAAGCAGCCGCCAGAAACTCGCTACAAAATTGCTGGCTGCGTAAGCACAGCCGTACTAGACGGACGAACATCTGCACCGATATTTACACAGCCACAGCACAGGACAGAGGCCGGCTTCTCCCTACAGCTTGTCTACTCGTCGGAGTCCAGCCATCGCCTCAGCTTGGAGAGCGCCTCCGGAGACAAGCTCTTGCAGCACCTTAGCCTGCTATTTGAGTTTGACGCTGCCGGCTCTAGGGGCGCCGAGCCCCCACTAAGCTCGGAAACGAAGCAGACCACGATCACCGTGAGGTTGTCGAAGGTCTTGAGCCTCTTCGCCTCCATGGCGAGCTCCCGGGCGCACCGCTCAGGGTCGTCGTGCCGCCGCAGCCCCCTGCGGACCGTGCTCACCGCGTGCTGGCTGGTCATCACGTCCCATATCCCGTCGCACCCGATGATGAGGAACTCGTCATCCTCGGTGAGGGTGGTCCAGCGGATCTCTGGCTCAGCGATGAGAGGTGACGGCGAACCGTGAGGCAGCTTCATGTCCCAATCACCCAGAGCCCGGGTCACAGAGAGTACGCCATTGAGGTAGCCATCTTCGATGTATCCACCAGACTCGATAACCCTTTGACGCTCCGCGTCGTATGTTGGCCTGTGATCCTTTGACATCTCCAATGCTTCACCTTTCCTACACAGGACTGCACGGCAATCCCCAGCATTTGCAATCAAAAGTTGCCTGCAAGATAGAACAACAAAAGAGGATGAGTACTGCTGCATTGAACCGCTCATCATGATGCAAAAAGGCTTAGTTTTCACGTTCAACTAACCTCCCAAGGACTAATGCTGTCAGTGCTGTGGTTCCAGAAGAAAGGTTGATGAGTGAATCATCAGCCAGAGCAAGGTCAGCCCGCAAGAAAGCCTTGCGGACTGAATCCTCAACAGATTCAGCAAACATTTCATCATCTTGTGATGCTTGTGGGAATTCAGCATCCTCGAAGAACAACCTCATTGCATGCTTTTTCATGTAGGCAGCTGCATCTGAACCCCCATGCCCGTCAAAGACCTAAATGCAAAATTACAAACAGTTAAATTGGGTTCAGAAATTTACATTGCAATTAGCTGAACCAGTCACAACACATACCCCGTAGAAGGCACTAGGTGCAGAGAACATCAACAGTGAGCCGAGATGACCAGAAAGATCATCAATTCGAATATGTTCATCTTCCATGTACCGCCTAGGTCCAATATCAGCAAAGCTACCAGATCGAATGCTTGGGACAAACTGCAGTGGTTCCACAGATACACTACTCCCAGCATTAGAAGACCTCTTCAACTCCTGCATCAAGCACAAAACTGTTAAGTATTATGGTGTCTTGCAGCCCTATATATAATGTGAACAGCATAGAATTTGCTTCTCCAAAACATGTTTAATGAACCCAAAGCACACCCTAAAGCTCTGTTCTTTTTATGATTAACTGCTGCCAACTATGATGTAGTGAATTGACCAAATAACTATTCTTTTTGTTCTAGGAGAAAACAATCAATTGATCAAGTCGCAAAGTATTCCCATTCCCAAGACCAAGCCAACAATATGTCACGAGACCGCACAATCCAGATGACTTCAGCAACGAATTTAGGGGGGTCTACACAATTCACATACGCAACAGATCATATGTCCTAGACAAATCGACCTGTTCTACTTCCAACGAACCATAATCAGATATCACAAAAAAACAAAGAAAAAAGCCCCCGTCCTCTGAATATTATCCTACTGCAGAAATTAGTCGAAATCAAGTAAATACTATAAGAAAAATTACCTCTTTCAATGATACAAGGAACATTTGACTACAGCACAGGTAAAATTCTCATGCAATGATTTCAGGCCATATAATTTCTTATCAAAACATGAATTAGAGCAAGAAAGCCGAAACCTTTGCTCAGCTAAAATCGAAAAACTCACCAGATCGGACACCTCGACGGCGACCTCCACCACCGCCTTCGGCGACGCCGCCAGCTGCACCGGCGCGGGCGCCACCGCGACCACCTCCTCGACGACCTCGACGCTCTTGACGACGCACCGGTGGAACGGCGCCTCCAGCAGCGGCACGACCTGATGCATGACCTCAGCTCCGGCTCCCATCTCCGCCTCCAATCCGCTCAACAACCGATTTTTCCCCACCGTGTGCGGCAACACGAACTCCTCCCAAACCCCCCGCCTTTCCGCACCCTCCGAGCCTCAAGAACTCCGATCCGATTCCGACCTCTTCTTGGCCTCGGAAAATTTCTCCACCCCAAACAGCTCGATCCGAACCCCGGTCGACTAATCTCGACGAGAAACACGCGCAAACCTCCGAAAGAAGCGGCCTTTCAACAATCCGAGAGAAGGGCGACACGGAAGAAATTTTTTTTTATTTTCTTTGGACACAACACGGAGCACTGACCCGATCCGAACAGGAAGTCAGGAAAGAAATGGCGGAGAAGCAGAGAGGTGTTTGCTATTTATTCGCGCGTGGCGGAAGACGCGAGAGGACGGCGCTGCCGGTGGGCGACGCGGGTGTGTGACCGGCAGGTGGCCGTGGCGGGGCCGGTTGCCTTAGTTATTGTGCTCGGGCGGGAGTACAGGGCTACCGGCTGACCGGCACGCGTGCGCGACGCGAGGTGTTCGCCGACCTCGTTTTGGCTAGGGCAGAATAAGCGATGAGGCGTGCACTCGTTGAATGTGTGGGAACCGGGGACGGGGAGCGCCCTTTTTTTTCCTTTCCTGAACCTGGAATATTTGAAAGGAAACTTTCCTTCGCCTATTTCTTTATTTCACAATCAATCACCTAAAATTGCAATACTATCTGATACAATAATCAAATTAATCCTTATGAACTTGAAAAATATTTCGACAAACATAAGTTGAAAAAGGAAAAAAATTGGATAGACCCCTTTGCGTTAAAATAACCTAAAATGTTAAAAAATATTATAATTACTAATTTATTGTTGTGATTTTTTTTATATTACCCCCTCCAATATCTGATCATGCATAGTAACCAAGGGAATAAAGACAGTATGAAATGATTATTAATGCCCTAGTAGTCCTTTTCATCCTGAAAATAGTATACAAGCATTTGAAATTTGTGCCTGATATAAGAGATTTGAGGATAATTATCACTCCCTTCATTCATTTTTCCATCTCTAGCGTCCCTCTCTCTCTTGACTTAGACCAGTCTCAGTGCATGTGTCGGGGTAGATTCCTAGTACCCACAAGGTAGGAATAAATCGGACTCCTACCTTGTAATCAACCAGTAATCCCGTCCCTTGGAGTATATAAAGGAGGGAAGGGGTACCTAGATCGGAAGAACCATCATCAATAGCTAACAATCAGACTACACAACAGAGGACCAAATCCTCAACACCAAACAACACCCAAGCATAGGACGCAATATACAACACCCCAAATAGGACGTAGGGTATTACATTACTCTGACGACCCGAACCTGTATAAATCCGTATCCTGTGTCATCACTTTTACTTTCGAGTTCTAGGGTCGGCGACCCCCACCAACCAATCTACTATCTTAGGATACCCATCGGTAGGGTCGGCGACCCCCACCAACCAATCTACTATCTTAGGATACCCATCGGTAGGTTGTCGGGTATAAAACACCGACAACACTATTACTAAGACTGGCATGTCAATTTTTCCATGAAATAAAATAATTTTGGACAATGTCAGAAAAGTGTAAATGTGCAACATATGGCATTCTTTAGACTTCATTCAACTTTTTTTTTTTGAAAAAAAATACTTGGTTCAATTTTAGTGTATAGTTAAATTTTAGTGGAAGTGAATAAAACTATTTATAAATTCATATGGCTATTTCTGAGGGGGTTGTGATTTGTGAACATGGCATTCATTCTATTTTGTTGCTCCATGGTTTCTACTTTCACGCGTAGGTCCGCAAAGAAGCCCACGTTTTGCGTGCTTTACAGCAGGCGAAAGTCGGTTCTGGTTTACGTAGCCACGCCTAATTATATAGCATCTCGTGGTAAGTTGCCACGTAGTATCGTGCTTTTAGCCAAATAAAGACGTACTAGGTGCTGCATGGACGAAAACGTAGCACAATTGTGATCCTAATTCATTCCAGTAAAACAACTCATGCGCAGTTTCCCATGGCCGAACGGGATCGGAGAGGGTAATTAAAGCAAAAACGAAGTCAAAGTGCCCCTGGTGCTGCGGCAGGGGACGGCGCGTGGCCTCCACGCCGCCGCCCTTTTTTGCCTTTTTGAGAAGAAGTCAACGCGGGGTTTCCCGTTTCGGCGTTTCCCGTGGCTTCGTCCTTCCCGCGGGTTCCCGAGCGATTCCCGCGTTGCCTTTGCCCTACCCTTTCCCTTCCCGCGCGTCGCGTTTCCCTCTTCTTTTTTGTTTAGCCGCGACGCGACGGCGTTGCCGCCTTGCCGGTTAGAAGGAGAAGAAGAAGAGGAGGAGGTGCCGAGCTGAGGGGGGCGGGTCGTTTCTTGTTGGCGACCGGCCGACCGCGTGCGTGAGTCGTGACGCCCCCGGCAACTCCTGCCGCTGCCCACCGGGAAAGAACGCCAAAGGACGCGGTGGTCAGCTGCTCAGCTACGACGACGACGACGACTTTGGGATGGGAGCGGGTCGGGGCGGGGCCGATAAAAGCGATGCGGGGGAAGGTGGCGCTTGCTTCGGGCGACGCGTGGTCGTGCGCCGAGCCTGTAGCTACACAGATGGCAGGCTTGAAGCTAGCTGCTGGGCGCTGGATGCTGCTTGCCAGCCCGCGTCGCGTGCCCGGGACACGCGTACGTGCTCCTCCTCGTATACCACGCCCGCTCGGTGGATGATGGGGTCTCTGAAATCACGTTTGGCTTCTCGTCCTACTACTAGCATTGAGTAACTGATGATAGGAGCACCACATCTGAGGGAGAAAAAGGGAGCTTACGAATTGCAATCTTGCGTGCCCAACCCAGGCCATAAGGCAAAGGGATCTGTGTCTGATTGGTTGCATTGCTTGACCTGGCTCGTTTTTTGAGCTAGGCTCACCCCAGCCAGGATAGGTGTATGCAGACTCACTATATTTGAGGAGTTGGTTATATCTATTATTGAGCTTGGTTGAGGAGAGATATTGTTTGGTTGGCCGCACATGTTGCACAAGATTAAAATTATTAAACAATCATCATGTTGATACTTTTTTATCATGATTATGCTCAAATAATCCTTAATTTATCTTATTATAGTTTAATATTCTTTAATATATACTACTTAATATATATATATACAAATTACATGTTAGATGCATCATTAACCATACGAAACACTCTGCACCGTGCGAGCCTGGTCCGGGAAACGGCCGTTGCCTACGTTTCTGGCGAGGCAGGTTCAGGCCTCCTTTTTGCATGCGGAGAGCCGGGCTTCGATGGGGATTCAAGCAACCAAACTAACCTCACCTGCATCCACGAGCAGCCCTGCTATGCGATGTACACCCAACCAATCAGCCCCAAACTGATCCAAACTTTGCGAGCTCATGCAGTCATGCTCATCATCCACCGCGTCTTGTGCACGCAAGCCCCCTGGCGCTTCTTTCTTTTCTGCCCCCAAATTGGAAAAGCTAGGTTCGCTTTTTGTACGGTGGTGATAAAAAGAGCGAGGGGAGCTAGATATTCACGAGTCAGAGGACTCAGGGCCGCGCGCTGAGCTGAGCAGGCGCGCAGATTGCTTGCTTGCTCGCACTGTTCCGCCGATCCCCTTTCTTTTCTTTTTCTTTTTTAATATAAAACAGGTTCCCTTTTCTGGAGGGCACACCTGTTGCTCTCTCTCTCGGCGACGGGAGGCGGCACAAAAGACACGCAGTGCCACACGGCAAAGCGTGGGTATCACAAATGTCAATCCACTGAATCCTTCGAGGTAGTACTGTTAATTACCTGCCTGATTGCGTTTGTGGAAACAACAGCAACAACGTGGTTTCTTTTCTTTTATTTTCATTTACCGGTCTAACATAAAGGTTAAATACCTGTCAGAGAAATCTCTTGCACAGGGCACCGTGTCGACATTTCAGGGCTTCACTTTTTAACCTCCTTTTTTTTTTGAAAAGCATATAGCACCCTATTATAAAGTGCAGTATACATAGTCCTGTAATCTGTAGCAGCAGCTACGTAGTAAGCCAGGAACCTTGCGATTATTTTCTTGCCAATAGTTCACTAGCATTTTGCCTTTGCCCGAACCATTTGGAGGTCGACAGGCCACCCCCATGAGACCCACATATTCGGAGAAACAAAGCACTACTGCTTTTCAGCTGTTTTGCTGGCCTCTTCTTTTTCAGCTCCTGGAGATTCGAATTGGCACGCAATAGGATCCAATTGTTCTTGCAGCACCATCGTGCTAGTGCCTTTTTCACTTTCGATGCAAAAGAGAACGGAATCGATGTCCCGCTCCAGACGGCTAGCGCACGTAGTCATCCCAAAGATAACGGGCACGTGGCAAAAAGAAGTGTGGCGTTCCGAGCTTATCGTTGCCAACTGTTGTTGTCTGCGTAACTTCACGTCTTCTAATGGTGCACTGGTCCTGGAAGCAAACAAACGAGCGCCAAGCATAACTCAGTGGCGCGCAAAGCTTATGGCGGGAATTAGGCATGTTCGAAACAATAAATGAAAAGGAGCAGTTTCGACTTTCTAAGGACACCTTTCCTGGTCAAAAAAGAAAATCTTTATGACTAATGAGTAGTTGAGCCGTTGAGACCTGGATAGAGATGAATCCAAGGAAATAAAATTTGGGTTTTTGCATGAAGTACTCCCCACCACGCGTTCGGCTGCCAGTGTTTGAGACGCAACGTGACAGTCGATCGGACCTGACCCCAACACAATTTTTACTGGATCTTGTTTAGTTCCCAATTTGGGAGTGGCAAAATTGACATTTTGCCATAAATGCGCAACTGTAGCATTTCGTTTGTATTTGTGAATTATTTTCCAAACATTGACTAATTAGGCTCAAAAGATTCGTCTCGCAAAGTACAACAAAATTGTGCAATTAATTTTTGATTTCATCTACATTTAGTACTCCATGCATGTACCATAAGTTTGATGTGATGGGGAATCTTCTTTTTGCATAGTGTCAAAGTTAGGATTTTGGAGGGAAGTAAAGAAGAGCTGGGACTAGGACAGACGCATTTGACACCTACTCCTATCAGTGCACAGTACACAGTACACACTAAACCAAGACACGCGTCAGACTCTCTGATCACCTGCGACTGCAGGTCTGCAAGCAACGGATTAGCTCCACGCCACGGTGACTCCAGAAGTGAATGCCCACTCAGTTCTCAAATAGATGTCCAGAAATACACGTCATCGACCTTTCACTACTTTGGTTAGCAGTGCACACAAGTGAATGCCAGAAGCAACCTTCATATACAGTAGAAAAAAATGATGCAATAATATGTTTATATTTTTAATGCACTGGATCGGTGTACTGCCTCTTATATACAACTAAACCAGTTCAGCTCCTTTGCAGCTGCAGTTCAGCGAATACAAATAATGGTCAGCTATGATGAATCGTGAACCCAAAACTGAAGACGAAGGGGGACTCCACGGCACAAAGCAGCTGAGACCAATGATTGGTTCCAACTGAACTACTTTTGAAGAGAGCCCTGTATCATTGACGTTAGTGACGGATGGACCCGAGCAGTCTTCAGCGATCGTGCAACACTTCTTCCTTCCGAATATTCTTCACCAAGAGGCCATCTTGGCCGCAGCTCATACTGTACCACACAAGAGCTGATCAGCTGGAGAAAATAGGGAAGTGGCTCATGAAAATTTTTGCTGCAGCAGTTTCAGATTCTCCACTGCTAAGGGGGTGTTTAGGAGGAGGGGGCTAAACTTTAGCCCTGTCACATCGGATGTTCGGATACTAATTAGGAGGACTAAATATAAGCTAATTACAAAACTAATTGCAGAACCCCTAGGCTAAATCGTGAGACGAATCTATTAAGCCTAATTAATCCATCATTAGTGAATGGTTACTGTAGCACCACATTGTCAAATTATGGACTAATTAGGCTTAATAGATTCGTCTCACGATTTAGCCTAGGGGTTGTGTAATTAGTTTTGTAATTAGTCTAGGTTTAATACTCCTAATTAGTGTCCAAACATTCGATGTGACGGGGGCTAAAATTTAGCCCCCTCCTTCCAAACACCCCCTAAGACACCTTTCAGAACAAGAAATAGGACTGATTCAAAAGTCAAAACAGTCCAACATGGTGCCATTTTAATTAAAGAAATTGAGCTTCAACAGTAGAGCTAAATGCAGTTGTTCAGGGATCAAATAAGCCAATGTTGAACTGTAATTGGATTCAAAGTTTCAAAACAACTTCAAGAATTATCTCCCACTTGGATGACAATTGGATTGCTGTTTGTTTGTCACTTGCTTTTTTCCCTTTAAGTTGACAATTGATCATGGAAGAGACGTGCCCTTGGCTTTGTCTTAAGGGAGGAGTACTGAACCCTGTAGGGAGGTACTCACACAACCACCTAGGACCTAGGTGGGCGGCCTCTCAACAAGAGCGGTACCGAGCTATTGCTTGGTTCTCAAAAGGCCTGATTATGCAATGTAAAAATTCAGAGAAGCTAAAGGTGACATGACAGGAAAATGGTCTAGCGTGGCTGCAACTTATTACTTTTATGGTCATGCGGTAAGGATGTAGAACAGCCCTGAGCTTCAGACAGTGAGTAAATAAACATAAAAAAGCATGGATACACAAGAAAAATGGTGTAGAGTAGCTGTAAGGATGTTAAACAGCCCTGAGCTTTAAACATGAGTAAATAAACATAAAAAAGCGTAAGGAAGAAAAACAAAAGGGCCTGCATAAGCCAGCCATATAAATGGTTAAAGAAAACGGAGTAAATACTAGTTAAACTTAAACAATGAGCACAGATGCACGAATAAAATGCGAACCAAGCTGCAGACCTGCATATCATCAGGCTCATCAGCAGCAGGTGGGTCCTCAAATCTTCCTGCAACAAAGTGCTCAATCCCAGTCCAAGCGATCATAACGCCTATGCAAATGCAACAACATAGTATAACTGGTTATTGCTAAGGAATATGGAAATAATTAAGAATAAAGTTGTAAAGACAGCTACAACAATTAGGGGACGTACTTCAATATGACATACAAAAGAGAATAGTACAGCCTACTAGCCTAGGGTCTATAGTGGAAAAAAAAGAACTTCAATGGAGTGTATGGTACTCCCTCCGTTTCAAAATGTAGGTCGTTTTAGTTTTGTCCTAAGTCAAACTCCTTTAACTTTGACCAAGTTCATAGAGAAAAGGACTAATATCTACAACATCAAATTAGTTCCATTACATCAATCACCAAATTTTTTATAAACTTGGTCAAAGTTAGAAAAGTTTGACTTAGGACAAAACCAAAATGGCCCACATTTTGGAACGGAGGGAGTAACTGACTTTGAATACAGGACAGTTTTATCAACAGTACAATACATTACTAAGTTACTAAGATTTTTTCAGTTAACGTGTACCATTGTCAGTACAAAGGCTTGGAGGAGGAGTTACGAGTTGTAGGCCGTTATTCTCAGCAACTTGATTCAGGCGAGTCCTAACATACTTGTTTGATGCGACACCTCCTGAAACAACCTTTAATAATTGGATCAGTCCACATACTGGATGAGTTAAGAGGATTTAAACAACATCAAGATATCTGGATTACAAAGTATTTGATCGAAGGTTCAATCTTCAATGCCCATTCAACTGCTCGTTGGCATCTTTCTTCCAAATGTAACACAGCAACTCGCTGCATAAGTCAAAATTATCAGGACAAATATCGAAATCCTCGGTAAACAATGAATACACTGTCCATCGTGTAGAACCTGAAAAGAGGCAGCAATGTCCGCCCTTGTTTGTCTGTCTTCCTCTGATGCAGATGAAATGGGAATATCATCTGTGCATCTATCATGGTATAAAAATAACAAATCAGTCAACGAAATGAATAATTATTACCATGTAAACTACAAAATCCTCTATGAGAACATGTTTTCTGAAAATGATAAAGAGCTTACCATATTTTAAGACCAAGTTATTAGAAATTGTATAGATAACTTGCACAGTTTTTGGCACAAGTCCTACTTGAAATAAATACTCCCTCAGCCCATAAATATATGCCATTTAGGACAAGCTAGTTAGTTTGTTTTTGAACTAACTAGCTTGTCCTAAACGTCATATATTTATGGACGGAGCTAGTACATTTTAAGTGTAAAAGAGAATTTACATAAGTGCATTTATGAGTTTAAAATGAAGTAGCTATTTCTAAGTTTAGAACTTTGAACTTGAGGTATAGAGAAAGTACCAAATACTAATATCTCGAAGAACAATAAGTGGATGGTTCTACCAGAAACACCAGAAAGCCTGTTCATATTATGAGAAAAAGGAGAGCGGACTGAGACCAGACAGGATAGTATGTGCTTACAAATTCTTAGATTCAATTGCCAATCTGACTTGAGTCTTCAGACCAGCATAAGAAAAATTGCAATCTTTATGTTGTCGCATTGGGACCTGAAAGTATACAAGAAAAATGGTAAGCAATTACATGATGTAAATAGTAATAAATGGATAGCAACATTTAGCTAGTTAAGGAAAAACTACATCAGCAGACTTACTCTAAAGTTAACAGCATTCGGGTCACCATCTAGAGCAAGCTCTTCAAGAGCAGGACCCCCGCCTTTCCGCATATCAAGGCCCAACCATCTTGCTGATTTGTCATACGCCTCACCAATCGCATCATCTATAGTAGTCCCCAGTTGAACATATTGCCCAAGGCTATGAGCAAGAACAAGGAGATTGTGTCCTCCTGAACAGATTAACTTGTTAGATACCTTCAAACCATATGAAAGAATTCAGGAAACAAGGATATTTCTTCTCATCACACTAGTTTTTCTGCCAAATTAGCATAAATTCTTAAGGGACTTATGTTGAGGTAGTTCTGCATTGAGTTACACGCCCTTTGTCAACAGGCACAAAATTCATTTTGTAATTGACTAAAATCATCTGTCATATATATTTCATTTCAATAATTTTAACAGGAGTGTAGGGCATAACACAGTAATCAGCTTATGGATTTGGAATAAGAAGGAAGCATTTCAAGTAGCAAATATAGTGCGGAAATAAGTACTTGCTCTGTTCTTCTATACATGATGCTGGTTAGTTTAAAATTGAGCTAATCAACATCATATATAAAAGAACAGAAGGTGTAGCTAAGATGTTATAAGTTAAAAGGCATTAAAAATAAGAGACCCCATGATCATGGAATAATGTTGGAACAACCCAGGTTGAAATAGTATAAAGATATGACTTAGCAATACTAAGATATGAAGAGTAACAATGTGATAATTATTCTGTGTTGTAACAGGTGGGAAAATGCAATTATGTTTTAAGTGTGTTGAATATTGAATGTGGCATGGGCTCGTATGATTGGAAACCATAGCTTGCCATATTTCTCATAGGCAGGCTTGGCAAAGTTATCAAGTGTTAGAAACAGCATCTTATATGTTCCAAATGTTTTTTTTTCAGCTGGGTCCTGGGTCAAAACCATCGGAGACTAATCCAAATTGCGAAGCCATTGAGAATCTTATCAAGACCTATTGATCCACGGGAAATTAAGAAAATAGTAGCGTATACGGATACGGCTGAGACATAGTACTGTAATTAGCATATACCTGAAATTAGAAGAGCCAAAAATGGGAAATCAAGGTCCTTGTTCACTAGCCTGACAAGTATCAAACAACATTAACTGCGAGTGCAGTGCAGGCATACAGTTAGAAATATGGTGAGGAAATTATGCAATCTTTTGTTTATGTTTGTAACACATTGTCTTTAGCAAACACATGACTATCATGCTCTAAGTAATTTAGCTTTGAATTTCATTTCTTTTGTTCACTACGAAACACACATTAGACAATAGGTGAACGATGTGGCATCAAGGATTAGGTAGCTTATAGGTTCAAATCTGCTCCTAATCTAAACAAAAGAATTGTTTTACACAGGTTAAAAATATGAAACTTTTTGTTAAAAAAAATTGTTTGTTGACAGCTTATGCTAATATGCTATTAACCACCTTAGTTTAATTAATATCTAGATAAGTCTGTATGACACTTTAGAAGGATGCCAAGAGGCAGCAATGTTTAAAGTCTAAACAGATGTGCAAATTTGATGTAAAACCAGATAAAAAATATCAACAAAAGCACGTAATTTATAACAATTACAAAAATGACTTTGAAAACGAATTCAGAATCCTTTATTCTTGAAAACAAAAACCACTAGACCTTCTATTTGATTATGACAAATTAACTTGCACAGCATAAAAAAAGGGTCAAAGTCCAAAAGATTTAATATCAAGGCTAATTGAACAGCAAAGGGGCCTATGAGTTAAATACCTGGAAACTAATGCATGTGCCTCCATATGATGAACTCCAACAATAGGCAAGCCAAATGATTTTGCTACTTGTCTAGCTTTGTGAACACCAACTGCAGTTTAGATATATAATTGCACTAACATTAGAATAGGCAACGGATAAGACCATGGAGACAACAACAAGAAACTAGGCTCCCTTGAACCCTGATGTATTAACATGCTAGCATTTATCCCAAAGTATGGCACATTCCAAGCACGTCAAAGGACCTAAAGGATGGCAGAACCAATGCAAATTTTAATTGAACAACGAGTTTTTAATCTGATCAAATTCAACTCATTTGGAATTTGGATCAAGTATTCATGTGAACATTTAGAACTACAGTAAATGGTATCTAGTGAACACTGAACAGACACTTCAACAGCCCAGTGAACGAAGAGGAGGTACATCCATACCTCTAAGGCATAGACTCAGTCCTGGTCCAACTGTAACAGCGACAGCAGAAAGATCACTTCCCAACAATTTTGCATCATCGAGGGCCTTTTGAACAACCTGGGCAAAAAATAAGTACGAGCAATTAACATAAATGCCAGAGCTTCAGAAGGATGTAGAACCTCTGTCGATCTAAGAAAGCCACACCTGGTCAATCACAAGAGCATGAGCTTCCTCGGCCATCTTAGGAGCAACACCCCCATACCTTGCAAGCAAATCTGCCTTCCAAACGTTGGCCAGCGAAAAGCCACAGAAAAGCAGACATGGTCAGCAATGCACAAACGTTTTCCCTTCCTATATATGGTACCAATCGCCATGTTGCATAAGCAGACCGGCTCAAATTTACTGTCGGAATAAGACTATAAGAGGTCAGAATGTAGAAATAAAATTGTGCTGGGAAATGGCTTACTTGGGAAGACACCACTTGGCTAAGGATCTCCCCATCGCCTCTAACCTGCAATCAATCAGCCAAACAGCAGAGAGGCAGCTCAGCGCAAAAACCTAAAGGGTTCGCTCCACGCCTCCGTCGCAGGTAAAATCAACTGAAGGGTGGAGGAAGCAAGCACTCGTACCACAGCGGCCGCTGTGTCGTCGCAGCTGGTCTCAATGCCGAGAATCAGAAGATCGCGGCGGGCCGGGGCGGCGCGAGCGGCGGTGGAGGACGCCGCCACGGTGGAGAGGGGGCGGAGGGGAGGGGGAGGGGTCGCTGGAGAGGACGAGGAGGTGGAGGCGAGAAAGCGGCGGAGAGTTTGGGGAGGACGAAGAGAGGAGAAGGGCTTCGCTGGGGCTCGTCGGAGGAGGAAAGCGGCGGCGGCGCGGGAAACGGGTGGCGATAAGGTCGGGAGAAGAGCGACCGCCATTCCTTCCCTCCGGGGCTCCGCTCCGGTTGCTGCTGACTCCCCCTCTACCAAGAAGGCCGACACGGGATTTGAAATGAATCAAGCCGGAACACAGCCACAAGCCCATAAACTGATTGGGCCACAAGCAGGCCGACGCAGAGCTGTTACCCAGCAAGCACAGTTTTTTCCTCTCAAAAAAAAAAAGCAAGCACAGTTTTGTGTTCAAAACGACCAGTGAACCTCATGGCTCGTAAACATGAACCATACACGCAAAATCATATGAATCAACTCACAATGCTATTTTTTATTAGTTATCTCTTCTACACATTATATCGCTGCACAACATACACCAATTATGCTCGTCGAGGGCCTTATCCAATTATGCTCCAATATAGTCCAATTTTTTGCGAAAATAGAATGTTCTCCAAAATACAATGCATATGCGAAAACAAGGTTATTTTAGGTGCCAAGTGGCGGGTTAGTATAAGAATATGTATGAAAAACCACTTAAATAACACTAAAAATGTGTCAATAACGAGCGTCAACATGCCCTAGCTCAAAGCTTGTTCACCTCATATAAGAGATAGTAAAAAAGATTACATCTTTAATGGTTTGTCTAATATCACATTGCCCAAAGAATCTTGAGTCCACAATACCTCTCTCATCAATAAAGTGTGCGCGGCTATTTCTCTCTACAAGCTAGCAATTCTTCGAGAAGAGATAATAAAGCATAAAATTGTTTGCGGGAGCTTTACAAAATCACGATAGCACACATTGATTCAACCAAAATTAAACATATTTTATGTGTGCATCACACAACTTAACTATTCATGTGCTATGCGGCACAAACTCATCTTATGCCATACTATTCCTTGCATCCTGGAGATTTCTCTCTTTTCTTCCTTCCCACCTTTCACGTTCCCTCAATGATTAGAGAACTAATTTACTCTTATGTGTGCATCTCTTTCTTGGCTATGGCTCATTGGTTTTTCCTATCACCCAATGAGTACCGATCGACCATCATCTATTTGTATGCTGCTCGATCAAGCGACATAGGCAACAAGCTAAACACCAGCCTGGCTTTTGGTGCTCCAAGTCCACGTCATTGGAGCTTGACCACTTTAATTAAGCGTTTCTGCATGCTTAGTAGTGCTACAACACTAACCTTCGGCCATGCTATTTTCCATTATTTAATCTTTATCCACTAACGTGAGCATTGATGCATGAATAAAGCACATGGACATGGCAGTACACACTGCATGTATTTCTCGATTAAGCACACGTTTAGAGAAAGTGACTTGAGGTCCATGCACATACTAATTTCTTTGGAAAGAGAGGAGAGGGTATTACAACCCATAATTCTTATTTTTTTAGTCTAGCAATCATCACATAGGCCATAATTCAAACACTTGGACTTCGCGCAATGCTTATACATTACATGCAGAGCAAATATGCTAGGAAATCATCAAAACTGAGGTGTTGTGCTGAATCATAAAGGCGGGAATCATCCATGTGAAGTTGTGAACCGATTACGGAGAGGGAGAGGAATGGTTACTCTCTAGCAAGTTCATTAAGATGCAAAGGGCGTGATCAGGCTGGCCTACTCGTAAGAGGTGCAGTTAGCTGCCTCGTATCATCTACTTTGTATTCGAAGATTCTCTCACTAATGGTGTATTTAGTTGTATGCACCACATGATGTATTGATGATTTTGGATAGTATAGTTCAACCAATTTTCTTGAATCATATGGTTCACTTCTCTTAGTATAAAAAAATATCAAGTAAGATAGCTTCATCCTGTATGAGTTTGAATGGTTCTCTCCTGCTTGAGGTAGCGAGCGGTGGTGGCGGGTTATGGGTGGGGCGGCGAGGCGGCATGCCACGGGTCGTGGAAGACAATCGTTGGCTTGTGGAGGCGGGGGGAGTCACGACTAGCAGAGCTGGGTTAGGGTTGTGGAGGGTGGTAGTGGCACGAGCCGCCAAAGACGGTGGAGGACGGCGGTGCGAGGGCAAGCAGAGGAGAGGGGTGCGGTAGTAATTGAGGGATGCGTAATACCTGTGGCTGCCGATCAATCGACGACGTGAGAATTCACAAGGGGAACAGATTGGATCGGGGCGGGCGATGAACCCTATCCCTTGTTTCATTGTTCTATTCCTTAGCAAAGTTCAAGTCTGCTTCCACCGTTACACGGCTTAGGCTTTATCCCTAGCCAGACACTGACCCGCAGGGTCCACACACACATAGTTCTCTAAAGCAGCTACTACAAAATACTTCGGCTTCGGATGAAGATGCCTTTCACCCTTCCCGCCTTCGCTGTATACTTCTCCAGTCTTGACATCTCCCTCCCTCAAGAACTTGCTTGACCTCAAGCAATTGCATCAGGAAAATGACTTTTGACCACATAGTAATCTTCCCATGTAGCTGAACTCTTCGGAAGCTTCTCCCACTTGATTAACACTTGTGGTATAGCATTGTTCCCTTTCTTCATGAGACATCTGTCCAATATTGCCTCAGGCAGCACTTCAGCAGCATCTAGAATCACCTGCTGAGAAACTTCAGAGAACACAGGAGTATGATCTGGGACAAATGGCTTCATTTGAGAGACATGAAAGGTTGGATGGATCATGCTTGACGAAGGGATCTAGTTTGTATGCTGCCTGACCAATTTTTTCAAGAATTGTATATGGACCATAATATTTCATAGCTAGTTTTGGAAAAGGTCGGTTTACCAGAGATGACTGAGCATACGGTTGAAGCTTGAGTAGAACCTTGTTCCCAACTTGATAGCTTAGTTCAAACCTTTATCTATCAGCTGCTACTTTCATTCGATTCTGAGCTTTCTGCAGATGTTCTTTGAGTAGAATCAATTGTATCTCCCTGTCACTAGGAACTCTGTAACTTGAGTGGGAGTATCATCAGATGGTGTGATCTTGACTCCCAGACTTAGCTCATACTCATATAATGCCTTGAAAGGAGTACATCCCAAGGAAGTGTGAAAGTTCGTATTGTACCAATACTCAGCTTGAGACAACCAGGCCTTCCACTGCTTTGGAGAATCCTCAACAGCACAACATAGATACATTTCCAAGCACTGGTTAACACATTCCATTTGGCCATCTGTCTGCGGATGATAGGAAGTACTGAACTGCAATTTCACTGCCACCAACTTGAACAATTCAGTTCAGACAGTGCTCGTAAACTATCTTTGTCCGACACCATCGTCTTGGGTAAACCATGCAATTTGACCACCCCATCATACAAGATCTTTGCCACTGATAATGTTGTATATGGATGCTTGAGTGGAAAGAAATGAGCATACTTTGTGAAGCGGTCCACCACCACCAAGATGATATTGCAACCTTCCACCTTGGGTAAGCCCTCTATGAAATCCAGAGTAATGTCCTACCACACCCCTTCTGGAATTGGTAGCGGCTGCAACAATCCTGCTGGACGAGTATTGAGGTGCTTGGCTTGCTGGCAAACAACACACTGCTCGATGAATTCCTCCACATCTTGCTTCATACCTCAGCAATAGAACATCTTCTTGATTCTGTAATAAGTAGCTTTTTGACCAGAGTGTTCTCCCACTGCACTTGAATGTAGTGCAGTAATGATTTTAGTTTTCGTAGTCCAGAGTTTTGCCCCACCCAGATGCAGCCTTTGAATTTGATGACAACATCTTGCAAAGTGTATCCACTATCATCAGAGTTGTTAATAGTCAACTTTGCCAATAATGTTTGAGCTTGACTATATGTTGAATAAGAATTTGCCACCTCTTGCAGTCAAGATGGTTGTACTGATGACACTGCTTGTATAGCAAAAAGATATTGAACCCGAGACAAAGTATCTACAACTACATTCTTCTTGCCTTTTCTGTACACCACTTTGAATTGCAAGCCCATAAGCCTGGTCAATGCTTTACATTGCATCTCAGAATGGAGATTTTGTTCAGTGAGGTAAGCCAGACTCTTATGATCTGTCTTGATCACAAACTTTCCTCTCTGAAGATGTTGTCTCCACCTTTCAATTGCCATAATCAGTGCTAAGAACTCCTTCTCATAGATAGATAAGTGTTTATATGCAGCTCCCAAAGCCTTGCTAAAAAAATGCCACAGACCCTTCTGCATCAGAACAGCCTCAATTCCCACATCAGATGCATCTGTCTCCACTTCAAATGTTTCCTGGAAATTTGGTAAGGCCAAGACTGGAGTTGAACTCATTGCTTGCTTGAGTTGTTCAAAAGCCTGTTGTGCAGTAGTAGACCAGACAAACTGATTCTTTTGTAACAACTTTGTCAGAGGTTTAACAATGGGGACCATAGTGTCCGACAAACCTCCATGGCTGCAGTCTTGCTTGGGTCTGTTGACACCCCTTCGTGTGATATAATATGACCAAGATATTCTAGTTGATGCTATGCAAAAGTGCATTTACTTAACTTCATAAATAACTGGTGTTCTCTAAATTTCTCTAAAGCTTGTTGTAAATGACTAACATGACTTCCCAAAGATGGGCTATAGATTAATATATCATCCAAAAACACCATCACAAACTTCTTGAGAAATGGAGCCAACACCTGATTCATGATGCATTGGAAGGTTGCTGGATCATTGGTTAACCCAAATGGTATGACTTTAAAGTGATAGTGCCCTTGGTGGGTTTTGAAAACTATCTTGTGTTCATCTTGAGGTTTCATTCTCACTTGATGGTACCCTGACTACATATTTAGCTTAGAGAAATATTTGCTACCAGCTAGCTCTTCCAGAATTTCCTCCATGATTGGCATGAGAAATCTGTTTTTGATAGTGAGATCATTCAACTTTCTATAACCAACACAGAATCTCCAACAACCATCCTTCTTATGTATGAGTAAAACAGGTGATGCAAAGAGGCTTGTGCTAGGATCTATAAAATCAGATGCTAGCATTTCTTTCACTTGCCTCTCAATTTCATCTTTATGCTGAGGAGAATACCTGTATGGCTTGGAGTTAACTAGCACTACACCAGGGATCAGAGGTATAGTATGATCATATATTCTCTCGGGAGGCAATATCTTTGGCTCAGAAAACACATCTGTATATTACTGCAGAATGTGTTGTACTTCTGGTGGAATAGCATCACCCTTTTCCTCTTGATCTTGAGATAAAATGACCATAGCCCTTATGTCATTTCCTTTGTACCATTTCACTAACTGATCAGCAGATAATTCCTGGACCCTCCCTTCATTATGTTTGACTCCCTGCAATTTAACTATTTTGCCAGAGTTCTCAAATTCCAGAGTCATGTTCTCCCAATGACATGTCATAGGGCTGTGGGGCTTAAGCCAATCATAACCCAATATTGCATCAAAAGAATTCAGCTCAAGAACTCTTATATATGTCTGAAGTGTATAGCCACCACACCACCATGATAATTTGGGCACCCATTTATTAGAGATCAACACATCACCATTTGCTACCTTAAATTGTTTGGGGTTAGTAGGTAGTGGAATCACACCTATCCTTCTCAGGAATTCTGCACTGACAAAACTATGGCTGCTTCCACTATCCACAAGAGTTAGCATCACCTGATTCTTCACCAAGGCTCTCACTTTCATGACGTCACCTTCCTCTGTGCTAGAAATTGCATTAATAGATAAGTGATAGAAATCTGCTGATAGAGAATCTTCAATAGCCAGTTGAGCTAGGACTTCATCAGTTAAGGGCATGTCCAAATCATTAACTACCAGAGCATTGACCTGAGTTTTAGACCTCTTGGTACACACTTCAGCATGAGTTGGAGTATATGGTTCTGCACAATAGAAACATAAGTTGTTGGCTCTTTTGTAGTTCATAACTTGCCTCTCTTTCCACATATTAGTATTGGAGAAATTAGTCTTCTTCTCCCCTTTGGACAGATTTGCTTGGCCTTTTGAGAAATTATGACCTCTGAACTTTCTGTTTGCCTTTATCCAAGACTTGCTGCTGAATTTTGGCTAAAAGTATGGCTCTATCCAAGGTCTTAGGAACCAAGGGTTGCACTGTTGTGCTGAGATCAGGAGTCAAACCTTTCACAAACATTGTCAGGAAGAACATATCCCCAAGACCAGTGTTCAACATTATCAATTGATACTACAAATCCTCAAATGCAGATATATACTCTTCTAATGAAGCAGTCTGTTTCAACTCCATCAATTCCCTTAAAGCAGTTTTATAGTCATCAGCTCCAAACTTCTCTTTCACAGCTTTAATGAATTGTTCCCAACTCCCCAATCCATACTTCAGCTTGTACACTTGCAGCCATCTAGCTGAGTTCCCATCCATATGCATAAATGCAATCACTTGTTTCATAAAAGCCGATGTGTTCAGAATTTCAAAGTAGTTTTCACATTTATCCTTCCATATCCTTGGGTTTTGCCTTCAAAGACTAGGAAAGCTAGCTTGGGCACTTGCACTTTACACTGGTTAAGCTTCTCTGAATACTGACGCCCAGTAGGATTTTCAGCCCGATAAGGGTGAGGCTCATCAGCAGAAAAGTGCCTGCATCTCAGAAATTGAGGTTCATCTTGAGATGCTTCAGAACCAGTTGGACTGCCAGGTTGCTTGTCATGATTCTGAGCTTGGTTAAGTGTCAGATTGGCAACTGCTTGTCCAGTGGCTTCTATCTGTTTGGTCAACAACTGCTGCTCGATGAGTAATTGCTCCACAACCTTGGTGCTCATACTGAATTGCGCCGCTATCTTCTGCTGAGTAGTGTTAATATCCCTAACCTGAGTAAACAACAGATCCATGTTCTCCATGACATGTTCCCACCGTGCATCTTCCTTCTGCTCACGCTCATCCATCCTACTCAACAACAACTTGGTCTAGACGGAGGGCTCAGGAGGAGCCGTGATAACTACACCTCAAACCAAGCAAACTACGGCACGATTTGATGAGACCTCAATCCACACTACGCGAAGCACGCACCGAGTCACTCAAAGCTGAAGGAATGCAGTAGTCACTCACCGATTCCTCGTACACGTGATGAAGTGTTCGCCGATGCACCCCAATTGTCCCTCATCTTCATCCTCGCTATGCCGCCGCCTGCGCCACCATGAACTTCACCAACTATAGATCTACCGCCAGATGACGAATCTGAGCCAAATCGCCCGCAAGTGGAATCAACTTCAAGAGGGAATTACAAAGGATTTCGATTCGTGGCCGGTTTTGTGCGACACACGAATCAATCTCCAAAGACCAACTCAATTCGCTAGCTCAACACCGATAGAATTTTTCGATTCGAGTACGGATGCGCGCCGAGGATACTAAATCTGATACCACTTGCAATACCCGTGGCCGCCGATCAATCGATGACGTGAAAATTCACAAGGGCAACAGATTGGATTGGGGTGGGTGATGAACCCTATCCCCTGTTTCACTGTTCCATTCCTTAGCAAAGTTCAAGTCTGCTTCCACCGTTACACGGCTCAGGCTTTATCCCTAGCCAGACACCGACCCGCAGGGTCCGCACACATAGTTCTCTAAACCAGCTACTACAAAATACGACGGCTTCGGATGAAGACGCCTTTCACCCTTCCCATCTTCGCTGTATACTTCTCGTCTTGACAGGATGTGACTGGCAGCGAAGGATGCGGCGGTGGAGTCGGAGGAGGAAGGCAGCACGGCGTGAATCGTTCGCGCTTCTGGGCCTCCGTTACTTAAGGTGATATTGGCGATTTTGTCGCTTTAATGACATATGGACGCACCCGATTTTCTGGAACAGTTTTCTTCTTACGCCTTTGTTCCCGCGGTGTTAAAAAAAAAACTCGAGGCTGTGGAACAACTCGAGTTCGACCAGTCAGCCTCAGGTTGGATTGATTTCGTCAAAGGGCCTCACAATTCCCAGTTGAGCCCAGTTTGGTTGCGAAGCTGGAGCCCAGGGAACACCAGGTCCACACAACTTGGAAGCCCAATTGACGAGGTCGACACGAACACCAGCGGAGCCCAAGCCGCCGCACAGTCCTCCTGTCCTCCAATCCTCCTCCCCGAACCAGCGCCGCAGTCTGTCTTCTGCCACCGCGCCGGCCGCTGCCGTCTTCTCTCCCAGTCGCCCATCTCTTCTTCGTTCTTTTCTTCCCACCAGGCCACTCTCAGCAGCTGCTTCCTCTCCCGTTCCCACCCTCGACCGCCTCCGCTTCGTTTTCCTCAAGCCGGCCGCTTCTGCTCCCATCCTGCCGGTTGCCTCCTCACCTCACTAGATCCGCCGTCCGTCGACCAGCGGTAGGCGTCGACCACCATGGAGTAGGTGCCTAAGCTTCCGGCCTCCGCCTCGAAGGCGCCAGGAACACGAGTCCACGCGCCGCGACGGGCTCCAACTTCCACGACGGCGACGGGCGACGGTGGCGCCGCCAGCCTGTTTCGACTCGCTTCCTCGTCTCCTGCTGACGACCATCGACGAGCCGAGCTCGGGCTTCGTTCAAGCCAAACTCGAGCCTTCCTGGCTGGAAGCTCGAAGGTCAAACCAGGCTCGGCTCGAGTTGGTGTCGAGCTCGAGCCGTGCTCCTGAGCCTGCTCGTGGTCGGCTCGTCGACAGCCCTCAGCCCTGCATCGGTTTTCTATTATAACTGCGCTGCGCGTCTGCGCCGCCGCCTCTGCTCCTCTGCTGCCCCCTTCAAATCGGGCACCACAACCCTGGAGACTGGGAGTAGAGGGGGGAGCCGAACGAATTGGGATCGAATCTGTTCCTCAATTAATCCCTCGATTAGAGCTGCCCCGCCCTTTGGAAATCCTCTGATCTGGTAAGTTCAAACAACTGGTTTCCTGTTTATTTTTTGTGCCTTATTGATCAAATTATTCGTTGCCGTCGGGGGAATTTTGGTGGGCTTCGGCCGAGAAGGGGTCGAATTCGATCTGTATTCTTCTATTACACTAGTAACCGCGGAGATCGTAGAGGCGTAGAGACAGGACCCCCTTCGCGCACTTACTCTCTCTGGTTCGTTGTTGTAAAGGAAGATTTGATATTTGTAGGTGATTTGGGGTCGGAGCCTTGTTGTCTTCTTAATGTGTGCTTTGGGGACTTATATTGGTCATGCAACTTAGTCAAAAGGTATGGAAACCCATATTCTCGTTGCAGCTAGGTTAATTCTGATGATGCATTAAAAAGCCCCAATTTTGATTTGAAATTTGATCTTCGTGGTCGAAATTCTGATTTCTTGAGTTTCATGACGCTTTCTTGTATCATCTGAAAGTATCGAACCGCCCCTAATTCTGGTCGATTCCTAGGATTAGCTTAATCTCCTTGGAACAAAAGTGCTCATAAATGTGATCTTTTTATCGTCTGAATAAAAGGTTATGGCTTCAACAACTTTGTTACTGGTTTGCGTAATGATTAAGAGGTTATGGTTACTCAAAACTCAGAAAGATGCCATGTTCAGCTGGACGATTCTAAGTGCAGACTAATATCAAATTGAGCTTGTTATTGCAGAAGTTGAGCTGGTCTATACATCATCGAATCTATATATGTGTTAATTTGGGCACAAAGCCACCTAACGCTGACCTGAAGGCCGAATAAGTATCATATTGTAATGGACACCAGTCAAACTATTCAAACTCTGACCAACAAAACCCGTATAAATATCTAGATTGGTGATGTGTAAGATTGCAAACGTTTTTTTGGCTATATTCAATTCGAATACTACTTCTTTAATACTATAATTCTAATAATTTTACATAATATAACACTGTAGAAATTTATCAGTAATAATTTTATGAGCTTCCATGATACAAAACAATACTTGTTTGTGTCTGGAGAGAGTAACAGAATTTATTCATGTAGAGGTGCAGATAATTTATTGTTGGTAAAAGACTGAGTGCATAGGCTGTGCTTCATGATTTGCTAAAATAATGCTTTTGCAGGTGAACTGAGTATATTTCAGTCAGTGGAAGAAAGGAATTTGGTCAATTAATTTTACCACAAAGTGGAACCGGGCAATATGACATCAGTAGGTCTACTGAATCCCTCATCAGGTTATGAAGCTAGTACTAGTGGCGCCACTGATAGATTGCCAGATGAGATGAATGGGATGAGCATAAGAGATGAAAAGGAAGTTGAAGCTGTTGTTGTCAATGGCAATGGGATGGAGGTTGGTCATACCATCGTAACATCTGTTGGTGGAAGAAATTCGCAGCCAAGGCAGGTAATAAGATAAACCATGCAGAGCCACATCAATCCTTAGATATCAACTTTGGTAAAGCAACGGATACTTCAACATGATAAATTAGTGA
This sequence comes from Setaria viridis, assembly GCF_005286985.2. Lineage (NCBI taxonomy): Eukaryota > Viridiplantae > Streptophyta > Magnoliopsida > Poales > Poaceae > Setaria > Setaria viridis. The sequence goes on along the minus strand of NC_048267.2, from coordinate 1,995,336 downwards.
CATTATGTGTCGCAGTTTCTTTCTTTTCTTCTTTTTACCATGTTCAGTTCCTCTAATGGAATGCCCAAGGTTCACAATACTGAATATTTTTTTTATTAAATTGTAGACTATTAGTTACATGGCAGAGCGTATTGTGGGGCAAGGTTCATTTGGAGTTGTCTTCCAGGTCAGTTGGTGTACAGCAAAATTCTTTTTTGTCTTGTTCTAAACCTTAATTCACATTTTTTTGTTAGAATCTTTGTGTATAATATTACTGACATTCTTTTTGTTCAAATTACAATTAACAGGCCCGGTGTCTGGAAACTAGTGAGAGAGTAGCTATAAAGAAAGTTCTTCAAGATGTGAGGTACAAGAACCGTGAACTGCAAACAATGCAAGTTCTTGATCACCCTAATGTTGTATGCTTGAAGCATTACTTTTGCTCAACAACTGATAAGGAAGAGCTTTACCTCAATTTGGTGCTTGAATATGTGCCAGAAACTGTTCACCGTGTTATTAAACATTACAATAAAATGAATCAACGGATGCCGTTGATATATGTCAAACTCTATATGTACCAGGTAAAGGTTGCAACTTTGCGAGTACCTTTCAACACAGCTCTAGGTTTGTTCTTTTTTGTTTAATTCTTTTAACTGAATTGTACATTTTATTGAACAACAGATTTGTAGAGCTTTGGCATACATGCATAATTGTGTAGGAGTATGCCACAGAGATATAAAGCCACAAAATATTCTGGTATGCATGTTGATTATGTTTTTCAAATTGTTTACAGAAACAGTTTATCTTTGATTGTTGATGGTCTCTGGTGATTTGATATTGGCTAATTGTTGTAACAGGTGAACCCACATACTCATCAACTGAAATTGTGTGATTTTGGCAGTGCGAAAGTCTTGGTATGGTTCATAACTTCTAGATGTACTGAATGCCACCTGAAACATCACACAATCTATGTTATGCCATCTAAAATTGTAAATATTCTATCTATGTTAATAGGTACGAGGGGAACCAAATATTTCATATATCTGTTCTAGATACTACAGAGCTCCAGAGCTCATATTTGGTGCTACAGAGTACACGACAGCTATTGATGTGTGGTCTGCTGGCTGTGTTCTTGCTGAACTTCTTCTAGGGCAGGTAAGATATCAACCAAGTTATTGTGATATATCAGCCAACTGCTTGAACCAACTTCTTTATAAGATATCTGTTGTTGGATAGCCTGTTTTTCCTGGGGATAGTGGCGTCGATCAGCTTGTTGAAATTATCAAGGTAACTCTTTTTTCAATTGAAGATTGTTTAGCTAGGCACTCATTCTGGTTGACTCATGGAGGAGGCTCACTTTTCTTTCAGGTTCTAGGTACTCCAACACGAGATGAAATTAAGCGCATGAACCCAAACTATACTGAGTTTAAGTTCCCACAAATCAAAGCTCACCCATGGCACAAGGTAAAAGCTTCACATCTTGTAGCTTCCTTTTCTTTCAAGAATTCCATTTCCTATTTATACATTACACTTAAATCTGATGATGCATGTTTTTCACCAGATCTTCCACAAAAGAATGCCATCTGAAGCTGTAGATCTTGTTTCACGGCTCCTACAGTACTCACCAAACCTCCGGTGCACTGCAGTAAGTATTGAACAATTGATGTTACGAAATCATTGGCGCTTGCGGTTAACCTGTAGCAATGAATCTAATAATATTTTGTTTCTTGTCTCTCTAACAGTTGGAGGCTTTAATCCATCCATTCTTTGATGAACTACGTGATCCGAATGCCCGATTACCGAATGGTCGTTCTCTTCCCCATCTCTTCAATTTTAAGCCTAATGGTAAGTTCATGTTATGTTTACGTGTGCTCCAACTGAAACCTCCTATCAGGAGATCCTGATCTGCTATGTACCCAACTTGAACAGAGTTAAGAGGAGTACCGATGGAGTTTCTCATGAAATTAATTCCTCAGCATGCTAAGAAGCAATGTGCCTTCTTAGGAATATGAGAAAGCGGTTCAGAATGCTCACAAAAAAAGAAGGAATCATCAAATGCTGTGTTGAAAACTGCAGAGTAGCATTTGCCTACAGTATTATTGGATGGGCAATGCATGCTGTTATCTTTCACTCTGGCTGTCATGTCACGTGTTTCTTCTATCACTGCAGCGAGCCCTTTCACCACATTCTGTAAAGCAGATGAGGACACAAAGCGAGTGGTCATCCTTTCATGTGGTCTGTATATTGATCTGCCCCGACCTTGAGGACTCGATTCTTTGCGTATCTTATTCTTCGTTTTTTGGAGATGGATTCTTTGCATATCTGTATCACCAAATGAAGAAAAAAGAACTCATGTGTATGTTTGATCTGAATTCTTTTTCCTGAGCCTGTATCTGTTTTCAGCTACCATTGGAGTTGAAGCCTTTTAATCTGTAATAGTCATGAGCAAGGAAAGATCATCTACAGATGATGCATTTTCCAGTCTAAGCTATTCTTTATATTTCTATTATTCTTTTGTGTTCAACATCGGTTCCTATTAAGTAATGCATAAATTGTTAACTGTTTGGTTTTTTTTTTGTCACATTTTCTGTTATCAGTTGCTATTCTAAGACTGATAATGTTTAGAGAAACAGAGACGCATCTGAACTGAGTTTTTCAATTTCAACTTCCAGTCTTCACGTTATTTTGCTCGAGCTGAGGTTTGAAGGTAGAAGGTATTAAGACATGAGCTTGGCATGATACTAGTTATTGCCGAATGGATTACCTTATTGACTTGCTAGAACGAAATTCCAGTGTTGGATCTTCCAACAAAGTGTAACCATTAATCACTGGACAGTGGGCACCCCTGCAGAAACAGGGAACTTTTTGTATCTATATCATTTCTTATTTGGTTTGTTTATTTTTCTGTATTGAACACTTGTAGGCATTACTGAATGCTGATCTGACCATGATTTAATACTGACACAGCTCATTACCAAACCTTGGGACGTACTAAGAATTCCCCGAACTTTTAAAGCCACATATCTGGCTCCCTAAAGTTTGTAATACCATCCATATAATCTCAGGACACGGTTTTGAAGGCTGATGCCCAAGGCAAAGTTCATCTCGAAATTTAGAGATCGAGGCAATTTTTAGTGTGTTTGGTAAGTGAAATTTGAAAAAAAAGTGTAGAATTGTGTTAATTTTTACTAGATGGCATCAACTGAAGGAATTTTGTTGCAAATCCATAGCCATTGTGCGGCAGAGTTTCTGTTCTGCCATTTCCATTTGAACCAGCCATTTCTGCAAGCTGCAGGCCGCGAGAAACCAACTTGAGAAAGAACCCTAAACCCCCTCAGCCCCGGCCCACCCGAACCGGCGAGGAAGGCAGCCCGCAACACCACCAGCCATGTGGCGCCGCGCCTCCCACCTCCTCCTCCGCACCACTGCCGCCGCCGCCACCCGGCGCCTCCCGCACCCGCATCCGCTTCCGGCCCCACCCCGGCCGCTCCCCCTCGCGCCGCCACGGGTCGCCTCCGCGTCCTCCTCCTACGCCACCCAGGCAGCGGCGGCCGCGGCTGCGTCGGCGCCCGCGCCGAGGCCCCTGCGGACGGTGGGGTCCCTGCTGCGGCTCAATGACCTGCGGGACAACCCGGGCGCGCGGAAGCAGAAGACGCGTAAGGGACGCGGGATCGGCTCCGGCAAGGGCAAGACTGCCGGCCGCGGGCACAAGGGACAGAAGGCGCGCGGCACTGCCAGGTTCGGCTTCGAGGGCGGTCAGACCCCGCTTCGCCGCCGCCTGCCCCGACGTGGATTCAAGAACCGCTTCTCCCTCACATTCCAGGTCGGTTCCAGCAGGATCTCTTGCTTAATTCCCCCTCCGCCTTCGCATTTATGCTGCGGATGGCGTAGTACAGCGTCATGCGCGTCAGGTGTTCGACAAATGTGGTGTCCGCGCCTCCTCGAACATTGATGACATAGCAGCATTTTCATGCATTAGGTTTCATATAGTCTAATATCAGCCACAATCTGTAAGGACATCAAATTGGACATAATTATCTCCTGAAATGATACTTGATTTAAATTATGCTTCTATGGCAAAACTTTGGGTCGCCCATAACGTGGTTCATCTGTGTTCTGCCCACCGAGTTGACATATTTCACTTCTCATCTTGTAAGTTCTAACTTATGCCACTGTATAAGGTTTTTGTTATCTCCTGAGTTGTTGCTCAACTCATTTAGAACTATGTTTGCATCACTTGTTGACATAGTGCTATCTGACCTGCCATGTGCCATTTTTTTGTTCTATGATTATAGGATTTCTAGTAGACTTACTCCCACAGAAATCAGAAATTCACAATGAGCTTAGAAGAAGAAGCATGACAGCAGGAGATGTTTCATTTACTTGGCCCAGACCCTGCTCTGTAGCACAATCTTGTGGCAGACTTTGCAGGCATTAAGTGGAAACAAGACCAACAAAACCTAATGAAGCTGAAATAACTAAAATATGTTGTATTTTGGCTGTTCTACCTTAGTTTGCTTTCAAGTACATTGGATTGGAGATTGGACAGTATACTCGAATAAGCATATCGTTGTAGGGCCTTAACTTTTTTCCCCAAATGAATGAACAGCAACAACAACAACAACATAGCTTTAAGTCCCAAGCAAGTTGGGGTAGGCTAGAGTTGAAACCCAACAAGAGCCACAAATCAGGGTCCAAGCACATGAATAGCTGTTTTCCAAGCACTCCTATCCAGGGCTAAATCTTTGGGTATATTCCATCCCTTCAAATCTCCTTTTATTGCCTCTTCCCATGTCAATTTTGGTCTTCCTTTGCCTCTTTTCACATTAATATCACGGCTTATGGTTCCACTACGCACCGGTGCCTCCAGAGGCCTCCGTTGGACATGTCCAAACCATCTCAACCGGTGTTGGATAAGCTTTTCTTCAATTGGTGCTACCCCTAACCTATCACGTATATCCTCATTACGGACTCGATCCCTTTTTGTATAACCACAAATCCAACGCAACATTCGCATTTCCGCAACACTTATCTGCTGGACATGTCATCTTTTTGTATGCCAACATTCTGCACCATACTACATTGCAGGTCTAATCATTGTCCTATAAAACTTGCCTTTTAGCTTCAATTGTACCTTCTTGTCATATAAAATCCTGATTCTTGGCACCACTTCATCCACCCCACTTTGATTCTATGGCTAACATCCTCATCAACATCCCCTGATGCTTGTAGCATTGATCCTAAATATCGAAATGTATCCTTCATGGGCACTACTTGGCCTTCCAAACTGACATCTCCCTCCTCATGTGTAGTAGTGCCAAAGTCACATCTCATATATTCAGTTTTAGTTCTACTGATTTTAAAACCTTTGGACTCTAGGGTCTCCCGCCACAACTCCAGTTTCCTATGTACTCCTGCTCGACTTTCATCAACTAGCACTACATCATCCGCGAAGAGCATACACCAAGGGATGTCCCTTTGTATGTCCCTTGTGACCTCATCATCACCAAGGCAAATAGATAAGGGCTCAAAGCTGACCCTTGATGTAGTTCTATTTTAATCAGAAAGTCATCTGTGTCGCCATCACTTGTTCGAACTCTAGTTACAACATTGTTGTACATATCCTTAATAAGTCCAACGTACTTCATTGGGACTTTATGCTTGTCCAAAGCCCACCACATAACATCCCTTGGTATTTTGTCATACGCCTTCTCCAAGTCAATGAATACTAGATTTTATAGATATTCTGTACATTCATAATGTTAAGATCAACAGTTGTTTGGGCAAATCATGTTTCTTATTCAATTAGCGTCATTGAAAATAGTTAACTGCATTAATGAATGTATTAGTTGTCAGTTCTGTTGATTTGGTTCTGAACCTAGCAACACTAGAATTTATAATTTGTTCAACATGTTCATGTGACCCATCTGGGTGGTTGGACTAATTGGATGGGTGTTCTAGTCTAGTTTTGAGGTAGAATGTGCGTTGGGCCCCATATGGTGAACCCACCACAAGGGACAAGAAAAGGGGAAATGATGGAATAAGAAGCATGATCACATCTCCATCTCCACGCTCATGCATGACTTGAACCTCTTTGACCATGATCGGCAATAGCTCGTATGACAATATATATTTTTTATTACTGTTCCTTCTGATCAGCCCTGTGGACTGGGGAAAATCGCAAAGCTCATCAATGCTGGAAAAATCGATTCCTCTGAACTGATCACGATGAAGACACTGAAGGTACTATAGAATTATTTCTTGAACATTGTATACTTCTGTGTTTTTTAAATGACATGAGCATCTGTATCCCACTTTGCCAGGAAACAGGTGCCATTGGAAAGCAAATAAAAGATGGTATCCGTTTAATGGGCCGTGGAGCAGAAGAAATCAAATGGCCTATTCACCTTGAGGTAAATATAACCTTCTTTTAGAAAATAAGGATGGAAATTTACTCTTACAGTTCTTATTTCCTTGCAAGCTATCTTGTCAGGAATGCCATGCTTGTCTTCAAAGTTCAAAATGAACTCCTGGCTTTTTACATATAAAGATTATGTTCTGCTTCTTGCTGCATGTGATGAGACATGCTTGAAACATGAGATGGACATCTACTGATACTCCATATGGAGCTTATTTCTCCACATGATCTACTAGCCTGTCCATAGCCTGCAATCATGCTGCGTACAAGGATAATGACTTTTTTCTGAAGGTGATTAGGGAGTTCAATTTTCTTTCAATCCCATTGACGTCCAAATGACATGCACATTTTCCTGAAATCTAAAGTGAATCTATGGACATTACCTGCAATATTATTTTTTCCTGTTTGTTGCTGCATGCGATGCCACAAGCTTCAAGCATGAGCATGGTTATTTGTTCCCTTGCTTGGAACCATGCTGGCTACTGATGAGTGATGACTGGTTTCTTGGTAGAGAACTAGGTAGTTCAGCTTATACTATTAGTTATCTTTTATCAGTATCATTTGGTATGAACCCAGGTAATGCAAAATGATTCCTAATGGGATGATATAGGTGGCTAAAAGGGCAACATCATGATTTCCTTCAGTTGTCTTTCTGTATGATAGTGTTCTTTAAATCAGTTGCTGTGGATGAGTTTGATACTTCAGTGCCCTAATTCTGTCCTTTTGCGGTTGCTGGTGCTATTTACATATTGATTTCTGAATTCTGAAACCCATTCATAACATAGTACACGCGCTGAAAATTTCAGGTATCAAGGACGACTGCTAGGGCAAAAGCTGCAGTTGAAGCTGCTGGTGGAACAGTAAGATTAGTGTATTACAACAAGCTTGGATTCCGGGCGCTCCTGAAGCCTGAGTGGTTTGAGAAGAAGGGCCGCCTTCTGCCAAAGGCGGCACGGCCTCCACCCAAGCAGCAAGACAAGGTTGATAGCATTGGCCGCCTGCCCGCACCAACAAAGCCACTTCCCTTCACGCCAGAGGAGCTGGAGTTTGCAGCGAAGCGGGATGCTGCTCGTGTGACTGTGACTGCATAAGACGGGAGCACGTTGGAGGCACCTTTTCAGTTCTACACAACAAAGAAAACAGGCCCCACTGAATGTGCATCACATTATCTTTTAGCAGGGCATGTATAAGAATGGACTTCTATATCTTTCTTTTTTCCCCGCAAGGGATGGACTGCTATAAATTGAAAAGATTCCATTCCCTGTGGAATGAGGGCCCTTGCCTGTAGTCTCTGTCTGAACTTAGAATTTTCGTTTGTACTGATGAATGCGGTGCCGTCTTTCTGAATACACTCATGTCTGGTGTTAACATACACTTGGAACCGCTAGGACGCATCTGCGGATGGGTCCTGCGTTGCATGGCCACCTTGTGATCCGGAATTCTTCTCATTCCTGATGAACCTGTACCAGTTTTCACTAGCATTGGGAGTTGAAGCCTGTCAATCCATAAGACTGTAATGAGCAAGTGTGTCCCCATAGTTGCCTGCCTCAAGAACTAACTTTAGTGCAGTGCCAGCTACCAACCATGAGGGCATGAGGCCTCCCTGTTGAACCGTGAATCACTTAAACATGAACCAAAAGCTGAGCGTTTAACATATCATGCATTTCTCATTTGGTTTGGTCACCTTCTCGTAATGTTTTGCTGATCAAATGCTTGCGATCCGAACGTTGACCGTTTACCGGATCTACGATCCAAGCTTGACAGGTTTTTTTTGCTCGCGCTATCATAATAGACGACCGTGCATCTGTTTCACTAGCGTGCTGTATGAGTTATACTCCTATCTGAAAGGATCTTGATCTGGCACGTGTATAGGATTGAGCCACGTATAGATGCAGCGTTGCTGGCTGGTTTACCACCTCGGACTGACAGTGAGAAGACCCAATCCCCATGCTTCAACCTGAAAAACTAAGTTGATGCATGATAACTCACAGTTGACTAGGATTCATGCTGTCGCTCTGCAGTGCAGAGCATGATAACTTCACCGACGGAATCAATTTCAGATTTCACCTTAGTTCCTTAGTCTGGGACAAAAACCTGAAGGGAATCTTTGCAAAGGGAAGCCAAAGCCGATGCACTATACAGCGCAGGACCCCGCTGAAAAATGTCCTTATGTTCTGCCCATATGGGGTGGGACTTGCCATTGGCAGCTGCTGATCTGTTTATGAGTTCAATCACCAGATTGATCAGCGGCTTCGTTTTCCATCTCCACCCAGAGTGCGGCACAAACTTGGATGATCAGTGTAGGTAGCATGTGCAGTTTAGAAATGGCTACTGTCAGTAAAGAGAGCATCCTGGTCAGAATATTTTTCAAAAAAAAAAAGTATCCCGGTCAGAACACTGGTTACTGCTAGTTTAGCGGTTGCCGGTTCTGAATGCTTTTGCTTGCGGTTTTTTTGCCATAATATAGAACTATGTTGGGCCTAGCGCTCCCTCGCTCAGTTTTCTGAGTTTGATCTTTGGTTGTCTCAACTGTCACCTGCAGTGACGGTGCCAGTACAGCTGAATGTTTTCCTTTTCCAAATACACTAAACAACTGCAGAATGCAACTCTTGGCTACCAGTCAACTCATGGCTGCAGAATGTTCTAAAAAAGGAAAATAAAAACTTGGCTGCAGAATACTCGTTGCATGCAGCTCAAATATGGCATCAAGATCAAAGGTCTTAAGTTCAAATCCTAGCTGGCGCAATTTAATAAAAGAACTATTCTTTTTTTTTGTCAGCTTAGAATTTAGGTGCAATGGTCAGAACGTGCAGCTAAATACGGTTGGTTAATTGCTTAGGGTTACGCATAATGCATGAGAAATGTGTGCCAGGCACTATACACGTGAGCTGGACAAGTTTCACGGCGTTCTTCACAGAATGTTATTTTCAGGTAATAGATCATCTTTCGTTGGTATTTCACGTAGCGATATTTTTTTAATGATATTTTCCGGAAATCATGATCTTTTTCGATGGTACAGAACCAACTTTTCCTTTCTTCAGTCAGTCAATGTAGATGTTGTTAATGGTATTCAACTACAGCGCCGCTGGCTCTGTAAAACTTATGCCATTGTCACCAAGGTATCTGTACAATAATTAATCGAACCACGTCCTCGATCTCTATGTAGATCTTGTTATCGCAATGATGCAGATTGCACATACAGCTTAATGTTATGAACTTATGATAGTTAGCAAGGCGCTGCTCTTCAGTCAACTAGAATCACTGACGGTATGCAGTATATGTGTGTTCTTCCTTTTTGTAACACATCTTTAACGATCGCATAAACAATAATAGTGTAAAATCATCATGCACGGATCCCAGTCAACCCAAAATATGCATGGTTATACTGCAGGTTAACTGTTGAGCAGCACACTGCACACGGCCGACAGTGTTCTGCAGACAAGTATGGAGTAACAAGTATGTTAAACATATCAACACACGGTGCGTGCCATTGCAATTCCAGATTTATTTAAGTTCTCACCAGATCCATCGGCCCCTCTGCTTTCTCCTTTTGTTAGTACCGGAAACCCGTCCACCCAAAGTGTGGCACAAACTTGGACCTATGAACTTTTTTGTCTATTAGTAGCATCAGCAGTTTGTATAAAAATATGCCTACTAGCTATTTGCAGCAAAGAGTGTTACTTTGTCAGAGAGGGAAAAGATCTGTCACTGCAAACTTAACAATCCTGAATGGTTGCTTGCAGTTAAGTGAACCACTTTGTTGTGCCTAATACTTCCAAAACTGGACGTTTGATTAACTCAGCTGATTGCCATTTGGTGAGCTTCATTGTGGTTTCTCTGTCTGCTCAACTTTCCGAATGGCGACGACACTGACACAGCTGAAGAATGCACTCCTTCCAACCAAACATGGAGTTGCTAAAATTGCAGTTTTTGGCTAGTAACACCATGCGGCAAGGGATTGTACAAGAATCAAGACCAGGGATTTAGCGTGGTCGAAAACTGCCGCACATGTAGTTGGCACTTAATTTTGTGAGGGTGACATGTAACATCTGACGACGAGAATTTCTGTCTTGTACTGCTACGGACGCATCGAAGGAGTTCCTTGTTTCAGTGACATCATTTGTATTTAGGTTGCGCAGTGGTTGTGGCTGGAGCTGCAAAACAGCATGCATGGTTTCCCCAATCAGATGACAGAAACAACAGCGAAACCGACTGCTGGGCGCCTATCTTGAAAGTTGAAGCTAATCTCCAACCAACGCTATCATGCTATGCTAGTACGCGTGCTACGTTCTACTCTACTACTGGTAGTAGTAGTAGTAGTGCATCTTTTAGTAGGTAAGTACTAGACTACTCCCCCTCTACTACCGATCGATCGACCTCAATGCAACCCTGATGGAGTGCAAGTGCAGGTAGCACCACGTCCATGGCGAAGCAGTACGCCGTTGCTGCTAATGCACTTGTTTAGTCGCCAAATGGACCACTCGGGCACCATCAAAAATCTTGTGGCCGTCAAATTTACCGCAATCAAAAACACGCGCACGTACTCGCGTCGATCAAAAGCTTCCATCCATCGATCGTGCTCGTGCATGCTCCAATGGCGGTCCATCCCCCGCCACCGCCCCTAGCAAGATCGGGTTAATCCACTTCGATATATATAAATATATATGTGTATATATGCAAATCGCCACCTAGTTAGTAACTTTACCGGAGACGACCTAGCTAGTGGTGGCGCTATCAGGATTGCTCGCCGGTGCACTCGCTCGCTCACCTCAGCAGCAGCAGCAGCAATCTATGACCATGAGAGCGCACGCACGCATGGAGCTCATCGGCCAATCACGCCGCGAGGTCGATCGATCGGTCGGCTTCGTTCTCGTAGACCCAATTTCTTTCACCGATCGAGCAATAATGCAGTGCATGCCCACTCGGAACAAGGAAGATTTGGTCCTCGATCCAACTTGTCCATCTCTATCCCCCGGCCCAATGCATGCTTTCCTCTCGAAAGTGATGGACGCGAATTGAACACGCGTAGGCTGTAGGCGCAGGGCAGCTACGCGCCGGCGGCACACCAAGGAAACATGACGGAACGGCAACTCGGCGACGGCATGCGGCGGCACGCGCGGCGCCGACCGGCCGCATGCGGGGCGATCGAGAGCTAGCGGAACCGATCAGGCAAGCGCTAGTGCGAGTTTGTCGTCCATCATGCAGGGCTTGAATATTCCCGGCGACCACTCCGGATGGGGCTCGTCGTCTCGCCTCGCCGCCCCGCTTTACTTCTTCTTTTGGCAAGTCTTTCCCCTGTTCGTTCCCGTGGCCGTGCTCGTGCATGCTCGGTCGCGCCCGTGCACCAGCGCACGCACGCTCGGGGACGCAATGCGCTGAAAAAGCGGGGGGCCGGCCGTGGCCACCGGTGGAGCGCGCGGTCGGTCGCCGCCATTAGAAAAACCGGGCCGCCCTTCGGCGCGGGTGGCCAAGAGCAGCCACATAACAAGCCTCTGATGAGGCCTCCACTACCGCGCTCTCCCACCACCACCACCACCGCCCTCCTCCTGCTCCTCCTCCCCGTTCCCTGTTCCTGAGCACGGCGCGCGCGCCACCTATAAATCCGCGCGCTCGCCCTCGCCACCTTCTCCAATCCAACAACCACTGCGGCTAACTGCCTCGCCTCGCCTCGCCTCCAGCAGTCTAGACTCTAGATAGCTAGCTCAGCTCGTCCTAGCCAGCCAGGTATAGTAGCTTGCTGGATCCCCGCGACAGCGACCGCGCACGCCGTCGCACACCTCGGCCTGCCTGCGCGCGTGTATATAAGCGCGCCCGGTGATCCAAGGCTCACCCATTCCGCTCACAGCGCAGTAATCTCAACTTCTCGAGTTAGTAGTGCGAGGATCCAGGATTAAGCTCATCAGCTAGTCCTACCGGCTGCGCTAATGGAGGTCGCCGCCAGGACCGCCATTGCTCTTCTCCTGGCGCTCGCCGTCCTCTGCGGCGGCGCCCAGGGCCGCCACCACCGCCACACCAAGCACACCAGGCACAACTCCGCGCACGCGCACGCGCCTTCCCACTCCCAGGCTCCGGGCCCGTCGAGCGCGAGGCGGCACGCGCGGCCCGTCTCTCCCCCGGCCCCGCCTCCGTCGTCGTACCCGGCGCCCGAGCCGGCGCCGGAGCCCGCGTCGGGCGGCGCGGCGGCCGTGTACGACGTCGTGAAGGACTTCGGCGCCGTCGGGGACGGTGTGGCGGACGACACCGACGCCATCAAGACGGCGTGGGACACCGCGTGCGCGGACGACGGGGACGGCGTCGTGCTCGCCAGGGCCGGCTACTCCTTCCTCGTGCACACCACCGTCTTCACCGGCCCGTGCCAGGGCAGCGTCACCATCCAGGTACGTCGTAGGTCGTATAGTACCCGGCCGCCGTGGACGAAATGCAGACTTTGCTTGGACTTGTTGGTGATCCCAATGGCGTGCGCGTGCAGCTCGACGGGACGATGGTGGCGCCGAGCGACCCCGACAAGTGGCCCGCCAACAACAAGCGCAACTGGCTCGTGTTCTACAACGCCCACGGCACGACGCTGCGCGGCGCCGGGCTCATCGACGGCAAGGGCCAGAACTGGTGGGAGCTCCCCTGCAAGGTCCACAAGGTAACCTTTATTACCTGCAACATGTTCTACTACGAGCTGCAGTGCCTGAAAATAGTCTGAGTTGGCTTTCCACTCCTCTGCAGGGCCAGGGCGGATCAAGCGGCCACGGAACATCCTGTGACAGCCCAGTGGTAAGTGGCCTAACGACTTTAACCGCATTAACTGCCACTTCCTTCGGCCCGTCTTTGTACTAGTAATACTGCTACTGCTAGCCTTACTGACGTTGAGATCTCCATGGTCACCATCCAGATGCTGAGGTTCTTCACGAGCAACAACGTGACGGTGCAGGGCCTCAAGGTGCAGAACAGCCCGGAGTTCCACTTCCGGTTCGACAGCTGCCGCGGCGTGCACGTGAGCGGGCTGTCCATCAGCTCCCCGCAGGGGAGCCCCAACACGGACGGCATCCACGTCGAGAACACCCAGGACGTGCTCATCACCGACACCGCCGTCTCCAACGGCGACGACTGCGTCTCCATCGGCGCCGGCACCCTCAACGTGCACATCGAGAACGTCACCTGCGGCCTGGGCCACGGCATCAGCATCGGGAGCCTGGGGAAGCAGGGCACCCGGGCGTGCGTCGCCAACATCACCGTGCGCAACGCCGTGATCCGCCACTCGGACAACGGGGTCCGGATCAAGACGTGGCAGGGCGGGTCGGGCTCCGTGTCGTCGGTGTCGTTCGAGAACGTGCGCATGGACGCCGTGCGCAACCCCATCATCATCGACCAGTACTACTGCCTCTCCAAGAGCTGCGAGAACGCCACCACCGCCGTCTTCGTCTCCGGCGTCTCCTACGCCGGCATCCGGGGAACCTACGACGCCCGCAGCGCGCCCATCCACTTCGGGTGCAGCGACGCCGTGCCCTGCACCAACATCACGCTCTCCGACGTCGAGCTGCTCCCGGCGGCGGGGCAGACGGTCGACGACCCATTCTGCTGGAACGTCTACGGCAACGCCACCACGCCCACGGTGCCGCCGGTGGCGTGCCTCATGGATGGCGTGCCAGGGAACTACGCCGACCACACCAGCCTCAAATGCTACTGATGATACTATAGTGATCGGCCGACAATAGCTGCTACTACTTGTTTAGCGAGGAAGGGAAAAAACGAGACAGAGAAAAGTAATTAAGATTAGTGCAGATAAAAAAGAAGGTTAAAGCGTGATTACATATTATGTATATATAGAAAAAGGATGAAAGTATGATACTCTTAGCAACAGGTGATTTGTGTGAGAATTACCGGAATGTATACACAGTATGTATAGAATGCTTTGGTGCCATGCATATTGGACACTTGCCGCACATGCATGGCTCTAGTGTGTGTTTTTTTTACCACGGCTAGGATGCTGTATGCAAATGTTTCCGTAGCAATAACCTCTCTTCGTGTGCATGTTTCACTTGAAACTCCATCTTGAAATGAGCAGTGTCTTTTTTAATCCCCATGCTGACATCAGCACACCTTATACTTACATCCAAGTGCTTAGCACCAAGAAAAAAATAATCTAAATAGTTAAATTTGCCTACCATGGCATCCTTGACGTCTTGCTTGATAGTGCTAACAAGGACGAAAGGAGCTACACGCACTTAAATTATAATTTCAGAAGAAAAAAAATGGATTTTTGATTCTACTCCAACACCACCACATTATGCAGTGAAGCAGGTAGGAATTAGTTTATATGTACATGGACATCGAATTACGTCAATGCAAGCAGAGATAATGGGTACGTGCATGATGATGAAATGAGCTATAGCTCAAAGTCGAATCAAAAGGTGAGCGTACGATAAAGCTGCCATTGAATGAGAGGCAGAAAAACAAGCGCAAAGGTGTAAGGCCACAAACTCTCCATCATCAGGGGCCCTCTTCCTGCTGCAACGCTTGCCACATAACTTTCTGCCCTAATGATGCCGTTCGCACGCAACAAAAACTCTATCTCAACGCACAAACAGTTTATATTAGTGTGTGTTAACAGGAAATAAACTGTTGTCGAAGCACAGCCTTGTTTTTTACCAGTAGCAGCTACTAGGAATGAGTGAAGGATCGAGAGCAGATTGAAAAGGTGTGGAGACTGGGTGAGTAGTGGCTGTTGTCCATTGTGGCTATGGGCCAAGAACAATGCCAGCACCTAACCAACCACGAAGTACCTGCCCAACCAGCAAGCACGACCTGCTGCTCGATCTCGTCGTCCCGCAGCAAAAAGGCGCATACAAAGCGAAGGTTTTAGTGTTCTTGTGGGCGCGTGGCGCAGGGACAGAGGGAGTGAGAAAGATCATGAACAATAGCTGGCCAGATCAGATGAGCACGCGAGGAGAAGCAGCTAGCGCGAAGAAGGCGAGGAGGCATGATTGCTTCATAATTTGGCTGGCTCGGATCGTTTGGTGGTGGTGATCCTAGCGAGTAGCTAACGATAGGGGGTATGGTACGTGTGTGCACGAGCGGTCTCCGTCCAACTAGGCCGCGGAAAAAGCAGGGGAGGGTCAAGCACGTACGTGAACGCTGGAGATGAACAGCTCAGAGTTGGCCACGGAACAGTAAACCCGGTACCGGAGAGATCAGGATATATAAGTACAGAACAGTACAGGGCACTATGAGCATGAGCAGTCAGTAGTATATATAAGGCTAGCAAGTACTCCCTCCCTCCGTCCCAAATTACTATTCACTTTAGGTTTTCTAAATACATAACTTTTACTACGTATCTAGACACAATATATATCTAACTGCATAGTAAAAGCTACGTATCTAATAATAATAATTCATAAAATAATTTAGAACACGTACCTAATAATGATAAAAATTGCTTGCCTGCGTGCACTCTCTCTATCTCTCTAATTTGCCAAGTACTCTTAAAAAATACTCATACGAAGGTACGTACTAATCTTTATTCAGTTGTGATAGACTTAGTTAGTAATTATGTATTTTTTCATCCGCATTTATAGTTTATTTTATTTATTGAACCCTTAATTTTCTGTTGGAAGCAGCAAATTTAGAACCAGTCCAAGTCCCTTTTTGTGACAGTTCATCAAATTTCAATTAATTCTAGAGTACAGTTATCGAACTTTTCTGGTTGACACTTGCTAGGTCATCAACTACCTATATGTACTAGTTCCTTTTCGATGTAGTGCCTCATGGTCATGGAGGTGCACTTGGATTTCTATTCGACTTACCACTTATTAGTTTTCAACAATAAGGTCTAAAAATTAAGAAACAGATAGAAGAAAACCATAATTGTAGATGTAAGGCAAATTAGACAACCCAAAATTTTGTACCACGGAACGGAGAAGCAGCTCTCAACCGAGCTAGTCTTGTTTGTTTCCCACTGTTTTCTTTCTTCTGACAGGAATGTCACCTTTTCCACTGTTTTGAGTACTTTGTGTCCTCAAGTCCTACATATATGCATAGGTAATTAGCTAGGAGTTGAGCCTACTCCCCTCAACAACCACCGATAATCATTCGACGAGACATCCGGGATGTTGGTGTACGCTAGCTGCCGCCACTTGCCGTTTCTAAACAGCGAGCTCCATGCACGGTAAGTTCTAGTAACTTCGAGAACGTAGTCGACGACCCTATAATAGACTCATAGACCAATGCGAAGTTGGCGAAAGGTTGACACGTGCGAATGGGTGACATGGATGGATGGATGGTGCGTGCATCCAGCACGACGACTAGGTCGTAGGTATTAGCGCGCGCGTAGATGCGGGGGAGCACTCCCCGAAGCCACGCCCCGGTCCGCAGGCAACCTCGCAGCGCCACTAGCTCATCAGGCACACCACGATCCATGTACGCTGCGCAGGGCTAGCTCCGCTCGCTAGCCCGATCGAGGCCGTCGCACTCATCACCGGCCGCCCACCACGCGCGCACATCAGCACATGAATAATGTACAGCGGCGGCCGCGAACGGACGCCAACGCCAAGCTAGTCGGCCGGGGCAGCAGCTAGCGCGCGCGCGCGTGACGCAGCCAGCGGGGGCCGGCATGGCAGTGCGCGGGGTGCGGCGCGGTGGGTGGGTGCCTGGGTGGGTGGACGGGTCGGTGCACGCACACGCATGCGGTGCGAGGGGGGCCGGATCGGATCGGAAGGGGCGCGGGTGGTGGCGAGGTCAACCGGGAGTCCACAAAAGCGCGGCACGGGCCGGCCGGCGTTCTCCGACGTCGCTGCCACGACCACTACGTAGCCCACCACCTACGGCTGCTCCCTCCCCCCGGTCTGATCGAATGGATCGATTTTTTATATATACTACTATACGCTCCCACTGCTGCTGGCCTGCCGGCGCCAACTCCCTGCACTCGCAATCCTCTCTCACACAGTCACATATAGCATGCTCGCGTGCGTGTGCCATTGCTTTCTGTCCCTGCAAATAGCCAGCACTAGCGATGAGTCCGTGAGTGAGTGAGCCGATCGATCTTGATTCTTGACTCTTGAGAGATTGCCTGATGAGCAGTCGTGCTCGGTTTATGTACAGAGATCATCCATCGCCGTTCTTCTTCTTCTTCTTCTTTCTTCCTCTGTGTGCAGTGCGTTGGGCAACCTGCAATTTGCATGCATCAAGTATCCTCCTGTCTCAGCTCAATTATTGACTGGCCAAGTTCCTGATCAGTGGCATTGTGTGCGTCTCTTGCATGCGCGCAGATGTGTACGTGCATTATACTTCCTGGATTGTGCAGTGAAAGCACGCGCTTTGCAGCTGCCAGCAAGCGTTGCTTCGAGCTCATCAGCTTCTTCCAGCTATTTGCATGTCGAATTATATATCTGTACTGGTCTAACATGGTGGTCATTGTTTTCATTCTTTTCCTCTCCCCCGGCCCTTTTTTCCTCGTTTACCACCTTTGCCTCGCGCTTTTTCTCAGTTTTCTTTTGGTCCCCTCTGCTAGGGGTGAGGCTAGCTACCTAGCATGATGGACCCTAAATCCTAACCCTCTGCTAGCTAGCTAGGTATGTAGCTGCTTCTAGCTCGTTAGCTTTCTCCCTGGTAGAAACCGACCCAACATTTCTTTGGATTTTGTTAGTTGCGCTAGTTGCCTTGGCAAAACAAGGACGTCCATTTTCATTGCTGCGAGAAAGCTAGCATTAGCTACATACATGCATTTTGCATTTATGATGTGACGATATTGATTCATATAATCATATACAACCAAATTCAAGGTCTAGTAGTTTATGTCTTTTCTTCCCTTTGGCCTAATCCTTGTGTCGATCTTCCTTTCCTTTTCTTTTTGCTGATGCGCAAACTCGCATTTGGATAAGAGTTTCATATCAATTTTCACATGAGTAGTGCGGTGGTCCGTAGTAGTATCGTGTTGATCTTACAAGCAGTGTCTTTTTTGAGACATGAATATGTAAATGGCAATTAAAGTATTAAACCATGCATATCGGTACCATCCGTATCCAATTCACTGCCTAACTAGCTACATATAATAATTTATCTTACAAAATACTCTCCCTCCGTTCCAAATTGTAGGTGATTTTAATTTTTCTAGGTGCATAATAATATCGATGAACTTAAAAAAGCTAAAACGTATGACCTACTAGTATAAAATTGCAATCACAGAAAAAAAATTAATCTTATAAAACATATAGTGGGAAAAGATTCAAAATGCGTGTGCTTTGCCTGCTTCTGCTAATACACAGTACTCCAACAATAAGGTGTGTGCCATCAAATTGCATTATATAACTGCAAATTGGTAAATGCTAAAGAACCTTTTAACCTGCCATCTGATTGCAGGCAGGGTACAATTAAAGGCGTCTAGATGATCTGTTCATGCCGCATCTTGCTGTAAACAAAATCCAATATAATGTTCAATTAGCATGCGGTCTCTCGGTAGTAATGCAATGCCCACTAGAAGCCACAAAAACCAAAAAATAAAAAACTGCGGCGACTACTTGTGCTGGACTCCATTAGATTGTTTCATTATTCTATCATCGAGATAATAAGTACTCTCCTATGTGGCAACATTGCCAGTTTTAAACTCGTTTGTACTGTATCGTACTACCTTAAAAAGTGATCTAGCAGTGCATGCTGTCACTTTATAGCAGTGCAGGTTTGCGTACGTCACTTGAAGTTTTTATTAATGCTTGATCATCATGTAATACGGTTCGGAGGATTGATTCATGCATTACTCGATTGCCTTTTCGGTGAAGTGAAACAACTTGTGCAGTGCTAATGCTCCTACTTCCGTAACCATCGGTTTGTTTACGTTTGCATAATTTAGCATTCAAGGCCCAAATTGTAGCTATGACCGCCATCTGAATTTTTCAGACTCAAGTTCAGCTTCTGGCTAGTACACACGTTGTTGCGTTGAACTCTAGCCAGGTACACGTCCAAGCCGGTGTTTATGGCATCGATTATTTGCCCACAGGACTGTGAAGACTTGTACTCAGATGGCATGGATGGATGATACAGAGCCGCCATCAGGCACACGTTCTCGTAAATGTTATGGATCATGAATGTTTTTTTTTCCAAATAAAAAAGAATTAAAGATGCAAACTGAAACTATCATTTGAATAAAAATAAATACTGTGGTCTATATCATTGGAAATGCAGAGATTTCAACCTTATCCAAACATGCCCATACTGGCATACATCTTTTGTCAATGCAATCCATGCACTCCTGCAAGTGACTGAGTGAGTTGTACAGGACAACACAAGGAACACTCCATCTGACCTCTGAGGCCGGATCCGACAACGACACAGGTAAACATCCCATTTGCACCATAGATGCAGAGATACATCAACCTGCGCAGGAGGGCGCCCAGCATCTCCGGACGACTCCGCGCGCGCAAGATCTTCGGAAAGCATATCTTATCTGCAACCTGCGTGGCCTCAAAAAGGCCCGAGACAACGAAGCCTCCATGAGGCCTGCAGCTGCATTATTGGGGGGCCGGAGTTCAGAATCTTGAGAGATCATGCGCGGCATGTAGGACTGTAGGGCGTGAGCTTTGCAGGACCATGTGTCTCGCTCAGTCCTCATCTCAGTGTGCGCTTCTGCGCTTTTGCCACTGTAAGCAAAGCACGCTGAACGCAGCTACTTGCGCCTCGATCGAACTGGACCAACTCCGGTTCTGGCCGATGGCGCGCAGCGGGAGAGGAGATCGATTGGCGGCTTTGCGCGCGTGTTTTTAGCACATTGTTGATTCTTGTCTGGAATCTGTCCAAGGGCTAAGGCGAGGCCAGAGTGGCAGTCAGTGTTCTTGCCGAGTTGCCATCAGAGATTCAGAGACTCGGAGTGCAGGCGCTCTGGAATGGAGGGGCATGATAAGTTGTGGTGCTGCTGTATTTAACTACTACGGCAAGGTCGGCGTTCAAATGCCCATACCTAATGTCTGTATGCACCATACCGTGTAAACGAAAATGAACACAAATGCCCACTACTGGCCAAAGGGGTTAGCATTGCAAAGACATGTTCCAAAGAAAGGCCCCGTTTTGTTTTGTCTTCCTTTCTGCACATGAGTACTCAACTAATCAGTGCCTCATTAGTGCAGTCGTTAAGAAAAGACAGTTTTGTTATCTGCATGGGCTTTCTGTATATGGACTACATGGACGCATCTGCATCATCATCCAACAAAAAGCTCGCAACCGTTTGCTTCCAATCGTACTAGTGCTGAATTGAAGAATCGTTTCATCTATACTATACTACACACCTAACGCCCCAGCCAACACTGCAACCAAAAAGATCGAGCTAGAGAATGCAAATTCAGTACGCACGATGACAGCTCTTGTACTTAATCGCCTAGCCAGACGACGGAAGTGCTTCTTTCTTCATAAGCAGACAAATCAATCGAGCACAGTGACATGGAGCACGAACCCATGGGCCATGGACCATGGTGTGCAGAAAGGCGATGGAGCTTTTATGGCTTTAGAAGGCCTCGATGCTAGGCTTTACAGGCTCTCCATCTGCCTGCTGCTCCTCCGATCGAGTGGTCCAAGAGGCTGTTTGGTTCCACGGATTAAAATTGAGTTCATGTTATATTGAATGTTTGGATACTAATTAGAAGGATTAAAATGAGTTAATTATAAAACCAATTGCACAGATGGAGGCTAATTCGCGAGACCAATTGCATTAATTCACTTATTAAAATTAATGCTAATCATGAATTAGGTTTAATAGATTCGTCTCACGAATTAGCCTCCATCTGTGCAATTAGTTTTATAATTACTCTATATTTAATATTTCTAATTAGTATCTAAACATTCGATGTGATGAGAACTAAATTTTAGTCCTTGCTGAAGGGTGAGCAGGGGATGTTTGGTGCACAGAAGCTGCAGAGGATGGTCACCTAGACAAAGGAGCATATCAGCCCAATACGGCTTGGATTGGAGAATCTTACGGCAAATTAAAGCGCTCTGTTTCACAGGAGTGGGCAAGGCTTCTTTATACCTGTCTGCGCATACGACGGCTGACTGGAGCCTGATAACAAGCGCCGAAACTTTTTACCTTATTTGGAAGGGTATCATGAGGGCATGTACGACGCATAGACAGCAGCCGTCTATATTGTGCCACGAATGCCTAATGAGCTGACGTGTACCATAGTAAATGACATGAGAGAGGAGCGAGCCGTCGCCTCGCAAGACGACGGCCACGGCCCATGCTCCAAGGAGAAATCAACGCAGCAAGACGCGTTGTACGTCGCGCAGGGGTGAAAGACCGCGGCGGCGCAGGAAAGAAAGGGCGCGACGGCCGCATAGGTGCGCAAGAGCACATCGACGACAATCGGCTAGATTTGGCCCTGGCAGTGCAGCGCTGCGGCGGCGGCCGGCTCCAGACCTAGATGCGGCATCGACAGATTGGCTGCGGCCTAGGGTGCTTCTGACGGCACCACCTTCCCTCCATCAACGACGGCAAACGTGGCACGCTGCACCGACGCCTCTTCATTCGTCGGCGCCGGTGCATACAATGTTAATTTTTATTAACATTGTAGTTACATTCATCTTATTTGCTTGATCTTGGTAAAAAAGCAACACAATGTTATACAAGGATCTTATTTGTGCTTAATCATGGATGTATGCATGCATTAAACAGTATATAGACAATTAAATAGAAGATTCACAGTACAAGCTATCTATTTAACTGGCTATATGTGATGTGGCAAATATTTACAAAAAGCAGCCATCTATGCAGTTTATTGGCCATATGCAAAAATTACATACATTGATGATGGCATGAAAACTCTCCTATTCTCATTTATTAGTCGTATGCAAAAATTACATATACCTACCTCAGCCTTCTTGTCGTTTATAGTGGTGGGCTGGTTCCTCCTTTTTATTTTTGCGATGGCATGTTAGCTAATAGAATCTCCCAAATCAGCCAGTCCAACAGGCCCTTAGAAAGCCCACTGGTGTTTTCCTTTTATATTTTTTATTTTTCTGTTTCTGTTTTTAATCATTCAAATTGATTCACTGATGCCATATTTCATGATTCTGTGTCTCTCATACGTTTACGTAATCAAAGACTTGAGTGCATTTCTTTTTGTTTGAGTCAAAAAATGTTCTAGAATGAATCGGGAAAGTTTTAGCAAAAGAATTTGTTCCAACACAAGAAAAACATTCCCTAACATCAATTAATTATTATGAGCGTAACCTTTTCGGGAAAAATCTCCTTGTTGAAATCATAATAATGCCTTAAATTTGCAGCAACACTGCCACGTTCCGCATATCTAGCGTACAATGGTTCCATGGATGATGATTGATGAACTACTTCAACTCTCAAGCATAATGCGTAAGTGTATGTATCTATACGTTTTGAAAAAAAATACTAGAGATATCGATGCTTAAGTTTATTCTGGAACAGTCCAAACAAGTTGGGATCCAACTATGCTTAGGTAACTAATTTCTTTTCTCTTGATTAACCCTTGAAAAAATTGGATCGATTTTTGAGAAATCAGATGTGGTTAACACAGGAACAACTGAGAGAGCAACACTAAGTTGTATGAGGTAGGAAACTCTTAATTAATTAAATTCTAGGGAAGGAAAACTCCTACTAGTAAAACACTCATCCGGCCAGCTGGAACATTTGTAATTAATATAAAAGCATACTAAAAATGTTCAAGAACACCAAAGCATCAGTCATTGATCCTGCATGATAAATTGATAATTATGGCAGTTGGATGACTGTAGCGACTCCAACTTTAGACAATTGGAAAGCATACAAGTAATAAAAGCATAACAAAATTGTGAGAAGTAATAAAAGCATAACAAAATTGTGAGAAGTAATAAAAGCATAACAAAATTTTACTGTGGAAGAAATGGAATTGCAATGTAGGATAAGCCATGAACAGCAGTACCTAATTGATGCAGTGCTAATCTTCTTGATATATTCCATCGTTCTTGGTTAATACAGCTCGCTCCTACATCTAGTATAATTGACTACTCAAAACTGAGCTCAACATCTATTATAAGACCATGTACTACATCCATTAGCCATCCACCGAGGTAGAGTGGCGAATCCTCATCCTGAATAGCAAACAATTTTCTGATAGTTACAAAGGTTTTGAAAGGAAAATGAAGGCAATCCACATGTTGTTCCTGGCTCTTACTCTTCTCATGCTATCTTCAGGTACTTCCGAAGATGCATTCTTCCTTGCACAGTTCCCCGAGAATTACATATTATTTAATATTTATAGACAACAATGTAGAACTCTGAACATCCGCCCCATATGCTTGATTCCCATTTGACTTCGTAGATATGGCAGTCAAGGAAATGGCGGATGGTGAAGTTACACTTGAGGATACATGGTGTGGATCAGTTATCACACCGGGCACGTGTATTCTAAAGGAGTGCAAAAAATTTTGCCTGGATCGACTTGGCCCAACTGCATCAAGCAGATGCGTCATTGATGCAAAAGCGCCGGGATGCAACTGCACGTACTGTGAAGAACCTTCGATGAACTATGCAGCAATTAGAGCAACTCGCTTGTAAAACAAGTTTTTTTTTATGAAGCAGGTACTCCCCCTACTGGTTATATATTAAAAAACAAAGAAAAGGTTTTACAAGAGGGATAGAAAAAGCAAAAAAAGGAAAATTACAAGAAAGACTGAAGCCATGGAACGATCGCTGGATGATATTTTGCCTTTGCCCTGTAAATTACTTTGGAGAATTCCTCTTTGAAAATTTGTTTACACCTTTGTATTGTTGCTGCTTCACCCTCAAAGATTAAGTCATTTCTTGTTGTCCATATGCTCCAAGACATGATGATTATCACCTCCATAAAGAAGGGTTGTGCTATCTGAACCTTGAAGGATTCCAGAGTTTGATATCCAGACATAGAGTCATCCACTGTAAGCCAATCAAATTCCAACACTATTGGGAGAATGGACAATAAAAGAAGAGATGCAAGATAGTTTCCTCTATGTTATTCTGACACAGGACACATGTGTAGCATGGTAGTTGAATTGATTTCCTCTTAAGTAATCCTCAAAAGCTAGAAGAAAAAACCTTATGCTTTAACCGACAACAGCCATTTGTATGCTTGGTGGATTGGCATATGACCCTTCATTGGTAAAACAAGTTTATTGGAGATATAACAGAATCGGCTAGGACTAGTATCCCATATACGTCTCCTTCAACATCTCTGGTAAATTGACTTGAATTTGATGCTCCTTGTTCTCACTTCTCAGTAATCCTGCTAGTCACGAAGAGGCTGTCGAAGCTGCCTTGTCGGCTGTCACTGCTTCTTGACGTTGCGTTTTGTATTGACTTGCTATTGGTTCGCTGTTGTCCTGTGTTGAGTTTTCTCCTGTCTACTATTTCTTCACTGATGTATCAATCGCTGACGCATGATGCGGTACGCGCATGTATTTGCCTTTTTTTTTTTCAGTAATGGTGCAGTCATCTCCGATTTTCTTTTAATCGGCCTAGCTCGACTCATTCACATCACTAGAACGAAAGATTCAACAGCCAGAAGCTACAGAGGTTTACGATTTTGTAGGCAGAAAAGTCCAGGGAGGTGACACTCCAATTTTCTTTTTTACACGAAGCCAACTAGATTCAATGGACATAGAAAACATAAGTAGACAATGTCATGCACGGCAGCAGACCAATCCACGACAACTCGAGGTAGCACAAAATGTAAGCTGGGCTTGGACCATTGTAAGCGAGTAAGTGGGTGTTGTGTTAGAATTTAAATGGGCTTGGCCTAGACTAGATCGCTCGCTACGCCACCACACGCTCTCGCCAGTCACGAGGGTACAGGAAAAGCAGACGAGCTGAGCACTGAGCTGGGCTCAGTCAGCTTGATCCACTCGCCGCCAGTGCTCTTGCTCCGCTGCGCCGCAGGCCTGACTGACCTGACCGACGCGGGGAGGTTGCTGGCTTAGTGGCTTGCTGCAACCAATCGCATTGCATGTGCTGGAGATCTTGTACGTATCTCGTGTACCGCATGGCCTTCTTCGGGACGCTCATCTCATGCAGTGGCATGTGCAATTGTGTGCATTGTGCCTGCCAAAGACCTCCAGCAAATCTGACCTCGCACGCGTCGTATCCATCGGCCGGAAACACCGTCAATCGTGCACAAGGCTCCACCGAAGTCCAGGGAAAGAGTTAAAAGAGGAAGGGTGAGCTGTGAGCTCGGGGTAGGACGGAAGCGCCATGCCGTGCCATGGAGGTCGGGGCGTTGAGCAGAAAGTAACATTCCGGCCGTGGCACCGCTCTCTCACCTACCAGAAAGTAACATTCAGGGACAGGAGAGACCGAGGCCATGATGCTGGCTCACATGCGGCTCATGCGATGCGACTTGATCGGAGCCGAGAGCCCGAGGAGGAGGTGGCGCTGCTGCTAGCACCGAAGACTCATCATCACTCCAAGCCAAGATGATACATATGGGACCGAATTTTTGTGCGCCTGCACTGCACTCACTGCGAGCGCGCGCCCATGTTCCGTCCATCCCACATTCCCGCGCCCACCACGGCGGGAACCAGGCAGTGGCCGACGCCCCGGCGCTGGCCGGTCACTGGGAACCCGGCCGCGCAGCGCAGAACGAGACCGGGGTCCCACGAACGGAGAGCTCGATTGGCCAGCTGCCAGCCTGGTTCGTCGTTTGGTGTCAGCGGCGCCCCCTGCTTCTCCGGCCAGGCCGGACCGACACAAGTCCAGCCGCATCCGCTTGTAGTACGTACGCATCATCGTTCATCGCATACACGTACATGGCGTGTGGGGCAATGTAACCCGGACAACAAGTCCAGCAAACCCCATCTCGCACATGCCTTACCCTGCCAGAAATACACTCGGCGCTACACAACACAGGCGACGACGACCCAAGTAAAAGGCGAGAGTCGACAGGAAGACTAGCTTGGCGATGGCGTGGTGGAACCCAACGTACGTCCCGGCTCTGTTATCGCACTAACCACCAAAGCATGCGCACATGCATGGATTCTATATTGGATTGTCCTGACACCAAATCCATCCCTTACTGATATGATATTTTTATATATAAATAAACAAAGAACTCTACAAACTGCTGTACAAAGGAAAAAACTACAGAAGAAAAAAATCAAAATAGAAAACCTAAAGGAAAACTAGGAGGACTAGTTTAAACAGCTCAAATAACCAATGGCCAAGGAGGACTCGTTTCTTCCTCCTCTTGAACTTGAGGGCTTTTGTGTCTATCAAAAACCAGCAACATGTGCCAAACTTTCGCACAGGATCTGAACAGCTGGCGCAAACGAAACGTACCTTATTAGGTTTTTTTAAGTCTCCAGTGAAGCCACCAGGATTCTAGGTTGACGCTCTAGAAAAAGAGAGAAATCCTAAAAATTCTTACCAAAAAGCAAAACATTAGACTCAAGTCATCATAGTTATTGGATCTATTGTATTTTTATAAAAAATTACCCACCTATGCCATTATGAAAATAGTTTAAAGTAACCCCCTAAATATATATCTAAATTACCCACCTCTGCCATTATATAAAATAATCTAAAATAACCCCCTAATCTTCATCAAAATTACCCACTTATGATATTAAATAATATCTAAAATAATCCCCTAAATTTGCAACTAAATTGCCGACCACTAATACTTAAAAATAACTTAAAGTAACCCCTTAGATTTGCATCTATATTAACCACATATATATGCCATTATTAAAAATAATATGAGGTAACCATACATTTGAATGCAAATCACCTTAGTTATGTTAAAATATACACCAACATATGATTCTAAATCATCTATTTCCTACACTATTGGTATATGATATGATAATTAAGGTATGTACGCATGATGTGCGTCACTATTTACAAAGATATAGAGGAAGTGATGAGAATATAGATTTCCGTGTTAAAATTATAGCTCAAATTTGGGTTCCATGAAATAAATTCAAATGCACCTGTGATGCAAAGTGAAAAGTTAAAGATTATAAATTTGGATGAAAACGTTATAGACTAATTACTAACTAAAATCTATCACAATCAGATGAAAATAATAAGTATATATTTATATAAGTATTGTGTTCGAATATTTTACAAATGAGAGGTAGCTCAAGGCAATAGTTTTGTAGCAATGTGGCCTTATTTTTTTGCATTGGAGACTCCACATTAGTTCTCGCAAGACATGCTAGAAAAAAAAAGATAAATTCTAAAAATTCTCATGAAAATTGGAGATATCAAACATCAATCATGTAAACTCTAATAATCATAATCATTGGTTTATTATATTTTCTAAAAATTTACACACCACTACCATTTTAAAAATATTCTAAAATAAACTCTAAACCTACATCTAAATTACTGAGCTCTCTCATTGTAAAAATAATCTAAAGTAACCCCGTAATCTCATCCAATTTACTCATGCATATCATTATAAAGCGTAAGTTAAAATGTCATTCTAAATTTCTATCTAAGTTACCCACGCATGTCGTTATTAAAAATAATTTAAATTAAACACCTAAATCTTAATCTAATTATCTTCATGTGCATCATATAGAAATGTTCAAAAGTAAAGTAATATATGATTTTAAATTTAATATTTGTGTCATTATTAATATGGAAATACTAAGCTAAGGCATATACGCATGATGAATGTCACCATGTAGACCATTTATACATGTATAGGAGGAAGTGATGAAAAATATTAATTTTTGTGCTAAACATAATGTATGGAGGTGCAATACGAAATAAAAAAAAGTGTGAATGTGAATGGAAAAGTGTATAGAGTAATTACTAATTAAAAATCAATCATAACTGGATAAAGATAAGTACACATTTATATGAGTATTATGTTGAAGTATTTAAAAAATGAGAGAGTAGTAGGTAAATAATTTTGATTATTAGCTAGGATTTTAATTTTAAATAATTTTCAAATACAATAGCTTTTAAAATATTAGCCCGTGCGGGAGCATAGGTTGATGGACTAAATCACCTTAACAACAAGCAGGTGTGTGTTGGTCATCCGAGAATCATTCCGTGTCATCGCTGGCGAAACGTGGACGTGTCAGTGCACTTGCTCTTGTTGTGTTTATTACGGCGCACGTCCTAGAAACACAACACGACAACACGTGCCTCATCGCCACCGTATATGTAAGCAAGAGCAACTTCAACAGACTATCCATTTTTAACTCTCCATTTGACTCTCTATCCAAGTTGGCAAAATAATTCATCTCCATATTGAGTTGCTCATTCCAACAGACTATCCATTTCCCACTCTCCAAATCTCAATAGTTAGCTTCCTCTCTAAAAATCTACACTCTCCATCCACTCCAACAACCTCACCATTTCACACCACAACAGACTCTCCATTTTACACCCTCCATTTTGCACATTTGGAAAGCCAAACTCGCTTGCCAAGTTTGGAGAGTGTGGGGGAGCATTTGACAAGTCCGATGGCAACTTTGTTGGAGCCTGATTTTCTAGCAAACTTGACAAATTTTAGCTTGGAGAGCCAAATGACCATCCTGTTGGAGTTGCTCTTATGTCCATCTGTAGTTATAGATGTCGAAATGGGTGGCCCGACCCAGCCTGGCACGGGCCTAGCTAGACCCGGCCAACTTCATGCTAGGCCTAGCCCTGCACTATGCCTCTATCGTGCCGGGCCGTGCCATCCCACGGGTTGCACCAACAGCCCAGGCACAGGCCCACGAGCCCATTTCGTGCTGGGCTAGCCCGTAAAGCATGATGAGTTCGTTAGGCTCGTGTCGCCCGGGTGGGGCGGAAAGGTGCCGGCCGTGAAGGGGGCCGGTGGAAGCTGCGGCAGCATGGGTGGCAGCGGAGACGGTCGGCCGGGGCTGTAGCGGTGTGGTACGGCGGCCGCGGTCGGTCTTCTTGGGGAAGATGGCCGGCAGGTGGTGGTGCTGCCACCATGCACCCTACCCTGGCCGTCGAGCTTCCTGGAGAGACCGATGATAGGCACGGCCATTGGGAGCGACGCGAAGCCTACCTGTGGCGGCAGCGTCGGGCTCCCTTGGTGGTGGTGGTGGAGAGGCTTGGAGACTGCCGGTTCATGGGTCCTGGTGCCATCCGGCAGATCTGGGGATGCCTGGATTGGGCGACCTTCGAGTGACTACCTCAGGACAAGGAGCTATCGACGGGGCATGGCAGTAGCAGGCGGCAGACCGGAGAGGTTCGGCAGCGGCAAGGAAGACAAGCGGTGGTGGAGGGGAGGGGAGGTGGAGCGGCGGCCCCAGCTTACTCCTTGCGCGCCAGCACCGGAGGGAGGCAGAGGCTGGAGGGGAGGCAGGGAAATGGGGGCTGGAGAGGAAGGGGAGGATGGAGGGGAGGCGGATGGTTGGAGGGGAAGGGGAGGTCGGCACTCGGGAGGATGGCAGGGGAGTCGGGGAGGCATTATGTGGGTGGGATTTTGAGACAGGGTGAGGATAACTGGATAAGGTTTGAAGGAGTTAACGGGCCATCTTGGGTCAGCCTCTAAAAATCGTGTCGGGCCAGGCCGCCCGTCATGCCTTGGTGGCGGCCCACGCCCAGCACGAGCTACCGGGCCGAGCCAGCATGGGCCCGAAGAACTTCAAGCTGGGCCGAGCTAGGTTCGGGCAAAAAAAAAAGGGCTCTGTGCTAGGCTAATGGGCTACGGGCTACATGGACATCTATATCTGCAGTTTTGCACCAAAAGGTACAACCCTTGAGTTCACTCAGTCACTCCACATTCAAAGATCAGAGTCTGCAGCCGCTTGTGGGGGTCGATCGCTCGCTATCAAACAGTAGATAGGCCATGGCCGAGGAGGGCGGCTGGCCGGTAAGGAATAAACCAGCCTGCGCCTGCCCGCCAGCAGCTGGTTGGAACCAGACTACCAGCCGGGCCGCGAGCACGAGGTGAGGTGAACTAGCAGTATAGCCCGGGAGCTCCAGCCTGGTGGTTCGTCGTCGTTTTGCATCACCTCCCCCACATGCGCGACGGGCCGAGGTCAAGGCCCAACTAACACAGATCCAGCCGCATGTGTCGCAAGTCTTCTTGTACGCATCATTCATCGACCGCAAGCCATGAATGGCTGGACGTGTGTAGCAAAGTAAGTAACCCGAGCGAATAAAAGTTCTTGCTATAATGGACATGGCCCCATTAAACCATTTGTTTATGATTTTAGTGATTATATGACAACATGATCATTAGGACTAATAAAATGTTTAGAATATGTCTTGAAGGGATTCTCGGTCTTATGGAAGCAACCACAATAAAAGACAAGAAAAAAATAAAGAAAACAACATTTACTTTAGTCACCGACTCTTTTGCTAGCGGCAAGGAGAGAGCCATCGAATCAGTCGATGACGAGCCTGCAGAAGGAAACTGTGACCATCGGATGTTCCGATGGCCCTTGTGAAAAGCATCGGAGCAACCATCAGATGTTTTGATACGCTGCATAAGAGACAAGTCAACTAGGACCTTCGGATGATCTGATTGCCTAATTTCTAGATGCATTAAACGAATCGTTAGGCTGAAGAAGAAAGTCGACCAAGCACCATGATCCGATGCATTGGGTCGGTGACCGTTGGATGAAGAATATTTACTTTGCCAAGTTTCAAAGATGTTTTGGGCAAAGAACCATCAGAAGAAGTAGCGGATGAATTGGTGCGCAACGAATCAGTCGGTGGATTGCGTCGATAAGGAATTTGGGCGCGGGGAGGTCAATGGCTAGTAGCACCGGATGTTCCGATACTACAAAATGCATACCATTGGAATATCTGATGGTACACTTTAACTAGCCGTTGGAGCAACGACTCTTTGATGCCTTGGGCTATTTATACCCCCTCCACTCGCCCATTTGGAGTTGCTGGAGTGTGCAGGAACCCATTGGAGATCAAAACTCATCAAAAACACATCCAAGCCACCAAAAGTGCATAAGTGATTAATCAAAGCCTTAGCACATGCTTAGAAGAGTGATTAGTGCTATGATAGGCCTATATAAGAGAGAGTGCAAGGTGTTGCTACCTTGTGATCGGTTCAAGGAGTGAACCACAACTGTACGAGGTGTGCCGGCGCCTTGGAGCCTTTGTGGCTCGTCGGAAGTCTTCGACCCTCCGACTTGGTGTGGAGCGGTGTCAACAACCGTGTGCGGGGGATGAGGAGACCCCTTCTTTGTGGACAAACTCCTTAGTGAAGACGGCGTCAAGGTGACCGGAAGAGAGGGAGTTTGCAAAATCTGATGATTTTGATCTCTCATCCGGCTTGGCACGAACCTTTGTGGCGAGTCCAAAATCTTAACCGGGAGAGACTTGGTGACCGGGAACATATCCTCGCTGGAGCTCCAACGTGGACCAGGGGTGGCATTTGCCTACCGATACTATGGGGTAAATTGTCGTGCCTAAGTTTGCATCCTTCCTAACCTACTCCTGTACGTTTCCGCATTTCATATCTTGCAACTTGACTGCTTTACTTACTAGAGTAGAGTCTTTACACGATTGGCTTTAGTTTGCAAAACTTGTTTTGGGTGAGAAGTTTCACTGGATCAACATTTGTTGCATATCTAGATAGCGTGATCTAGTTTATATTTTGAAGTAAATAGTAAAAGTCATAGGTTAAGAATTTTAAGATTGTCTAATTCACGGCTCTCCTCT
Source organism: Setaria viridis (assembly GCF_005286985.2). NCBI lineage: Eukaryota > Viridiplantae > Streptophyta > Magnoliopsida > Poales > Poaceae > Setaria > Setaria viridis. The sequence continues at coordinate 1,963,330 of NC_048267.2, read as the reverse complement.
TAGACTTCGAGCACCTATTACTTGCACTTGCAAATCTGATGTCGCACATGTCTTACGGTCTTACCTGCCGGAAACTCACTCGGTTCTAGACAAGCAGGCGACGACCAGAGTAAAAAGGCAACGGCAAGCTTCCTCCTAACTTGGGTGCACATCAGACCATAATCGTATCGTCTCGTATGCTGGTTAATTTGCCAAGAGCACAAGAAGTTACTTCCTCCGTATGCCCTATCATCATCGTATCCTATCCTATCATCCTCGCTGGCGCCGGAACGTGAACGCCTTAATGCCCTTGCCGGTTTACAGCTTGTCCTGGCGAAGCAAAGACAAGACGATCCTGAAGCGCACCATGCTGTTCATCCTGTTATAAACAACCGCACTGAATTTCCCGGATTCCAGCTGGTCCGTCTTTTTTTTAGCTTCCACGCTCCTTGCGTGCTCATGTCGCAGACGATGCTCGTCACTCGGTCACACCCTCCCTAGTTCCTATATACACCGCCCCCATGGAACTGTTCACTCCTCGTCCAGCCCGAGCCTCCCGGAGCAGAGGATGCCTCTTGCCACAATGGCATCGGCATCCTCCTCGTTCCGCCGGCTCCCTCCCGCACTCCTGGCCGCCCTCCTGTGCGCCATTATTGCCGCCGCCTCTCCCGCGGCCGCCGGCGCCGGCGCCGGCGGGCGCGGTCCCATCACCACCAACGGGAGGAACTACACCAAGGTGTGCGACCCGGCGCGTTTCGCGGCGCTGGGCCTCGACATGTCGCGCTTCCGGTACTGCGACGCGTCGCTGCCGTACGGCGACCGGGTGCGCGACCTGGTGGGGCAGCTGACGCTGGAGGAGAAGGTGAGGAACCTCGGGGACAAGGCCGAGGGCGCGGCCCGCGTCGGCCTCCCGCCGTACAAGTGGTGGGGTGAGGCGCTGCACGGCGTGTCCGACGTCGGCCCGGGCGGGACGTGGTTCGGCGACGTGGTGCCCGGCGCCACCAGCTTCCCGCTCGTCATCAACAGCGCCGCCGCGTTCAACGAGTCGCTGTGGCGTGCCATCGGCGGCGCGGTGTCGACGGAGATCAGGGCCATGTACAACCTCGGCCACGCCGAGCTCACCTACTGGAGCCCCAACATCAACGTGGTGCGCGACCCGCGGTGGGGCCGCGCCAGCGAGACCCCCGGCGAGGACCCCTTCCTCGTCGGCCGCTACGCCGTCAACTTCGTCCGCGGGATGCAGGACGTTTCCACCGGCGCCGTCGCCGCCGGGGAGCGGGACCCGTTCTCACGGCCCATCAAGGTGTCCAGTTGCTGCAAGCACTTCGCGGCCTACGACGTGGACGCGTGGTTCGACGCCGACCGCCTCACCTTCGACGCGCGGGTCCAGGAGCGCGACATGGTCGAGACCTTCGAGCGCCCCTTCGAGATGTGCATCCGCGACGGCGACGCCAGCTGCGTCATGTGCTCCTACAACCGCGTCAACGGCATCCCGGCCTGCGCCGACGCGCGCCTCCTGTCGGAAACCGTCCGGGGCCAGTGGCAGCTGCACGGCTACATCGTCTCCGACTGCGACTCGGTGCGCGTCATGGTCCGGGACGCGAAATGGCTCAACTTCACCGGCGTCGAGGCCACCGCCGCCGCCATGAAGGCCGGGCTCGACCTCGACTGCGGCATGTTCTGGGAGGGCGCACGGGACTTCTTCACCACCTACGGCGTCGACGCCGTGCGCCAGGGGAAGATCAAGGAGGCCGACGTCGACAACGCGCTCACCAACGTCTACCTCACCCTCATGCGCCTCGGCTTCTTCGACGGCATGCCGGAGTTCGAGTCCCTCGGCGCCGGCGACGTCTGCACCGAGGAGCACAAGGAGCTAGCCGCCGACGCCGCCAGGCAGGGGATGATCCTCCTAAAGAACGATGCCCGCCGCCTCCCATTGGACCCCAACAGGATTAATTCCGTGTCGTTAGTTGGCCTGTTGGAACACATCAATGCCACGGACGTCATGCTCGGAGACTACCGAGGTAACTTTCGCGAAAAAAATCACTGCGTACTGTTGTTTCTTACTGTTGACTGTTCGACAGTTAGACCAAAAAGTTACTATTGTCGATGCTGTTCCTGTCGTCTAAGATTCTTGATTTCTACCTTGAACGACACAGGTAAACCTTGCAGGGTTGTGACGCCATACAACGCCATAAGGAAGATGGTGAACGCCACGTACGTGCACGCCTGCGACAACGGGGGGTGTGACACGGCGGAAGGGATGGGCAGAGCAGCCAGGACGGCGAAGCTCGGCGACACGACCATCGTCATCGCCGGCCTGAACATGAGCGTGGAGAGGGAGAGCAACGACAGGGAGGATCTCCTCCTGCCGTGGAACCAGACCACATGGATCAGTGCCGTCGCCGAGGCCTCTCCGCACCCAATCGTCCTGGTGATCATGTCGGCCGGCGGCGTCGACGTCTCCTTCGCGCAGAGCAACCCGAAGATCGGCGCCATCGTCTGGGCCGGGTACCCCGGCGAGGAAGGCGGCACGGCCATCGCCGACGTCCTCTTCGGCAAACACAACCCAGGTGCGTAATTGCTTTACAAATTCATATCGTATATATTCACTACATCTGCAAAAATAATGTTTCTGAAACAATTTCGTTCTTCTTGGATCATCACAAAACAGGGGGCAGGCTGCCGCTGACATGGTTCAAGAACGAGTACGTGAACCAAATCCCAATGACGTCCATGGCGCTGCGTCCCGACGCGGCGCACGGCTACCCCGGCCGGACCTACAAGTTCTACGGCGGCCCGGCGGTGCTCTACCCGTTCGGCCACGGCCTCAGCTACACCACCTTCAGCTACGCGTCGGCCACCGCCGGCGCCACGGTCACCGTCCCAATCGGCGCGTGGGAGCACTGCAAGACGCTCACCTACAAGGCGGGCGCCGCGCCGTCGCCGCCGCCGGCGTGCCCGGCACTCAACGTCGCCAGCCACAGGTGCGACGAGGCCGTGAGCTTCGCCGTCACGGTGCGCAACACCGGCGGCGTGGGCGGCGGCCACGTGGTGCCGGTGTACACCGCGCCGCCGGCCGAGGTGGGCGACGCGCCGCTGAAGCAGCTGGTGGCGTTCCGGAGGGTGTTCGTGCCCGCGGGGGCCGTCGTCGAGGTGCCCTTCACGCTCAACGTGTGCAGGGACTTCGCGATCGTCGAGGAGACGGCGTACACTGTCGTGCCGGCGGGCGCCAGCGCCGTCATCGTCGGAGACGACGCGCTGGCGCTGTCGTTCGCGGTCACGATCAACTTGGCAGCGTAGAGATTATCATTCGTCTACAGAACTAGTAGACTTCATTGGGCGTTATTTTACTGAGGGTAATAACGATTAAACCATTAAATGTAGTAGCGGGTGCTATACAAAAAGCAGAAGCAGATCGATTCATTGGTCGATCTCATGATTCACATCATTGAAAGCAGAGGAGGGGTGAAATTTACTGTCTCGCGGCAGCATGACATGTTGGACACTGGAGCGTGATTAATTTGAAAGGATCTTGGGCGGGTTAAACATGTCAGGTTAGCCATGTGAATCATGACGGCGTGAGCTTTACACCGCTTACACCCGTGACATCGATCAGGAATAATTTGGCCTCTACCGCAAATGCTGCCAAAGCTTAGGATTCCATTTCAATTCTGCACTACTAGTAGTCGATCGGCTAGTCTCAAAGATTACAGTTGTGAGAACAAGCTCCGAGCCCCCGCATCACTCCCCGCGGGCGACACAGGTGGTGCCCCAGTTGCCACCGGCAACCCACCTCACCGCCTCTCATCCCCACCTCATCGCCGGAGGGGTCGCCAGAAGCCCATCCGGCTCCCAAGGACGGCGGGGGGGGGGGGGGGGGGGCATACCGGTGGCTCCCGAGAAAGGCGCTAGGTGCCGGGCGGCGTAGCGGCGTACCGAATCCGGTTCCGCCGTGAGCGGATCCGGCCTCCCCGCCCCTGGATCCGCCACCCCCGGCCAATCCCGGATGCGCAGAGAAGTGGTCGTGCGGGGCCGGCGAGAAGGAGCTGGGGCGCATGGAGGGCCTGGGCCCGAGGACGAGGAGGTTGCGGCATCAGCGGTGACGGTAAGGAGGAGGGATCGGGACGGCGGCAAGAGAAGCGGTGGTGGTGGCTACTCCGGACGGCGATCGTCTGGCGTGTCTTCATCGTCGGGCTCTGGTAGCAGCTTCTGATCTAACGGGGCGCGCGGAGGGTCTAGGCTGTGGTGGCCGGGGCCGACGGCGACAGTGACAGCGTCACAACATGGAGGTGAGGAGGTGTCGCGTGGGGGAAGGAGCATACGGATGGAGGCCGGCGCGTGGCTCCACGACGTCAGCACGAAGGAGGTTGAGTGGCGTGGCTCGTGAAGGCTGGCCCCGGGCGCGGAGGGAGGTGGCGCCAAGCGGGTGAAGGAGAGGACCAGCCAGCGATGGCGGACGGAGAGCAGCCGCTCTGGCGTGTGGTTGCACGGTGTCAGCACGATGGCGGCCGAGAGGGGCGAGTGACAGGTCGGGGGCACGACAGCTCCTGTGCAAGGTGTGCTAACGACGCCATGGAGGCACGGCAGGGACACCTGGCGTAGGAGCACGCTGGTAGCATCGAGGTGGTGTTGCGGGTGTCGTCGGGCCACCTCTCCTCGGCTGAGGAGTTGCGGAGGCGGCGACAAGAGAGAAATGCGGCTTAGCTCTGGTGGAGGCTCGCGCGGCATAGAGGAGGGTGTGAGGAGTGGGGACCCGGTGTGCTGCGCGGTGACGCGGCAGCAAGCAAGCGAAGGCTGAGGTGCGGTGGCGATGCCGCCCCAGATGGGCTGCCATGACAGTGGTTCGAGAGTGTCGAGCCGTGAGCGTGCAGCGTGGGGTTGGGATGCTCAGGGCGAAAGCCCTCACCGGCGTTTGCTGGTGGAGATGACGGCGGCGCCCTAGGGTGTCGTTCTCCCATTGAGGGCGTCATGTCTGAGCTACAACCCTGCTGCACGAGGTACTCTAGGTGAAAACCCTATCCAGACCTTGGACAAGATACGACGGCGCCATTGGCGTTGTGCCCTCCTTGGAGGTATCGTCTCTAGAGACCCATCTTGGTTTGTGACATTGCTGGTCCGTTGGTCATGGGCGGCCGCAGCTGGTGGCGGCACTTCCACCGCGTGGCAAGCTAGACGAGTGTTGTCAAAGCCATGTGGAGGCGATCGCAGGTAGGGCGGTGGCCAGGGGTTGTCGTATGGTTGTTTGTTTTGGCTGCTTGCAGCGGACCGCGGTGGCTAGCGTTGTTTGGCAACGGTCAATGCGGCGTGGGACTGCATCAGAGGATGGCGCTTGCGGCAACGACATCATGGGACAACTAGGCTTGCAGCGGATCGTGGCTGGTTGCTGAGCTTGGCTGGGCTACTCGGTACATCGTCGGAAGACGGCGCAAGTGACTTCTCTGGTTTGTTGACTTGGCGGTGGATGTTTTAGCGCGGGCGAAGCAACGAGGCGAAGTCGACCTGCGGCGGCGGCTTGGTTGGTCGATGGAGATCTGGTGAGTCGGGTAGCATTGCTCACCACTCTGATGACGACAAAAGAAGTGGATCCGTGACATGGAGTACCGTGGCGGGAGAGGCGAGGCTCCCGTGCACGGTGTTTCTTCGAGGCGACAAGAGCGAGGTGGAGTCCAACAGCGGATGTGGCAAGACCCCTGCGCGTTGTGTTATCGTGGTGGCGACTGCGAGGCAACCTGCGAGATGTCCGGATTCGGTGGTTTCACTCCGTCAAGTGGAGGGTGATTTTGCAGCGGCACTACAGCGAAGGGTCCCGCATGGCGGTAGCCTTTTCGATGCGGTGCAGTCTGTTTCCATCGGTTCACTATCAATACAGGGTCACGCTTGGATGTTTCGGCAAATAAATGAGCGTGAATGTTGGTGGGTGCTGCCGTGGAGAGTGGAGTGGGGAGGCCGCATTTGAGTTGAGTGGTAACCCGCTTTGATGTCCCAATCCAACCGGGTGAGTCTTTTTTTTTCTTTTCTTTTCCTGTTATGGCCTCCTAGGACTGTAGTATTGTATTTTCTGCTATATCAATAAAATACGCACTTTTTCGTCCTAAATAAAATGTAGTCGATCGGCTCGATTACAATACTCCTACGCACCCTACATTGTCACCTCTTCGTCTAGGAACTGTTTATTTTCTCCAGTATGCATATTTTGATAAACAATATAATGTAAAACATCATATAAACTAGAACTTCTAACGTGAACAGTATAATGTACATAGATGTTTCTTATGAGGAAACTAGTTACGCAATTCTAAGATGACAAATCTAAATACCTTTACATGCACCGGTGTTTAAAATTTTAAAATATTTCGTGTAAAAATATCCTTTAAAAGAATTTTCCTCTCAAAGAAATTAAAAGCTTGACCACATGCATCAATAGGTCTATTGTCACAACAAAACATTGAAAGGAGTGCCTAGCTAGCAACCAAACTTTTTTTTTCATTTTGTTCTCCATTGAGTTTTTCATCTAACAAAAGTATGGCATACCTGTAGCTTTGTTGTCTCGTCTAGAAAAAGTGACCGAAAAGCTTTCAAGTTTGAGCCAAACTTAATAGGATTAAGCGTGAAAAAAAAATCAACTGAATAGAAGCATAGAACACATCGACCTTTTTTTTATCCCATCTAAAGTAGAAGAACTCCATTGATGAACATGTATTTTTTAAAATAAAATGGCCGGTATTACTACCCAACATGTGAATATGTCTTTAATGATGATAAACTTTGATGCATTGCACATCTGAAATGGAAATTGCTTAATAGAGCATAGAGGAAATGGTACCCGATTCTAAATCATGGGATAAAAAACGTCTTTGACCTAAGAAGTTTGATTACATAGAAACTAAACAAGACTAGATGTTTAGATCGATCCAGACAAAGATTAAGCAAAAAAAATGAATACATCCATTACCATAAGAAACAAACTGAGAAGTCTAAACATTGTTATTTTCACTTACTCATAGTTGAAGATAATGAAATTAGATGACCGCACCGTGTGACGTGGGAAGTAAAAACAGCCCACAAACAAAACAAATAGAGTAGAAGCCCAATGCCCACAAAATGAAAGGAATAGAACAGCCACAAGCTGAGGCCTATGAAGAAAACAAGAGTGGGCCATTACTGTTCGGGGCTGAAAAGATTTCAATGATAGTTGGGCTACGGAATCCACAAGAGGAAGTGAAATGCACTGGGCTTCGCGTGCTTGCGCGGCGTGGAGTATCTTTAGTTCCGTCAATGTTGGGCCTTTATTTGACGAGCTAGTTGGATCCCTTTTCAGGGACAATTGGGCCATCCTTTGAATTATGTTGAAGTTATGTCTCTCTCTTTTCCATTTTGTTTCTTTGTTACGTTAAAAAACAGTTAAAGGACTCTGTAAAAAAATGAAAAATAAAAGAAAACAGAGGGAGAAGGCAGGATAAGCTAGGTCTTCTCGAGTGAAAAGCTAGAAAATTCTCGACACAGTTTCCCATCCATTTGTTAAAAGATATTTAGCCACCAGCCCATCTCCAAACTAAAGAGATGGCTGTCGCCTCCTTGGTCCCTTGCCGAAACAATAATCCTCAGATGAGATGAGAATGGATGGCGGCAAAGTTGGCTGGGTGTCTCGGTGCCGTCGAGCCATATGAGCTCTCGATGACGCGCGCCTGAAAGGGGGGGGGGGGGGGGGGGGGGGGGGGGGGGGGGGGGGGGCGGGTTGCTTCTCCGCCGATGCTGTCGCTGTCACGCCACCGCGGTCCCTCCAGCTCGTCCGCCTGCGGCCGCCGAGAGGCAATAAGGACGGGGCAGCACAGGTCGAACGCGTCACCTGACCCGATCGCCGCCCACCATGCACTCTTTTGGTTTGACGGCGATTTGCCGATTGATTGATTGCGTTGGTGCGCAGCGCAGGCACGTCGCCGCGTCAGCTCCGTATGTGGTAACCAGATGAGCCGCCTGACGATGCGCACGCTTGGCTGGAACGGAAACGTGACGTGCGCGCGGCAATTCCGGCATGAACTCCGGGCATGCACTTGCATTGTTGTCGTCTGTATCGAGGCTAGATAGCCGGCCGTGGCGAGACTGTCCGGCTGCTCAATGACTCTACTACATGCATGCATAGGAACATGGCGGGAGTATCGCTACTAGTAGCAAAGGGAAGAGATTAAACGTTACTGCACACGCACGAGTTGTTCATGCTCAAATATACACACGCGTGTAGGTACAGTGTTGGCAGGGAATAACACTGGTACGTGCGTGTACACGCAGTTTGTTACACGTACGACGACGCTGCCTTCTCCTTTGTAAGTATTGGATCCGCATATGCATTCCGTTTTTGCCGTGGCAGACAGCAGACAGGCACGCCGCGAACGGGAACCGGCGGTCGGCCGATGCGTGCGTTCGGCGCAAGCGTGTACGTGTGGTAAAGAAGGTGGGAGCTGGAGCGCACGTCGATATGGACCAACGGCTGGCTTGAGTACGGTGGGCGTCGTGACGTGGCTGCCATGGCATCTAACGAGCGCCGCCGGCCCGCCGCCTTCAAACTAACGTCCCGTCCCGACGTCCGGGACGCCGCCGGGGCTTCGGGTTCCTCTGCATTTTGCTTGCACGGGTCCAGGTTCCGGCGGTTTTGTGGGACCGACACGCTCTACCTCAATTTGTTTTCTTTCCCACAACTAGTACGTGCAGTAGCTCGTTTCTTCAGCCAGGTTTCGTGATTTCTTTCGGCGCTCATCGACCGGCCGGTCTTTGCAGTGCGGAACAAGGTAGGAACTCTGCATGTACGCATGCATTGCTCCATAAGAAAAACGGGGTCTTCGCAATTTGACCACGCAATTGACCTAGGTCAGAACGCATAACTAGAATGTTAGATACAGATACTACTGACACGGCTAGTATCGTGCCAGCTTTCTCTCTTCCTAATTAAAACGTTATTTCGGGCATAATAAAACTAAATGGTGCTACTATAAGCGAGGGGCACCTCATTGTGGAGATGATTGGCGATGATGATAAGTAAGGCATACCAATGATGGCAAAGTCATAGAAATAATTTTGGGAAACACAAATAAAAACGAACCATTTGTTGTATGCTGTTTCCTTCTGGAAGCAATTATTGTAAGTAGTGAGATTAAAAGAGAATGATGGATACAACTAACATTATTGGACAGAAAATGGCTTCAGGATGGAATAGATAGGTCCGCATGCAATTTTCTCCTGCATATGAAAATACATACAGTGCGTGGAGGATGACGAACATAAAGTGTTCAAACAATAACATTCTAAGGAACAAAAAAAACACAGATACCTCTCACCCATGTTCTTATAGCAACGATGACGATGCTCTACACAAGCTTTTAGCTGTTTGTTGTTTAATGTTTTTTTTTGCGAAGGGACTGGAACCCTGTTTATAAAAGCCAGGCTTTTACATCTAACACCTTGGAGGAGTAGGAAATTACAACATAGTCCACACCACATATCCTCCATGAGTGTAAAATTGCAGAAAGGACCCTAGAGATCAAATTTGAACCTAAGGTCCTTGTATCCTCGCACACCTCCTGGACTTTGCCTCTCTTCAAGATCCACCGGAGTCAGGGAAGGAAGACATCGTCCAAGATAAGAACTTCAGCAAGACATCAAACGGGACCTCCAGCTTGTAGCTGCAAAGCATCTCCCTCTAGCGCGCATCGGCCGTCGTCATTGCAGTCTTGAAAGAGAAGAACTCCAGCGCCATCGATGAAATCGGTGACCCACAACTGCTGAACTCGCCAACAGCACAGAGAAAAGCCCCACGAAAGGGGGAACCAATCCACCCTCTATCATAACAAAGGAGAACACTAACCTCACAGACCAAGTGACGAAGAAAGCCTCGTCGGAATCGGTCTAGAAGACCAAAAGCTTCACCAACGTGCTGCTATCCCTGCGGCGGCCGCCGCCACCGCTGATGACAAAGAGAAACCAGCCACCATGCAGTGGAGCCACCATGGAGCAAATTATTCTAACCTTAGTCTAAAACCTACCCTAGGCCTAGAAACTGCACAGCCCCCGGCTGATTTGGCTTCTCCTCCCTCTCCGGCACCGACAAGGTCACCGGAGAGGAGGGGGAAGCGGGCGCATCGAACTGGAGCCAAGAGAATCGCCTGCCGCCTCCGCTCTTTACTGTAGCAGGGGAAAGGAGAAGGGTCAAGTAGTGTCTCAATGTAGATAATTCCATAGCTTGCAGTATGCCAATGTAGTAGCAGTAAGAGCATGCCCTCTTTAAAAAGTAGTATAGTAAGAGGGGGCAATTTGGGGAAAAAATAAAGCAGGCTGAATATAAACAAATTGAATTAAACAACATGATGTAGAAACTTAATAATCAAATCATAAGGCAGTACAAATAATTTTCCTAAAGTAAATGTAAACAACTCGTGCCAACTTTCTCCGCCTAATTAACAAGTTATTTCAGGCATAAAACTAACTGCTGCTACTATAAGAAAGGGGCTCCTCAATCGGGAGATGATTGGTGATGATGGCAAGGTATACCAATGATAGCATAGTACAGTCTGAGTCATAGCAATAATTTTGGGAAAGACGAATCAAAATGCACCATTACTTGTATGTTTCGTTTGGACTCTATAGAAACAATGATAACTAGTGATATTAAAAGCAAATGATGGATGCAGTTAACATTGGATGGCTTCAATAAATTGTTCCAAAAAGAAAGAAATGGCTTCAATGTGGAATATTTAGTTCCACATGCAATTTTCTCCTGCATCCGAAAAAATACATGCAGTGTGTGGAGATGACGTACATAAAGTGTTCAAACAAAAACATTCTAAGGAACAACCTGTAGCTCTCGCCCATGTCCTTCTAGCAATGACGACGATGCTCTACGTAAACTTTTAGCTGATTGTTTGAAGTGCTTTTATGTGATCTTGTAGAGAATCCTATAGCTTGCAGAATGCAATTATAGTAGTAAGGGTGGACAGTAGGGCAAATTAAACTGAACAGCATGGCATGAAAACTTAATAATCAAATCATAGGGCTGTAGAATCAAATTTTCCAAAGGGGAAAGTAAATGTGAACAACTCGTGCCTAGATAATTAACAAGTTATTGCAGGCATAAAACTAACTGCTGTGCTACTAATAAGCATGGCAGGGCTCCTTAATACGGAGATGATTGGAGACGACGGTAAGGTATACCAATGATAGTGTAATACGGAGATGATTGGAGTACAATCAATTAAAACGAACCATGCATTACTTGTATGTTTCGTTTGGACTCTAGAAGCAATGATAACTAGTGGGTTTAAAAGCAAATGATGGATGCAATGAGCATTGGCCAAGAAATGGCTTCAAGATGGAACAAATAGGTCCGCAATTTTCACCTGCATCTCAAGATACATTTATTCCGATGTACTTATAACTCTGATTTAAATGGAAATAATAAGATTAAATTTCATAAATGACTCGATAAAATGGTCATGATGGAAGATAGCCGAACTTATGTCGTAGTAATTACTACACGACACAATTTTTAGTACTAGAACTTCACCATGATTTTTGCTGATTTGAGGCCGGATGTGTCAACCTGGCAACCGAAGATCCCGTAGCGTTCAAGAAAACGAACCTGGCGCACTAGCTACTTCAGTTAGGCGAAATGGGTCAAAAAGCTGTCCGACGAAGATCCAACTCAAATTTGTTTGGACACAGAAACTATCTGTATACGCCACCCCGCCGCATTATTGAAAGAAAAAAAAAACGTATACGTTAGCGGAATATAGCAGGCACAAAAGAGAATCCAGGATGCCTCTTTGGTTTCTACTTTCCCTCTGGAGTTCTGGTTGAAAGGGAGATCACAACGGCATGTTCAACCTAGCTAGCTGTCCTGATCTATTCCTGAAGAGAGCAATGCAGTTGGATCACCGATCACCCCGGCCATTCCAAATCGAGAGCTCAGGATCGACGGCGGTAGATGCATGGGGTGAAGTAGTAATGGTGGACTGGTGCCAGAAAGTGCGTTCTATCATCCCTCTCGTTCAGGATCACGCGGCTTCAGAGCTGGGAAGAATCTTATGTCACACGCGCATGGTGGTAACACGGGAAGAACAAACCCGTGGCCAGCTTCTTGGCTTTTCGAACGGTTTCGGTTACCGCAAGCTCATCATGCTGATCGTGGATGTATGTGGCAAAGGGGCTTTGCCCTGACACAGCACACACACGCGCGTTTGTTTGGATGGGCGAAGAGTCGGAGCGCCGAGCAAGGAACCACCTGGAGAATGAGAAATAAACCAAGTTCGCAACCTGAAGATGTGTTCGGCATTCATGAATCTCTCCCATCTCTCTTGCGTGAACCATGTAGTTCGAATGATTTGTAGTATTTATTGAAGATTTGGCGCATGTTCACGAACAAATCAAAGACATTCATTCTATTTCCAACCGTGATCCCGCGGCTGCCAAGCCCTGATGGCCACGCCCGCGACACGAAGCCGCCGGATGGCCAGCGCCAGGCGTGGCATGCGCACGCGGCGGCGGCGTCGCGCGCCGCTGGTCGCCACAGCTTGCACGGGTGGACGGGATCGGGCGCACACGTTTGCTTGTGACAATTAAGCACGCGGCCAGCTGCCTGCGTGCCTATCGACCAGACCACTAGCACGCAGGTAGCTAGCTGACGGGCCTTTCCTTCGGCTTGCGGGCTCGTCCCTTTTTCGGTTACCACCTCAGCAGGTTTCACTGCGGCAAGTCATCGCCACCACCACCACCACCTCCCTCTCCAACGTTTTGGCCGCCCTCTCTCCGATGCCTCTGGCCAGTGGCCACCACACCGGCCTCTCCCTATATATGCGCACACATTCTCTCCCTTCCCCTTCACTCCCGCACCTATCTCTCTCGTGCAAGTAGCTAGCACACTGAGTAGCTAGCTGGCCGGCCTCTCCCTGCTAGCTAGCTCGTCAGTGATCAATACCACCACCGCCCCTGAATTCCCTCCTCTCAAGAACAGCTAGCGTTAATTGGTGTGTAGCATCGGTAGTTCATCAGTAAGCTAGCTAGCAGGAATCTTGCTGGAGAGGGAGAGGGAGGGACCAGGAGTGAGAGCGAGCTCGGTGATCGATCGATCTCGCCGGCGGCCGGCCATGGGGAACGACTGCGTGCCCCCCGTCGCGATGGTGCTGGTGCAGCTGGGCTTCGCCGGTATGAATGTGGTGTCCAAGCTAGCGCTGGACGCCGGCATGAGCCCCTACGTGCTCATCGCCTACCGCAACCTCATCGCCGCCGCCTTCATCGCCCCCATCGCCTACCTGCTCGAGAGGTATGTAAAACCTACCTTCTCTGCATCCCGGGTCGATCGATCGTTTTAATTTGAGTCGTAGATGCATGCACGCCGTATCTGTTAGTTTGCTTTCCATGTTCAATCGATGAGGAGATCTCTTCTTTAAGTATTGGGTGCTTTCGGTTCAGTGGGCGTTTCAGTGCTTTCTCTCAGATCAAGCCGTTCTTTCCTTTTAAGAAAAAGGACTTGCTTGCTCGGTCCATCGATCAGCTGTCTTGTTTGTTACTCCAGAAACAGTTACTGATCTGAGCAGCATTTATTGGAAAGCAACATATTCAGTGGTTTCTCGATCTACAATATGCCAGGAATAGATTGCTTGTTTCTCTTTCTGCACCGTGCATGAGAGCCTCTTCTTGCAGCTCACCATTAACTGTTCTTTTGCGTCTGCGTGCAGTAGGAGCGGGGCGAAAATCACCAAGAAAGTGCTCCTCCAGATCTTCATCTCCTCCATCTTCGGGTACGTCCGTCCGAGCTGTCTCTCTCTCTCTCTCTCTCTCTCTCTCTCTCTCTCTCATCCGACATCTGTGCTGGCCCTTGCGCTCCCACATCTGTGCGGTGCAGGAGCGTCGCCCTCCTTCCGAGGAAAAGGGACATGCCCGCTGGCTCTGCCGTTGCCGCGCCCAGCCACACAACCGAATGATCGTCGTCGGATTAGCCGAAACCCGGGGGAAACTATAGGCATGGTGATCGAAAAGAAAGCAGGTGAACAAAGCGCTTTTCAGATGAAACGGGTGTCCCCAGATTTCTGGGGATGTTCCTGATGTGACGTGACACTGACTGACACTTGATCGATGAACCACGTCCACATAACTGACACACAGGTCGTAGTAGATGTATCTTAGCAGTGCGTAACCCTTTCGAAAGATGGTCAGACCCGGTCGAGACAGCCAGGGTTCAGAGCATGACACTTGCAGGTTCAGTCTGCAGATTAAACCCAGACACAGAATTTCATCTTGTCGGGGCCAATTGTCCGGTTACTCACTGACATGCATCAACAATTCGCAGGGCGACGCTGAACCAGGTGCTCTACTTCGTGGGGCTCAAGTCCACCACCCCGACGGTGGCGTGCGCGCTGAGCAACACGCTGCCGGCGCTCACCTTCGTCATGGCGGCGGCGCTCAAGATGGAGACGGTGCGGCCGGGCACGCCGGCGGGGCAGGCCAAGCTGGTCGGCACGGCGGTCTGCGTGGGGGGCTCCATGATCATACCCTTCTACAAGGGCCCCGTGCTCAGGCTGTGGGAGTCCCCGATCCACTGGCGCTTCGCCGAGCACACGTCGGAGGCGTCCGCGCCCGCCGCGGCGGCGGCGGGCGGGCACTCCGGGGCCATCCTCGGCGACGTCCTCATCATCGCCAGCTGCGCCGCCTGGGCCGTCTGGTTCGTCATGCAGACCAGGATGGCGGAGGACTTCTCGGCGCCCTACACCAGCACGGCCATCATGTGCCTCATGGCGGGAGCACAGTGCGCGGGCGTCAGCGCCGCCATGGACCGGAGCCTCGACGTGTGGAAGCTCGGGTTCGACATCAGGCTCTACTCCGTGCTCTACATCGTAAGATCTCAGACCTCTGATCGATCCTGAGTTCTTACAAGTTACATCCACTGATGCGCGAATCGACGCAAATAAATGCAGGGGGTCGTGGGGTCCGGGATCGGGTTCGCGATCATGTCGTGGTGCATCCAGGTGCGCGGGCCGCTGTACGTGTCCATGTTCAGCCCACTGCTGATGGTCGTCGTCGCCATCGTCGGCTGGGCCATCCTCGGCGAGAAGATACGCGTCGGGAGGTGACGACGATCCTCCATTTTTATCCCTCTCTGCTCTGCTGCAGCATTTGATTTCCATTATTCATGCTGACAAACCGTCGTCGCTCGCAGTGCTATCGGGTCGGTGCTCATCGTTGCCGGGCTGTACATGGTGCTCTGGGGCAAGGGGAGGGAGATGGACAAGCCGGGCGGCCTCGACAACGACAAGGGCGACGAGGAGGCCGGCATGGGGCTGGGCTTGAAGGGGAAGCCTGCCGTCGCAAGCAATCGCGTCGACGCCGTCACCCCCCTGCCGCCGGTGTTCTCTGCAACTAGCCCCAACAAGGACACGGGGCCCCGAAACGGCAGCAACTGATCGGGGCCACGGGTGATGGCGACGCTCAAGCTTACGTACGTCGTCGTACATGTACTCGGCCAACGACGTGTCAGAGATCTTGGAGGGGTGGGTGGCAAATAAGGCAATATAGTTTAGTGGAAGAAATGGGAGACGCCGGCGGCGATGATCGGAGGGCATACATGCATGTAATACGGGTTGCAGTTTCAGCAGCCTGATGCCCTGATCAGACTGTCAGAAAAAGGAAATAGGTGTGTGGTGTGTGGCTGTACCTGTGCGAGGAGTGCTCTAGCAGGGTCTCGTGGTGCTATTGGATTACTGTGCTTGCGCTGCTTGGGTGATCTGATTTTGTTTCTCTCCGTTCATTTTCTTTTCTTGTTCCATCCTGAGTTAAGTTTTTTTCCCCTCTCATTTTGCATGCCACTCGATTGATGGAAGGGAAACTATTTCGCAAGGGAACTTCGTATTTTTTAGAAATAAATTTGCCCGTAGGATTTACCTCAATTTTTTACTGATTTCTGAAATTTTGCAAGAAACCCTCCTAGTGCAAGCGCACGATTCTGAAGAAACAAATCATCCCGAAAACGTATCATCACTTCTTCAGCAATTCAACAGCTTCAGCGTTGTAGACAGTAGAACAAGGAGCCTAGTTTTCCATGGGCCCATGAAGCACAGTTAAAAGGAGGTGGCCTGCCTTGGTTGACATGGGTTTGGCCCATGTTAGGTAGAGGACCACCGTTTTGAGACAGCCCACGGCGTTGGCCATGCCGCAAATACATCACTGACACGGCGTCCTAACTTGTCTCTATTGTAATTTTCCTACGTCGCCTTTTTCCGTTTGAGGCTTGAATTGTTGTATGGTAATTCTCTAATTTCGACTAAGTAAAAGTATATCTACAACATCATATTAATTTTATTAAATTTGCCATAAAAATGTATCTTGATTGTGTATTTGTTTGGTATTATAGGTGTCAATATTCTAGATTTTTTGTTGAAATTATGTAAGTTTGACGATAAATAAAAACGACCTACATTTCCATACTCATCTTCGTGTCATGGTATGATCGATGACCGGTGAATGAATGACCCATCTACATGCATAAGGCTTTACAATTCGAGATGAAAAGTGATAGATCGCTGAACATACATGACCGCGCATACGAGGGAGATGTAGGCTACTATGTGGGAGCGGAATTGATGCATTGGTGGCTAAAAAGGTTGAAAGTTAGTCGCAAAACCAAATAGGATAGGTTTTGACCCTTTAGTCCTTCTCACAATTTGAAAGATTTGGCTTGAAAGGAATAATATGGTCTTCAAAGCAAACAGCATCCTTAATCTTGGGTCTCATTAAAGATATTATCGATAAAGCAAGGAATTTGTTCACAGCACAAATGATCCGTCGTCGTTCATAATTTTCATTTTGTTTCTTTGTTTGTGATTGTGTAATGGTCCGTATGCTTTCTCATCAAACAAATTTTCTACTTCTTCCGTCACAAATTGTAGGTCGTTTTGATTTTTCCAGGTGTATAGTTTTTGCTATATACCTAGATATAATATACGTTTAAATACATAATAATATTCATGAATCTAGAAAAGCTAAAATGATCTACAATTTAAAATGGATGTAGTAAAAAACTAAGATACTAAGCTCCCCTTCAGTTCCGACGAACACAGCATAATCAATTCATTAAACTTCACATAACAGTAAAACCATGTGCCCAAATCGACCACCATTCACCACCTACTATTAAATCTAGCTACAATTGAAATCAAGTCGTCTATACTTACAAGCTTTAACTTATTTTTGTTTATCCGTCCCTAGCTAATCAAGTAGGTCCTGTTAACTTAGCATCTTGGAAAGATCTACCTTTAGTTTGTCGTCGATCGACCTTATCATTATATGTTTGATTAGTGAACTAACCGTGTCGATCAGGATTCGAATACCGTTACGGATCGTCGACAAGCTACGAGCAGAGAGGGTAGGCAAGATCTTCTACGTGTTAAAAAAGGCTGGGTCCTACCGGATCAGACGCACATCTGCTCCAAAGCGTGGGTAATTGCATGTCTACAATTCAAGTTCAGTTCTTCCATCTTAACCTAAGAAATTTAGGCTCTTTTCCTCTCAACCAAATCTAATCAACCTACTAGTATAGCTGCTGGCAAGAGGCACAACGATTTGTCAAAGGAGTAGTGGGGCCGGCTGGCTTTCATTTTCATATGTTCAAATTTTGGCTACTCTCAAAAAGAAAAGAAAAGAAAAGAAAAGAAGTAACAAAATTGCCTTTCAAAATTCAAACCTTGTCTTGTTGAAATAAAGAGCTTATACAACGAAAACGTACATCGTACGTAAAGCTCAACAAATTCGATAATATATGCTTACTGTCATGTCTCGTGTTTTCTTTTCTTTTCTTTTCTTTTTTTTTAACTTGTCATATCTCGCGTGGCCGCGTTACAGTGGGCTTCCAGAAGCACGGATATAATGCAACCTTTTTCTAGAACTGGAAGTGTGACACTGACCTAGTAGTAGCATACTTTGTGGACCCATGATAGCAATATTTTACTGAAGAAATTACTAGGAGTAAATGTTGTGCTCAAAGACTGAATTTCCTAAATTCATTGTCAGAAAAAAACCGTACAAATTCCTTTTAAATTGCGACTCCAAGAGTTCAGAATATAAATGTTTCTTCGGTGTCGCAATTTCTGATCATGCACTGTACCAGCCGTGAAGAATTATCGCCCCCCATTTTTGTAGTGGAGTGTGACAGAATGGTTGATGTGACAGTTCCACATCTTCTGATAGTACTTTTTTTCCCCTCTGAAGTCCTCTTCATTCTTTTTTTCTGACCTTGCTATTGGTTGAACAATAGACTAGCTCGCGAGAACTTAAACAAGATGCATGAACCAGTGCGGCACTATTAAAAAAGCACTTAACTTTTGGGTTAAAGCCGGTCAGGTTTGAGACCTGCGTTAATCATGTTTATGTTTGGGATGTTCAAAAGAAAAATTTAGACCAAGTGAAGCACGTTTCGTTTCTACTTTCTAGTGCCTAAGCTAGATAGAAAGGGACACTAGATAGGGACAAGGTACAGTAGATATACTCCCTCCGTTCTAAATTGTAGATTGTTTTAGCTTTTCTAGATTTATAGATATTATTATGTATATAGATCCGTTCCAAATTATAAGTCATTTTAGCTTTTATAGGTTCATTGATATTATTATGCGGGAGTATTACGTAGCCGAAGATAAACCGTACGGCGGCATGGCACAGGTCAATTTAATCATTCATGTGGTTGAATGTGATTTTATATTGCTCCTGGCTTCTCAAACTTTTTCTCTAGAATTGTTTATTTTAATTAGCGTCAACTCAAATGATAGGTCTTGTTTGCATCGAATTAAAGATGGTTGCATTGGCACTGCAGACAATGCCTACTCAGCTCCAGCGTTGCTAAAAGGAGAGACACAGAGCAGGCAGATACCTGCCCCCACAATGGAGGCGGCAGCATCATGGCGCAATGCAATTGTGCATTGTGATGGTTAGGTGCCAATTTTTGTCTCTAGTACCGCTGGACTGCTGATGCCCCCACCCCCAACTCACTAGTACTAAAAAGGCACCTCATGTTATTTGAACCTTTCTCATGTCCCTCTTGATCCTCTTCTTAATTTTTCATGCTATTTGAACCTTTCTCCTCCCCCCTCACCCCCCCCCCCCCCCAAAAAAAAATGTGCATTACCTGTCCATACCAACTCGGTACTATTGGTATTCACAGGCAAGTTGTTGCATGACACCTTATTCCTCTCTTGGAGTTAAAAGCTCTAATTTGGGAAATGAGGATTCCCTAAATACAGCTAGAAGTTGCTTAAAACTCGTCGATGTCTTGTTCTGGTTTTAGTTGAAAATCCCTTATTGCAGCTGGAATGTTGCCTGTATTTAAGTAGTGCTTTAGTTATATCATTACATGTTTGTTTCCAATGTAATGTTTGTTCACTTGACGGGTTGGAAGCAATACTTCTACTTTTCTTTTTCTCGAATGTGTAGGAAAGATAAGCGTCTTTGTATTAAAAGAATGATAAACATATATATATATATATGTATATATATATTGTACATCACATAGTGTTTTGCGCGCACTCATACCGAATACACCAAAAGGTGATTATATTCTTACTAAACAATCTATGCAACATGAGTCCTAGTGTACACAATATTTCCCAACTCATTTGAATGTGGATGGATATGGTGCTAACTTTGAATATGCTTGGTGATGAAGGGAGGCGGAGCTTACGAATGTTACTAAATGCTTTTGTCCTTCACCAAACATGCCCTAAACTTGAATCCATACAAAAATATCAAGCACTTCATTCATAACACGTATTTCTAGATTATATCCTAAAGCACACCTCATGCCCAAACTCGCGTCTGGATAGCAGGGAATATGTAGAGTATCATACCCGAAAAGAACAAAGTACTTTACTTTTGATGCATCACTTATGTGAAATAGATGCAAGAGCACACGCACGATCGATCTTTAATTGGCATATATTCATGAGTTTAACAACAATTTGTCCCTCCTCTTTAGACCAACTTTACTTTTTTACTTGCTCCGTGACGAATAAGCGACGTTTTGGATCATGTGCGGTAATATCATTTTAACATTTTGTTGCAAATTACTTTTCATGCACTGAGCTTGAATAATTGAAAATACTACCACTAGATTTGCTGTGATGAGTAGTTTCATTTTAATATAATCTGGTGTTTGCTATAGATATTTTTCTTTAAATTAAAGTACTTGTCAAAATTGTTTCGAAACCATTTGATGATGTTTAGAATGCTACTTAGTATTTGTCACCAGAGTCCGGGTACCTTGTTGTGAGTTGATCCATAACCGTTAGGACCTAGGAGTAGAATCGATTCCACGGCACTAATTGACTAACCCAGCCAGACCCCTGTTCCTCATCACCCCGACGACCAAACCGCACCGATGCGTACAGAAAAGAAAAAGCCAGCTGCGATCGAGCGAGAAAGAACAAAGCCAAGTTGCATCCCTCGCGTAGCCGGAGAAAGGTCGTCGTCGCATCAGGTCAACGTTCAAACCTTCGCCACGCTGCCGAGGCGATTAACCCGATTAAACAACTCGTCTCACCGGCGACTGCAATCCAACACCACGCGCACCTCCTCCTCCTGTGCGCGGCCGCGCTAAACTATCGCCATTGCGGCCACATGCCAGTTATTCCCCGTTTGACCACCCCACCACCACGCGCCTCCCCGCACCCCCACTATATAACCCACGCGCGCCCACCCTGCCCCCTCTCCCCATCGACAACCTCGCCGCACGTTCACACACACAGCTCCCATCAAGCTCACTCACTCCACTCTCCAGCTTCCGAGCTCCCTCCAGCGCGGTCGCTCCGAGATGGAAGCGCTGTGGTCGATGTCTCCTTGCGGCGGCTTGCCGTCGTCAGCGGCGGAGCTTCGGCGGGGGCCGTGGACGGCGGAGGAGGACGCGCTGCTGGCGGGCTACGTGGCGGCGCACGGGGAGGGCCGGTGGAACGAGCTGGCGCTCGAGGCGGGGCTGCGGCGGACGGGCAAGAGCTGCCGCCTCCGGTGGCTCAACTACCTCCGCCCCGGCGTGCGCCGCGGCGGGTTCACCCCGCGGGAGCAGCTGCTCATCCTCGACCTCCACTCCCGCTGGGGCAACCGCTGGTCCAAGATCGCCGCGAACCTCCCGGGGCGCACGGATAACGAGGTCAAGAACTACTGGCGGACCCGGGTGCAGAAGCACGCCAAGCAGCTGGGGTGCGACGTCGGCAGCGCCCGCTTCCACGACGCCATGAGGAACCTCTGGATGCCGCGGCTACTCGAGAGGATCCACGCCGACGAGTTGGCCGCCTCTGCCGATGTTCCTCACTGCTACTACTCCGCGCCTTCCTCCTCTCAGCCGGCGTGCCAAAACGCCGTTGCACCCATCAGCAGCAGCTGCGCGCGCGCGCCGTCACCGGACGCCACGTCGTGTGTGACCGGCGGATCATCGTCGTCATGGGAGGCGGCGCAGTTCCAGGCGAGCAGTCCTACCATGGCGGCTTGGTCCACCCCCGAGCAATGCCAAAACGGCTGCTCGAGCGCCACGACCGGTGACAACAGCATGTTCGACGAGAGCTGGTCGGAGCTTCTTGCTCGCGCCAACCACGACGACGCGGATTCCGCCGGCCTGCTGCCGGACTTTGGATTGGGAGAAACTGGAGACAACTGGTGGAGTTTGGACGATATCTTGCAGCAACCGCTATACTGATCGATAGACTGATGTACTATACGTACGCATGCTCTGCTACTAATGACCGAACTGTTTTGTAGTGTTATCTGATTGACCAATTGATTATCAGCAGAGTTAACAAATAAAAATCATTTAATTCAATGATTTGGTATGAGCAGTTTTTTCTTATTTCAGTGAATCTCCTAGAAACACCGCAAAAAATGACCTATTCGCGAGTTCGCTTAATTGCATCCCATGAGATCGATTGTGAGACACCTTTTAGCTATTAGAAAGAAACCTAGATGATTTCTTAACCAAAAAAGATGGAGACATAGCCAGACATTAGTATCTTTGCAATTTGGATGTGTAGTTTTAAAACTGATGATCTTCTAGTCTAGAGATGGCTCATGTGTTGCACGTGCGGTCTGCGGTATCATGTTTTCAGGTTCATACCTTTTAAAATGTTGATGCAAGTCTCTTAATGAAATACTTGCAATGCACGTTCTATATTTTTTTTTTGCCACAACACATTTGTTTTGATGGCGAGAGGAAAATGAATGAAAAGCTCAAAACAAAGTTAGGTTGATGGGCAACGAGAGATTTACAAAAATATGTATTTGGGTTGGCAAAGCAAAACTCACCTTCTTAGTAAAATTTAAAATAATCACCAGGGACTAAAACTGCGAAATTGTTTAATTTCCCACTTTTCCAAAAAAATAATGAATCAAATTTTGAATTGGAGTAAAAGTGTTTGGAACTAGGATTGGGATTCCCCTTTAGTGCTCGTACATGGTTTTGAATTTGGTTTCAACGATCCGCCATATTCAATTGGAGGTGAAACAGAGCACACACCATCTTGTGTCACCTTTGTAATTTTTTCATTTCTCAGGAACCTGATGTAAATATGAGACATTCTTTCCACTACATAACAAATTCATCGCTATTCCCTATTTCCTGTGTCATAAAACCATTATTGTTCTGAAAAGCCAAAAGGAGAAATGGACAATGAGGGAACGCGAATAGTAGGACATTAGCAGCATTGCAGGAAAGAGGCATCCTAGTAATTTTCTACTGGATGAATGGAATTTACTAGCTGCTATGTAAATGATTTACTAAAGGATCCCGGTGGACTATTTCTTAGCTGATGAAGAAGATCTACTGCCAGTAGCAAAATTTGTCACTCCCTTATTCCATCAATGATTTCATATATACTTCCTCCGTCCTAAATTACTATTCGTTTTGGTTTTTTAGATACTTAGCTTTTATATGGACCTAGATATATGTGTGTCTAGATATGTAGCAAAAGCTATGCATTTAGAAAAGCCAAAATAAATGTTAATTTGGGACGGAGGAAGTATATACAATGAACATTCATATATTTTAGTGTTATGTGCAGAGAATACCATGTGCGCCGAACTCGTGCCCCATTTTGTGAATTTTTGTCAGCGCCTACTTGGACCTCTTCGAAGCAGTACTAATTGAAGGATTAATATAACTTTCTCAAGAAAAAGAAGGATTAATATAACTTTATCAGCTGCCTCCAGCGAGGCGGGTGACCTGGCAGGGGCCAGCAGGACAGCCGTCCAGCTGCGTGCGCGTGGCAGCTCAGCCGAGGGGTCAAACGTGGTCGCCAGTCTCCGGTCACCTGGTCAAACGACGCTGGTCAGCCAGCCTTCAACGCGAAGACCAAGCTGACGTGCGCAGCGCAGCCGCGGTGGCCCCACGTGCTCGATGCCCGGCCGTTTCATCTCCTCCTTCCCTTACTCTAATCGCTTGTTAATCCTTTCTGCTTTAGCTGTAGGCCTGGACCACCAAAAGCTAATTAAACGCGCATTAGGGAGCAAAGGTAAGTAAGATCATCTTGGCCGTCCGAGCCTCCGATCCAGCGGCTGAGATGGGCTACTTGACCGAGCACAAGAGCTCGGCGTTGCTGCTAATGCGCGCGAGCGTCATCCGTGGCTCGACCGAGCAAAACGCGATCCGCGCGCACTCATTTTCTGAAAAGTCAACAGAGTAAGATACGGCATGTGCTGCAGCTGCTAGTATAATGCATTCCAGTCCTAGGTAACAAGGAGCAAATCCTACTCGATTAGGACTTAATAGAGGTGTGTTTAGAACTTCTATTTCTACTAGGACTCGAGCATTGAATCCTACAGGATCTTGTAAATCAAGCTAAAGTTAAATATCAAAGTCTCATCCAAGACTTGTGAGAGGCAGTTACGAGGATTCAAGATAGGTAGGCTAGACAGTTATATAGTACTAGATTTTTGTATAAGGCAAGAATCGAAGGGTCCTAAAGAATCAAGTAGGGTTGTAAGGGAGTAACAATCACTTGTGCTCTTTTGGAAGTTGTGCTTAAAGAATTAGTGGTCGGCTTTGCTAAAATCCTATTCTCCTGTCACGGTTGATTCAACGCATCATTTAGGGTTTTCTACAAGATTTATCTACGTTGTTCATGATACGGTGCAAACTCGTGTCGTACTCGCAATATCGTTTCAAGATCCGGAAGCTGCTGCTTATGATGAGGGGTATCATATTCTAACAGGAAGAGCCTTCTCAAGGAATCAGCACGTGGAGAAATTGAACGATGAACCGAGCTTGTTAGTAAATGGCTACCGTTACACTAGCAAGTCTTGTTGCACTTGCACTATCCAATGTCAATTGCGGTACCAATCCAAACAAATGAGAACGGGACCATTGCACGCAAATCAAAAAGGGTATTGTTCGAGAAGGTTAGGAAGGAAGCCACAATAGCAAAGAAAAAGAAAAGAGAGATCCAAAGGAAAAGATGGACTTTCAGATATATGTTTAGAAAATGTAAATCATTTTATTCTGTTCTAAAATCAAATATTTGTAACTTTGATCAAGTTTGTAGAAAGATATATTAACACCTGCAGTACCATCAATATTATAATATTAAGACCACGTTTGTTTCCTACCACAGATTATATAACAGCCTAGCGGAAAACAATTAGGTCCCAACTTATGACCGGATTATAACAATTCATACTCTAGATCATTATAGTCCAATAAACCTCCCTCCTCTAGTGATTATAATTTGGATTACATTCTTTGGGGTGGTAAACAAACATGACCCAAGGTAGTTAAATTGTTAAAACCTTAGAAAAATGGCTCTTATTATAATCTGTCTGTCTCGATGGGTGCATCATGTTATACAACTTTTGACATGTGTATATAAATTCATTTTAATTTTCGTAATTGTGCATTTCAACAAGTTCACTTATGCATCATGTTAAAATATTGGAATATAATACATTTTTGTACAAATTACGAAAAAAAAGAATTTATTGAAACAATAAAACGACCAAAAGGCCTGGCCCAGCAGATTCCCTGACCTCTCTCTCTTTTGTAACCCAGTGACCCATAAAAGGAAGGAAGCCCATGCCCGAAGCGAGACGCACAAGCCCATGTCATTGAAACACGCAACCACGCTCATCACATCCCTGTGCGCGCGCGGCGCGGTCCGCCACGCCCGCGACGTGTTCGACGAAATGCCCGACCGGGACGTCGTGGCGTGGACGGCCATGCTCTCCGGCTACGCCTCCAGCGGCTGCCACCGTGAGGCGCTAGACGTATTCCGGCGCATGCTCGCGGCCGGCGTCGTCCCCAACGAGTTCACGCTGTCCAGCGTCCTGACCGCGTGCCGTGGCGGCGACGCCGGCGGCGGCGGCGGCGCAGCGTCGATCCATGCCGTCGCTGTGATGCGGGGAGTGGATCACATGCCGTACGTAGTGAACGCGCTCATCGACGCGTACGCGTCCCGCGGCGACGGCCTCGTGGACGCGAGGAGTCTGTTCGATACCCTGGGGGCAGGGCGCACGGCCGCGTCGTGGACGTCCATGATTGCCGGTTATGCCCGGTGGGGCATGGAGAATACGGGGCTACAATTGTTCCAAAAGATGATTCAGGTTGATAAATTATCTCTTCATCTTGTAATGTACAAATTTGACATCTCTGGTGCTCTACTTTGCATGGATTTTATGTCACAGGAAATATCTCACATTTTTATTCTTTTTGTGTCATGCATATAGTCCTCAAACGAATTTTATAGCCTTTGCTGTTTTATTTTATGATTAAGGAGATATAAGAGGCACCTATAAACTTTGTAAACTTTAGCTAAAGGCAGAGTCCTTGTGATGTGAACTGTATGCAAGTTCTTCATTAGGTTGAAGCTTAATATTAGATTGATTTTTCTGCACTGCTAAATGTTTTTAGTACAAGTAGTGAAGATGATTATTAAATTACCAATTAAATTAACTCGCTTCTCTATAGTGAGCCTTATGTAGATCGCAAATGTATTCGGAAATATCACTTGTCATGCTTGCTTGTATAATCCTTGCTGTGGCTTGCATGTTTAATTTACTACTCCTGTAAAACATATCTGTTTTCATGATCCATTAGCTGCTGTTTCCAGTGCAGGATGATATTGAGTTGAGTCCATTCACCTGCTCTATTGCAATCCATGCATGTGCTTCACTCGGCGACTTATATACTGGACAGCAAATTCATGTAGTCTCCATAAGGAAAGCTCTTGGAGCCAACCTCGCTGTTGCAAATTCTCTGATCGACATGTACTGCACATGTGAAAGCATAGTGGATGCAAGGAGGCTTTTTGATGAAATGCCTGAAAGAAACTTGGTCACCTGGAATACCATTATTGCTGGATCTAGCCGAAATGATCCTCGAATGGCCATGCAGCTGCTTGTTGACATGGATATCGAGCCAAATTGCTTGACTCTAACTAGCATCACATCAGCATGTGCTGGTCTTGCAGCTCTAAGATGTGGCCAGCAGGTCCATGGGGCTGTACTTCGGAGAAACTATGGCGATGACCTAAAAGTTTCCAATGCCCTCGTAGACATGTACTCCAAGTGTGGAAGCATTTTTAATGCTAAGAAGGTATTCAACATGATGGCTTGCAAGGATATATTATCGTGGACATCAATGATTGGTGGATATGGGATGAATGGGTATGCGAATGAGGCCATCGATCTGTTCAATTCCATGGTCCATGCTGGGGTTCGTCCAGACCATGTGGTGTTCGTGGGCCTGATCAGTGCTTGCAGCCATGCTGGTTTAGTAGATGAAGGATGGAACCTTTTCATGTCAATGCTATTTGAGTATAGTATCCAGCCTAACATGGAAATTTATGGTTGTGTCACCAATCTTCTTGCTCGTGCAGGGAGGCTGAGAGAAGCCTTTAACCTCATTGATACAATGCCACTCACTCCTGATGAATCTGTCTGGGGAGCTTTGCTTGGTGCTTGCAAGATGCACAAGAATGTAGAGCTGGGCAGACTAGCTGCAAGGAAAATAATTGAGATTAATCCTGATGCTGCGAAGACTTACATCCTGCTTGCAAACATATATGCTGCAGATAGTAAATGGGGTGATTATGCTGTGATGAGGAGGTGGTTGAGGGGCACAGGAAGCAGCAAGGAGGTCGGAATGAGTTGGATAGAGGTAACAGATAAGATGTATAGCTTTAGCACAGCTGACAGTAACAGTCTCCAAGTTAGTTTGGCGGATGAGGTATTGCGGATCTTAGTTCAACACATGGATGAAGCGGGAAATGATTTTGACGAAAATCTTTCCAAGGTTGCATGATTGTTTTGTTCTTAAGTGGTTTCTGCATTCTTGGGTCAAATGTTACAGATTGATTCTGGAGGTTTGATCCTGATAAGACTTATCCAAGACTAAACAAATTTCTTATGCAATGTAAATAATTTTTTACAGTGGTAAGACCAACTCAAAGAAATAGTAGTTCAGCCATATTTATTTTCTTTTGTACACATTTTTTTTCACTTTCATGGTTATCTCACTTGCATTTCTTTATACTTACTGTTATACAATTTCAGTCTCAAATTCGATTGGTAGTTGTCATTCTTTTACTGGTGACAGACCATCATATGATTCCTAAGAATGAGAAAACATGGGTGTCAAACTGACTTCATTTTTCGCCAAACTCATTCAAATAGCTCTGATGTGGCATTGAATTGATGTCATATGTTTATTGACTGGACTTTGTAAATCCCTGGTGTGTTGCTTCTGTTTCCTGCCAGTTGAATTCTTAGCATATTTATTGTAAAAGTGTATTCTCTTGTGCTATGCACATTACAGTTACAGAAAGTGTATTTCTTGCTAGAAGCCATTAAGATGTCCTATGCTGTGGTAAGGGCGGCATCTGTGTCTCTAAATGTTTTAATGGTTGTATATACTCCAATCCTTAACAGATGTGCATCACTGGCCATCCTTTTATGGAAGGGACTAACTTGAGAGCCGAAGTTGACAGCAGAGCTTCTCGTGAAGCTTCAGTTATTTGTTGGTAGGCAGATTATCAGGCTATTATATATTTGAGAGGAATTGTAGCTAAAGGATTGTAGCCCCCTGATGAAAAAATGGCATTTGTGGTAATGAGTGGGCAGTAGATATGATAGTAAAAGGTTCGTATTCTCCTGAACAGTTGAGGTTTTATTCATATTTGGTGGGTGCCCTGACTAGAGCTTTAGAACCCTTCTTCTGAAGGAACCATAGGTAAATTTTCAAGAGCTGTGTATTTGTTCATGTATCCTGTGCTTTCAGCTACCCTATGCTTCTTACTTTCTTTGTTGGTCTGATATAGCTTTGTAGGCATTAACCACAACAATAACAACAAATCCTTTTAGTCCCAAGCAAGTTTGGGTAGCCTTTTTATGGGCGTTAAATGTTGGAATTATGCAGGCTGAAGAAACATATATGATAATTTTTAAGTAAATTTAATTATAGGTTCCCATTTTTTTTCTCGAATACACAAGAGAGCTACATATCTTTGTATTAAGAGAGAGTCTGAATTTTTTTTTACTGACAACCTTGATTATATCCATGCCCTTCTTGTCTTCTTGTCAATCTATTTTGAACCTAAAACTGAATTTTTGGACATGTAGCCGACAGGTTCTGGGTAAAAGAATTACTAAAACTGAGCAAGGAAGGGGACCTATAGGGATTGGTCTTCACTTTGTATCATGACTTGGGGCTGATAGCCTAGAAGGCAAGCTTTACGCACATGCTGTTATATTTCTATAATGTAATTATACTCAATGAGGCATTGTCAGCGTCAAGTAGTCAAAATGTGTATTTTTTTATGGTAAGAATGCCAAAAACATATTGAGCGCATCGTTTCAATACATCTCTTCCAGTTGAATTTTCTGGTTTTGTCTGATTCTTTCTAGTTTTTTTTTTGTGTGTATAATGACAGCATTATTATCAACTATGTGTGTGCCCCTCAAATATGAATAAACCTAACTTTCATGAAATGTGATGTCTTCTACTCATTGACCTAGAGAATGATGTTAGATGAAAAGAAGAAGTGGCTGCAATCTGGAATGTATTGGCACTCTGCTGCGTTGCATTATCAAATGATGAGTTATTCGGTAAGCATGACTGGTTTAGTTTGAAGTTCCATTATATGCATATGAAAGCAATGTTGTCCATGGTGCAATGTTCTTGTTGTTTGTCAAAATGCACTCGATCTGTATCTGAGTTAGGCACCGGACACGCATAGAAACAGCAGCACTGATGCAAGAATAGCGCACAACATAATATTAAGACTAGAATATGCTTCTTTTATACATATATAAGTTTATCTAACAGGGGCCGCTATATTGCTCCACATATGTAATATGAGATTAACTGACATTATGCACATGTACATAACTTAAACAACCTATAATTCTCAATACTATACATTACAAACAGACCTTCTGACAAGTGATAGGGTGCATATGTAACGTTCTTAAACAATCGCTCAAAACCCAGCTAGAAAGTTGTATTACCATCAAGTGCCTGTATTGTGCTATATTCTCTGACATATGTTACTGCTTTGTATCCGCAACCCCTTCATGTCCTGCTAGAATCATGTATTTGTCCTTGCGAGTTAGTTTAGTGGGTTCAAACCGAAGTACCCTACCAATCTCACTCTGCACCATGTTTGCCACCTCATAGCTCTCACATCTCCTGCCATTGATCACCCCATGTGTTGGCATCCTGTCCATGAACTCGACAACGTACGCCGGGTGCGGGTTCATGAAGTAGTAGAAGTGGTCCATGTACTTGGACCTGCCTGTAGACGTGCCGTAGAACATATTGGACCAGTTCACCAGTGCCACTGGGTAGACCTCATCGACGAGCTCGACGAAAAGTGGGCTGAATCGGAGCAGGTATGGCTCCCTGCACGTAGTGCCCTCAGGGCAAATCACCAAGTCCCCCTTCTGCAGCAAGTACTCCATCCTCCTTTGATCCTCATCTCGGTTTCGGGTCAGCCGGATGGTTTTGATTGGTGACAGGAGCTCGGTGACACGGCTGAGACTGTATGTCACTGCTGATACCTTCTTGTTCAGCATCACTGAGATGTAAACTGGGTCAAGGAGTGTGCGGTGGTTGCATACGTACAGATGACCCTGCGGATTGGGCTGGGCATATGCTCCATGGTTTGTGTTACCAGTGGCAGAGATTGGGGAGTTGATGACGCGGGTTGTAATTCCGGACGCACTCCCAATTGGGAGGGAGATAGAATATGGAAGGATCACAAAGATGAGTGTTCGGAGCACTGTGAGGGGAACAGCAAGCGGGAGCCACATGAACATGGTGAGGGTGGCTTGAGGAGTAGGCCTGAAAGCTAGCCTGCCATCATGGAAGATCAAGGGCCTTGGGTACTGGTCTCTTGGCAAGGTTGACCATTGTTTCTTTTGTTCTGGGGTTACCAAGTAAACCTCCTGCAAATGAGAAGTAACACTTGATTAGCACTCGTGCTCCCATCGCAATGGTATGCTGAGTTTTATGAATCTGTAATGGTTCGTGACTGAAGTAGAATGCAACATGGCTTCAAGGTCAAAGAACTTCCTATTAATAAAGTTAAATTTGGAGATAAAATTCTTAACTACTCCAAAGATTTGAACTTAATATCATCACTTAACTGTATCCAGTAGGAAAACTATTTTAAATTTTAAAGCATCCATGGTTACTTAATAATGTTTCTGCAAAAAGCAGCAGCCATTTCACACTTATAACATATTAATTAGTGAGTATTATAATTTAAATCATACCTCCTGAATTTGAACCCTTTTTTTATCCTTCTCTAGGAACCAGTTATTTCTAATACATAGTTATAATCAAATATTCTGTGGCATGAAGAATATATAGCTAATGATATATATCTATATATATATATATATATATATATATATATATATATATATTTTTCCTTCGGCGCAAAAGGTCATTTCAAAGTTAATTGCGCTAGTGGTTGTTGGGATCTAGTTACTGTTTGGTTAAACTGATTAATCAAACAAATACTATATATGTGTAGATCTTGTGTTCTTTTTGGTCCAGGTGATCTCAGAGCGAGAAAGAACTGCATTATGGCCATTACCTATATTGTCGTGATTAATTGTCCTTTAAATAAAGGCAAACTAATTGCAAAGCTAATGAACCTAAAGAGACATGAGTACACCACAGTATTGTCTAGTCATTTCAGTTCAGATATGGACATGCATGCATAGATGTCGCCCCTTCGCACTATCACAAAGGTATTGTATCTGATACCTTTTCTTCTCAAACACGCTTGTATCTGATACTAGATGCATGATCTGTGCATTTATACTAGTTAATAAGATCTTACCATTAGGAAAATACATGTGTTTCTGCCTTCAACAACCACCAGTGGTACAAAAATGCCTATCTAACTTGTGCAAGTAAGATGTCACGTATATGATGGGGGAAAGTGTAACTGCACTGAATTAAGAAAGCACTAAAATTATGCATGTCTTGTGGTCCTGTTTTACACCTGTTCAAAAGTGATACTTAAGAAAAATAGTACTACACTTACGGAATGTGGCTTTGAGCTCATAAAATATGAACTACGTTTGGTTCAGTTATATTATTCTAGTGCATGACTGATTGTCCTAGTGGTAAGGTTTCCAATTCCATGTATACATTCAAATGAAACTTGATTATAATGTGTACAATGTCGCATGGGTAATATGTTACATACGAGCATACATACTAAGAGTTAGCTAGAATATTTTTACTGATATCAAGCTATGCTTGACATAATGACCAATCTACATATCCTTTACCTATCCTCTTTCTTTTGTGGATGCATATAAAAATAACTAGATACATATGCACATGCAACGGTGATTAGTACCAGACAATTGAACACATTATCAGATGGAAAATAAGCAACAGTCACACTGAAGTTAGTTGGCTCAGAAAATTACAATAAAAACCATCAGATTGAACAATAAAAATAGGGACAAATAAAGAGAGGAGAATGACATGGATGCAGTATGGAAAACATAGACAAATAATCATGTCATGCACAGCATCTAACCTTGCAGCAAGTGAAGAGCTGGTGATGATTATGGTAAAAATAGCTTGAGCTGCTTCCAAAACCTACCATCTCTGTTCCTTCAAGCTTATCCAGGCTTAGTCTTCTCTCACCCTCCATTTCCAACAGACCAACATAACGCCCTCTTACAATCTTCACCTCCCTTCCCACCACCATCTCCAGGCCTATGTACTCCTTCAGGAAATCCTCCACCATAACCCTAGGGATCATCCTACTCAATCCTACCACCCTCTTGAACCCTCTCACCACCTCGAACCCTTCCCTCCCTATATCCTCTAGAAAATGCTTTGGCAATGTCGCCCGAACGACCCTTCTCACCTTCTCCTCTCTTAACCCCAAGAAGCATAACATGACCATGACCCTTGATTGTACTTCTTGTGTCAAGAAAGAGAGAAGAGGGTAGAGGCATAATAGGACTAGACCTCTAAGGAAACTACCTGCATCTATGGCAACAACGATGAAATAAGGGAGGAGACATTGAGACCTTAGTAGTCCTCCTTCAATATCTAGGATTAGAACTTGGTTTTGAAGCTGATCATCATCTTGGGAGGCTAGTGGGCACCCCTCGATGATCTCAGGATAGGTAGGTATCCCGCTCGTGTTTCGACGATGACGGTGCTGGCCTGGTGGATTCCCAAGTCTCCGACGAACAAAATGGTAGAAGGTGAAAACAGATTTGGAGAATGGTTTGGACGCCATATATGTGGGCACTTGGACGCCAAGGAGTGCTTTGTGCTATGGTAGTTCAATCTAGTTCGGTACAAGCCTTAGGTTGCAATGTGCAACTCTAATAGACTCTCCTAGTCTCCTGTATATATACGCAGCTAAAGTCTATAGCTAGGTGAAAAGGTCATATATAATTGTTACAAGAAAATGCAGTTGTGGTGCCAAAGTAGCTCACAAGTTTGACTTGTCCGACTAGTTTGACATGATACTCTTAGCTCTGTTTCTAGCACTCCGTAAAAAAATTAAACAGGGTTGCTTAAGCCTCACGGAGCAGTTAAGGACACTGATTTGTTAAGGATGGTAAACATAAACATTATCTGAGTTTACTAAATGCAATGCCTAGGATAAGAGAGAGTAACAAGCAGTTGACAATAATTTGTACTTGCCAACTAACAGAACTTCGACCTATTTTGAGGAAATTTTTTCTTATAACTCATTCAATTACTCATAGAGTCATAGTGTTAAACCAGTATTGACTTTGGATGGACCGGACTATTTTTTAAGCTTTTGATTTTATTCTGAATATCTGTATACAGAAGCTACTCCAAAGTTGTGTTCTAGCCAAACTCTCTTTACTTGGAAGAAGTAGAAATAGCAATAATTCTTTTTTTAAGATAATGGGAAATACCAATACTTCAACCATGACAGTGAGAAATGCGTGTTTTCATCCTGGTAATAGTTTAGGAGAGGCGGTAAGAAATAAAAAGGTATATGTTTTGCAAAGGTCTCCTGTTCTTTGTTCAACCCTGGAAGAAACCTAGCTGAGGATGACGTCTCACCTAAAAGCCAAAGGATCGAGGTACGCATATGTGCGTTGTCGATATGATATTACCTTGCCGCTTGCTTCTTGCATAGGTGTCCTGCAAAGTTAAATTTGATATTCGCAGAGTTAAAAGTTTAATTTTCTACGTTTTTAATATTGCAGAGATCTTTTAGGGAACCCCTTTTTTTGGAAGCGAGGTAAGAGTACTGCTAATTTCTTTAAGAGAGGAAAAGTTTACAAAGTCTTTTAACTATATTTGGGCTTATTAGAAAACTGGACCACCAAGTGACCCGACAAGAACCATGACAGGCTAAGCATCAGGCAACTTCTAATCTGGCAGACACCAACCATCATTTCTTTAACATTCAGCTTACTGATTGGTGATGATCCTCCTGGATGAGAAAAGCAACCCGTTGATGATCAAGCTCCTGGCGATGTAAACTCTAACGATCTCTCTCTTCCAAAACGTTCCAGCAGCAGGGGTGTGTGTATTAAAACTTAACTTAAATCCTGGCGCTTTTCCTTGGAACATACCTCAAGGCTGTACCCCAAATTCCCAATTCCCACCATGTGAGTATCCTGTTAGTTGAGTCCTGAAGGTTTGGTACCTGCAAACGGTACCACTCATTAATCAATTGCCAAAGTTGTTTTTATATTGATACAATCCCAGCAAAGGGTGTTCTCATTTTTTTTCTCATGGTTCCTCGTCCTGAGATTTGAAGATTGTCCAGCAAGAGTCGTACTTAAACACTAAATAGAAAAATAACTTGTTGTTTATTACAAATGATTGTGATCCAAAGGGAAACAAAATGCCAGTAGTTAAAGTGCTCCTGTTCGACCTGTACCCATGTTATTGGCCATATGATTTTAGTAATCAGTGAGCTTCGGATCTACTATTCTAAATTTGCCTGGGGAAACCAATCTTCCGGCATAACTTGGTTGGTCTCGGCTTAGCTGATATAATCTACTCTCTCCATTCCAAATTACATTTCTTTTTATTTTTTCTAAATACATAGCTTTTCTATGTAAAAGATAAAAGTCAAAATAAATTGTACTTTGGAATGAAGAGAATAAACTAGCAACTCTTTAGCACCTGAATCTGAAGTCTCGCCAAGAATTTACCAACCATTGCCCCCGAATTGTATCCATCTAATCTTAAAGTAGATGTATTAGAAAAGGTCAAGATTTTACGAGCGGCTTGTGTAGTCATGTTGGACTCGTGCACTCTCCATTTCTTGAGATCCGCTCCCCTGGCAATCAAACCAGCTCCGAGCCATCCTCATTCGAATTTGCGAGCCGACACCTCGAGTGGGCTTTTTCTTTTTGAGTACCCAAGCTGTAGATTTTGAGTACATATTTCATTTAGAACGCGTGAGCATGGAGTGGAGTCTCATGAAGATATGCATGCATGATAGGATACATGGATGCTTTTTTTTTTCTAGTGAACTGAGTCATCTTATTCTTGCTTTCATAAATGAGTAAGTGACGATCTTATACAGTAACTGTGGGATGTAAGACATGATCAAACATTTTCTAGTCCGGAAAATCATGTGCACCATCTTTTTTTCCGCCTAACAACCAAAGCATAACTATGCATAAAAACCCTTGATAATGATGCATAACACCTATCAGAATCGCGAAATTATGTAAGCTAGAGTCCTCGCTACTGTTTGAATTTAATCGTGCATGTTACCAAAATAGGAAAAATCGTTAGTAATTAGTGACCCTTCCATGGGCAATATATATTGGATGTGCAGAACGCATGAGTATGGCTTGGAGTCTCACGAAGAAAATGCATGCATGATGTGGATACATGGATGCTAGTGAACTGAACCATCTTATTCTTGCTTTATGAATACTCCATCCGTTCTTAAATATATGACGCCGTTGACTTTTTACTCCAACTTTGACCACCAATATCTATTAAACGAGTTAGTTAACTAAAGTAAAATATGTATCATTATGTCTATTATCAAATGTACTTTAGATTTAACTTGTAGGTTTATCTATTTGCAAAAATATTTGTAGAAAAGACGAACAGTCAAACAAATGAAAAAAGCCAACCGCGTCATGTATTTAAGAACGGAGGGAGTAAGCGATCATAAGCTGCGGGATGTAACATGTAAGACACATTTCAATCATATCCTAGTTCGGAAAATCATGTGCACCATCTTTTTTTTCCACCTAACAGTAACAGTATACCAAAGCATAACTGCGTAAGAACCCTGATAATGATGCGTAACGGCTACCAGAATTGCGAATTGTGTAAGCTAGACCTCTCGCTATCGTTGGGATTTAATCATGCATGTTACCAAAACAGGAAAAAATCATTATTAATTAGTTTTTTTATCTGGGTGAGGTGACTTTCCATGGGCAACACACACACGATTTTGGTTAGGATGAGTTAGATGAGTAATATATATATATATATATATATATATATATATATATATATATATATATATATAGGACAGAAATCTGGCACATGAAAAAAGATGGAAAAACTTACCTAATTGCAGGAACGAAGCATATCATGCAATGGGTGTTGATATATATCGCGAGTGCGCCAACTTGGGCCGAACCGCAGGAGAATGCCCTTTTGTCAGCATTCGTTTTGGATGAATTTGGCAAATTTGCAGCCAAAGCACGAGGCGAATGGTCCTGATTTGTCAGCAAATTAGAGTGATCAAATTTGGTACAAAGAGACGCAAGACAAGTAGTTGCTCGGAGCAAAGGTGCAACTGTGCGAGACGTGCCATTAAACAATATTGATGATGTGCAGAGCCGCCATGGAAGGCTACATTCCGGTGGCTATCAAATTGGGGGTAACGTGGCATGATGAGGATTGCACTTTTTTTTATTAGAGATAGTAATTATAGTTGGTGGGGATGACGTTATAGGAGATACACATGGGTG
This sequence comes from Setaria viridis, assembly GCF_005286985.2. NCBI lineage: Eukaryota > Viridiplantae > Streptophyta > Magnoliopsida > Poales > Poaceae > Setaria > Setaria viridis. The sequence continues at coordinate 1,926,865 of NC_048267.2, read as the reverse complement.
GCCATATCTTAAGGGAAGGTAATGATCTAATGGATTAAAAATTCGAGGTTATAGTATTGTGGTTAGAGAGAATTAAGAGTTAATGATTCTAGTATGTTGATACTCCCACCGTCCCAATTACTATTTACTTTATTTTAACCTAACCAAACTCATCTAACTCTGTCTAAATTATACTCCCTCTGTTCTCTTTTGATAGGCATGTCTCCAAAATTCAGATTTTCACAAATATATTTTTATTTGCCAACAATGTGGATTGAGGCAATAAATTGCATCAACAATGATGAGTCATCACGGCAACCATTGAAGGACTAATGAAAAAAAGCTTATTTGCATTAATTAGATGATAAGTAGAGTTCTTTTTTTCTTGATCATTGTGTCAAGATGAAATATTCCTATCAAAAGAGAATGGAGGGAGTAGAAAACTATAATAATATCTAACATACTAAATGTATTTGTTACAAAAATGTATTCTAAGTGGACCCAATAAAACTAATATAGTAAACTTGGATAACGTTAGATAAATTCAAAGTGTATTAATTTGAGATGGAGGGCTCATTTGCAGGAGCACCGAGCGCGCATCCCACTCTGATATTCGAAGGCCCAATTTGGAGTCCGTGTTGGAAGGCCCAAAAGGCCAGAGCCCAAGTCGCTTGGACCAATCCAACATCGATCGAGAGAGCACCTTCTCCTTCGTCCTCCCAGAAACAGCGTTCCGGCGCCGCCGCCGCCGCCGCCCCGTGCGTCTCCCCATTCCATTCCCACCGATCTCCCCCTCTATCCCCATCCCATGGCTCTCGCGTTCGCATCTCACGCGCGCCGCCTCCTCCTCTCCGGCGCTGGAGCTCCGGCGAGATCGTTCCACGCACAGCCCTACCAAGGTACGCCCTCTCCTTCTCCGGCTCCTTAATCTCGTGGCGCTGCTTTCTGGTGACTGGAGCTGGATCCTTGCGGGACGCAGCCAAGGTTGGCGTGGTGGAGTTCCTGAACGGTGTGGGGAAGGGGGTGGAGACGCACGCAGCGAAGCTGGAGGAGGCCGTGGGCGGCGACCTCCAGAGGCTCCTCGAGGCCCGCACGCTAAGGCTCAAGAAGCTCGGCATCCCCTGCAAGCATGTAAGTCGCTAATATGTCTTCGTCGTGTTAGTCCGTGGTTTTTTAGCATTTCGTCATGGGGTCATAGGCATTTGGTCGGATTTTGTTGTATAATGCTATATGATGTTTCAGTAGAAACCTTAGATTGTTGCATCCACACTTAATTTTGTAGATTGCTGTCAAATATCAGTGTGGATAGTTACTGCAATGTTTTCTGATTGAGATGGGAAGCACTTTACTCCATATAACTAGGTTGGCAAAAGTGCGAGGTAACTTTCATGTTTAGAGGTGAACTTGCCATGCTTTCAGGATATTGGCTAGGGTTAGTTTCTAGTGATTTATTTTGTTCCAATGGTGTGCCTCCTCGGTTGTATTATTCTATATCCAGCGAGTGACCATGGAAAATGAAAAACTCCAACGTTGCTCCAGGTCTTGTGAAAAGAAGCATGAGAGCGGTTTTTTTTTTTTATCATTTGTAGTGCGAACTAGTAAAAGATAGTCTGTGCTTTGGGTGCAGCTTACGCTTTGAAATTTTGACAATCCATGAAGAATACAATATTAAAAATGGATCTCTCGACATTATTTAGAACTTGTAGTGAATACTCAACGGTGACTGCAAATCTGATAAGTTGCGATTTCTTATTACTGAGAGCAGGGTTTTTTTGGTTGAAGTTCTCCACTTAGTTTTTAGTTAATATTTTCTGAATGATGTGATATCTTGAGAGCACTGGACCCAAAATTTGTATTCAAGAATGTTGTAAGGAATATATGAATGCCAGCAATGTGCTTTGTTGTTGCACTGTCACTTTGAGACGAACGATGGTTTTATGGACTTCCATTCCCATGACAAATCTGGGCTTGCATAATGTTATTTTTGAAGCACTCGAAAGTCAACAATTTTCATGGTCTGGGAAATTTCCTTGCATTTTGTTTGAGGCAATAGGAACTTAAACTAGAATTTCAAAGCCACATCAAGGCATCAGCAATGTTGCTAGTATTGAAGAAGTGAGTTCCAAACCAGGCTGAAGACATTTTGTTGCTCTCATCTTTAAGTGGAAGGAAATCAGCTGAGTGCTTTTACTGAATTAAATTCTTGAATACTGAAATATGTGGGTTGTTCCTTGGGTTGATTAGGCTGTTTCCAGTGAAATGGTCTACCTTTACTTGAAAAGAATGGAAATGCACTACTTTATAAGTTAATGAGATTTTGCACCTCCTAATTTACATTACTGATCTTCTTTAGATGTTCAGTTCCGAATACTGTTGAGTTCTGAGTAGTATCATCTACAACTGTATCTTTACCTACTGAAAATTTTTGGTTTAGTACACATATTGAGTTTTAGTTCTAGCCATGCTAATTGTGGGTTTTATTCGGCTGGGATAGTATTTAGAGAAAACAATGTTTGGGCTCCTCTCTACTGGTTTTTCATACATATAGTTTTCTTATTTGTGAAAACCAGGTAGAAGTTGGTTTCCATGGAGAACCCATTGTTTGAGTGCTGCAAAAATCGTCTTTTAATGTCCAAGTTTGTCCTATCTATATATTTAATTAAACTATGATTTTGGCAACTAGGCTGTAAATCAAGCTAACCAAATCTTGCTTTACTTGGACCTGATATTGAAACAAAATCCGGTCAACCTCTTGCTAACTGCTTACTTCATTTACTGTGGGTACATGTGAGGTCTTGATTATGAATAATCTTTTCTTGATCGGATAGTGTTCAGCTGTTTAATCGGTATTATTATTATTATTGCTAATCCAAATTGTTAATCTATTATATATCTGATTTCAACCCTATAATGCAGAGGAAGTTGATCTTGAGTTTTGCTCACAAGTATCGTCTTGGTCTCTGGAAGCCCCGGGCAGAACCAAGGAAAGTAGAATGAAGTAGGCTTGTTCTTGAAATGCTCAAAACAATCTGCTGTTGTTGGCTCCAAGCATGTTTGAGACATTGAATAGTTGCTTTGTACTTTGGAAGCTGCAATCTTTGTTCTCTCTCCATGCTCATTTGTAACCATTCGCTCCTTTTTGTAACAACAAACATTACCAATAACACGCACAGTCCCCGGTAGTGGTTTATCACTTCATTTGTTACTTAGGCCTTTTTACCAACAACATTGCTGTTTTGTCTGTGCACTCTAAAGAAATTGATTAGGTTCAAGTTGGATGAGACAATTCAGTCACTATTCTGTTTCTGAAACCAAACACCGAAATTCCCCATCATATTGCGGCAGCAGATACAGAAAGAGACGTCACTGATCACTCGACTTGTCTCATCATCCTGTTTGTGCCACTACGGTGTTCTTTCAAGTTGCAAATGCGCATCACTTGTTTGGGACGCGATAAACTCAGACTTTTAACTTCAAGTGGTTCGCAGAGCAGTCAGCATCCAGTGACACAGTCCATTCAAAAAACGTCGGAGCATACCGCAGTTCATTATTGTAGTGTGTAAATTATCTGACAGACGGCTATAAAAACAAAGACGTGCACGTTTCATGTCATGATGCATCACAATATTTTGTTTTATTTTTCCTACAAGCAATCACAAAGTTTTTCTAGTAATTGACTCTTCACCTCTCCTGCCAGATTCGTTTAAAAAAAAATAACACAATACTACTTCACAACTAGATCCTCAAAGCATCCATGTGGCTCCTCCGTCCATCGAGCTTCGCCGCGAAGAAGCTCTTCATGAAGTCCATGTACTCCATGGATTTGTACCGTGCCCCGCCGCTGTCTTTCTTCACCAGCTCCGGCAGTGGGCCTATCGTCGTGTCGGGGCACGGCTGATGGAACACCGCCGCCGAGATGCGGTCTTTGTCAGGGTGGACCACGGCCCTGTGCTCAATGCTTCTGTATCTCCCATTGCTTAGAATCTGCCCATGACAGACTAGTTGATTAGCCAAACTGCACAAGGCAAATGCAATATGGAGCAGTAAACTGGTAGATCAAGTGTTCAGTTCACAACGTCCAGTAAAAGCATATGTTAATTGCTACCATGTACTCCATAAACTAATATAAAAACGAAATGATTTAGTGCTAATTACCTCCAGTATGTCGCCGACGGTGACGACGAAAGCGCCGGGCAGAGGGTCAACGGCGAGCCACCTGCCGTCCTTCCTGATCTGCAGGCCCTGCACATCGTTGACGTGGAGCAGCAGCGCCAGGCCAGTGGCGTCGGTGTGCGGCGACAGCCCGAGCACGTCGCTGGCCTGCCGGCACGGCGGGTAGTAGGTCGTCCTCATGCTCTGCGGCAGCCCCCGGAACGCCTCCGAGAGGCGCTCCGGCGCCACGCCCAGGTCCGCGGCCATGGACCGCAGCAAGGACGCCGCCACCCTCGCCGTCTCCGCCGCGTACCTGTCGACGGAGCCCGTGAAGGACGGCGGCCGGGCGGGCCAGAACCTCGGGTCCCGCTCCTCCCTGGGGCTGATCATGAGGTAGATCATGTCCGCCCAGTCCAGCTTCTGCGTCTCGGAGAAGACGAACGCCTGGCCGTACCCCTCGAGGCCGCCCGGAACCTGCGCGTGCGCCTTCTTGGCTTCCAGCGGGAGGTTGAAGAACTCGGTGATGTCCCTCTTCACGTCCTGGAGCACCTCGTCCGGCACACCGTGGTTGACGAGCTGCAGGCAGTGCGTTCTGTGAGAGACACCATAACGAAAGCAAGTTGAATCTGTTTGGAAACGTAGGATTTTCTTAGATTTTCCACACAAAATAACTACAGTCACTACAAACAAGAAAGGATATTGCCCGTGTTCCAAATTACACGTAGAAAACCTGAAAGAAACCCCAGTGCTGACAGGCATCTCCGAGGTTCGCGAGCTCCTCTTCCGAGGACCGTGGGTCAAGCAACCTGCTGAGGTCGACGACCGGGATGGCGCGGCCGGCGACGACCTCCTCGGCGGCGGTCTCCTCCTTCCTGACGTACCGGTCAGGCACCCGCTCGCCTGATCCGTTCCAAGTCTGGGCGAGTTCCTGCACGTTGGGCACCTGCAGGGACGCTCCTGCTTTCGCATGCGCCATTGACGATCTGGTTTTTCCTCTCCTCTCTCTTTTTTTTGAACGAATGTTTTTCCTCTCCCCTCTGTACAAGAGCAGGTGGATGATAGCGGGCAGCTGAAATCTTTCACTACAGGACGTCTTTTTATATTAGGAAGAAAACATAGAGTGATATTTCAGTGGCATATATGGGATTCCAAAAAATTCGGTGGTATATAAAAGAAGTTTTCCAATATGATATTGGTGGCCGAAGATCAATCGCTCGTGATCGAGACATAATATCTGTTTCATAAAATAACAATCCGCAGTAGTGGCACGTACGGATAAGACTACCGGCACGTACTGCGGCTGCGAGAGAGATATTATATTCTCTTTATATAATAGAAGTTTTATTCTGATTGATGACTCTTATATTCCTTTTTTTTAAGTGAGAACTCACAATATTCTCTTGTAAAATGCCAGGGATGTTGGAACTAAGGTGGAGTTTCATAGAGGTTTTATGCACATTAAATACGGTGACACATCATCATATGTGATGACATGGCATGGTAGTTATGAAGTGAGAGAGGGAAGGAGTTTCATCAAGATGAAACTGTGTATACACTATTTCCAAGACTATGAAACCTATTGAAACTTGCATTGGGGGCTATAGAGTTTCATTTCATCTAATCATATGCAATCACATGCCTCACAATTAAATGTCATGGACATCCTATGAAATCGTGAAATGAAACTGTGCACTGGGACTCCCTGTTTCATTCATGAGAATACACCTCATAGGATGATGTGGCATCCTTGGAAATGGTGCAATGAAACCTTGCACTGGGACTAGCCTAACAACCGTGCTTTTTTTTTTAAAGAAACTAACAACCGTGAAGGGTTCAAATGAACATTTTTAATGGACAATATGCACGTCGTGACGAGGCATCGGTGCAGACTGCCGGTTGGTGCATTAGCAGCCGAGCGTGGCACTGACCCGTGATGCCAATGCTTTATACCTGTCCACAGAGACCATTTTGGCTTTTCTCTGTTAACACTTTTAGTAATTGTGAGTGGAAACTTGTTTAGTAATTGTGAGTGGAAACTTGTCTTGTGATGTTACTATAAATGTTATGGAACTTGTGTCAAAATATAACCACTGTCTTACCATGATTGATGGAAATTGAAATCTTAAGAGTATTGTCTTGTTTGTATTTGTTGAAATCCGATAAATCTGTACTTGCTGGTTTGGGGTAAATATAAAGCACATGCGGTTCCCTATGACATAGGTACGTGGAAAACGAATTTTAAGAAGAACACATAGAAATCGTTATTCCCATACGTTTGACATAAGCAACCGCTAAGGTGGCTAAAGTAAGTGTCCGCCTGGGCAATCTATTTTGTGCATCAAATTTTACAAGCCTTTGGTCAGATGCTGGCCTAGGCCAAAAAGTAAAGAAAAAACGCTGTACAGATTATGCCTACTCTTAAAAAATTGGTGATCGCTCCCAAATGTTTGGCTCCTGCTAGCACCCAGCACCGCACTTCCTCCTTTATCTTTCTGAATAGTTGGTCATGTTGAAGAAATGTTCGCTGAAAAACTCTCGCGTTGCGCTCTTTCCACGGCTCCCAGCAGACCATAATTATCAGAGATCGCCATCCCTTCAGAGGATCTCCAGTCATGGAGCCTACGGCTGACCACCAGTCATCTATGGACGTGAATGCCATCCAGTCCCCTCTTGAGGGAATGTGTGTTGCGTTCCAGCTGAAGATGTTGTTCCATGAGGCCAGTCTATAGTGGCATTGGGTGAAAACGAGAAGTATGTTCTCATCTTGGGTATGGCAGAGCATGCATACTTTTTTGTTCGACCATCCTCACTTGATCAGACGATCTGCCGTCCATAGCCGATCCTGAAACGCTAGCCATGAAAAGAATTTGCACTTTGGCGGTGCCCAAACACGCCAGATCAGATGCTCCATGGGCGAGATTGTCGATCCCAGGAACTGAGCCTCGTAGGCCGACGCCGTCGTGTGCTCGCCGTGTTTGGTGAATTTCCAGAAGATTGAATCCGGTGATTCAGGGATGAGTTGCACACCTCTTAGTCATTCCCAGAGTTGGGTGAATTTCGAAAGTTGTGTGGCTGAGTTTATGCGCACAACATCGATGTCGTGGATCCACGCATCATTGGACATCGCGTTCTGGATGGTTCTCCTTTTCTTTTTTGAGACTTTGTAGATAGTAGGCGCTATTTGCTTTGGTGCGACACCCTGTAGCCAGGCGGATTCCTAGAATTTAGCCGTTTCTCCATTGCCTATTGTGATTGTGTGGTGACGGCGGCAAATAGACAATGATCCTTTTCGTTACATGGAATTGGCATGTCGAACTATGGCTTGTCCCATTCCTTCCATTCTTGCCATAGCCAACGAAGTCGCAGGGCATGTGCAAATTTTTTCAGGTTCAGGATCCCTAGACCTCCTAACCTGGTCGGCCAGCAAGCTTTTGACGTCGCGACCTTGCATTTTCCTCCCACGATTTGGTCCATACCCGTCCAAAGGAATCTTTTGCAACGTTTGTCGATTTCCTCAAGAATCTCAGCCAGAGCGTTTAAGGCGGATATTTAGTAGATCGGTTGAGACGGCAGGACTGCCTTGACCACCTCCCTGCCGGCGTGAAAAATTTCCCCAGCCAGTTTGCTAGTCTACTGTTTGCTTTGTCGGATAATGGTTGAAAGTCTACTTTTTTCAATCTGCCAGGTGAGAGTGGCAGGCCTAGATACTTGATCGGGAACGTTGTTCTTGCAGCTGGGAATGGAGTGAGGATTGCATCTAGGTCGATTCCAGCACAGTGTATAGGTGAGATAGAACTCTTCTGCACGTTTGTGTGTAGCTCTGTTACACGTCCAAAATTGTCCAGCAACTCTTTGATATTTGAGACATCCCTTGCTGTCGGATTAAGGAAGATTACGGCATCATCGGTGTATAGTGATAGATGTAAATGCGCACATTTGCCTCGGAGCTTCATTAGTGCTTTTTTCTCAGTCGCAATGTCGAGAAGCTCCTGCAACGGGTCAATTGTGAGGACAAACAGGAGGGGTGAGAGGGGGTCACCTTGACGCAGACCTCTTCCATGTTGAATGCCATCCCCTGGAGCACCGTTCACGAGGACTTTGGAGGTGCCTGTGCTCAGAAGCGTAGATACCCAACTTCTCCACCTTGAGGGGAAACCGCAGTGACATAGGAGGTCTAGGAGGTAGTCCTAGCGGACCAAGTCAAACGCTTTCGAGATATCAAGCTTGAGGAGCGTTGGGGTTTGTGAAGTGTGAAACCGTCAGCTAGGTTGCGGACATACATGAAGTTATCGTGAATAGCCCTCTTCTTGATGAATGCACTTTGGCTGTTGGAAATGAGTGTGTTCATGTGGGGTTGAAGACGCAGGGCCAACATTTTTGTTATGACTTTTGCTATCCCATGAATGAGACTTATAGGACGAAAATCCGATATATTATCGCCACCCTCTTTTTTGGGGATGAGAATTATGTTGGCCGTATTGAGTATGTCGAAGAAGTTGTGCCTCTGGCCGTGGAAGGCATGTATAAGGCTCATTAGCTCCCCTTTGATCGTTTCCCAGTATTTGACGAAAAAATTGATTGTGAATTCATTCGGACCAAGGGCTTTATCTTTGGGCATAAGCTTGAGGGCCCGTTTAACCTCCTCCTCTGTGAAGTCGTCATCAAGGGCAGTTAGATCAATGGTCGGCTGTGGGAGGAGATTCTGGTTGAAGTCAAGATCGCGATTCAGGGGCGGGCCAAGTACATTCTCATAGTGGTTATGAGCGATGATTCAGGGGCGGGCCAAGTACATTCTCATAGTGGTTATGAGCGATGAGAGCCTTCTCCTGATGTGTGGTTGCCCATCCATTGGCTGATGAAGTTTTTTCGCCGTCTCGAATTAACCTTTAGGTGGAAGAAATGCGTGTTAGCATCTCCTAGTTTGAGGTTCATTATGCGGGAGCATTGTCTCTTGCAGAGTCGTTCTACGATTGCTAACCCAGGACGTACTTCTTTAATTTAGCACGCAGCATAAACTGATCGTCTGTCAAGGTTCTTGTTTCCTGTGCTATGTCAAGGACCGATTGTGCCATATGAAACTGCAGTTTTGCTTCTGAAAACATAGTCTTACTCCATTTTCTGAGGGCTTTCGCAGTAGCTGCCAGACAGAAATTTAGGCGATGCACCGGGTTCGTGTGAGTGTTTGGGGCTGACCATGCTTGCTGAACAACTTGAAGGAAACCAGGCATTGCAGTTCAGAAGTTCTCGAATCTAAAAGGTCTAGGTCTGGGTAGGCTCTCATGGTTAGAGAGGAGTAGTGGACAGTGATCAGAAAGAGAGGTCGACAGCGCCTGAAGGACGTGGGAAGCGAAAGTGATGCCACAGGCTTCATTACATAAAACTCTATCAAGCCGCACTAGGGTTGAGTTTCGCCTCTCGCTGCTCCATATTTTTTTAATTAAGGAAAATATCCAGTCTTGAACATTCACATGTGAATATCGACGACCACAAGGGAACCATCCGGCCACAAAGCTAGAAAATACAAGAGTACTTAGACTCCACGCCTCAAGACGAGGAACAAAGAAAACAAGAAAGAAAGAGCCTAAGAAAGAAAGCTAGAAAGACAAAGCTTCAAACTTCTTCTATGCTCTTGCTTCAACTTTGCCTTAGGCCTTGCCTTAGGGTTGGGTTTCGCCTCTCGTTGCTCCATGTGAATTTCCTATTTTGCAGATGGACTTCCTTCATATTGCAGAGGTTGAGAGTGGCTCTGAAATTGCGCATTCATCTCAGATTTAGGTTTGTGTTATTCTTGTCACGGGCTCGGTAAATTAAATTGAAGTCGCTGAGGATGAGCCATTTTACGTTTTGTTGCAGGCTAATGCTTCGAATTTCAGCTAGGAAGCCTGATTTTTCATTGTCTCTCGTCGGACCGTAGACCGTTGTGAGCAGAAAGGATAGGTCAGACGCCTTTATTGTTATCGTCGCCCTGATGGAGTATATTTGTATGGAAATGTTTTAGATATCAACAAAGTTGTCGTTCCACAACAGGAGGATCCCCCATGCTTGGCTGAAATTCCTCTCGCTGATAGGTACGTGAATTTGTCTAATCTGAATCCCCCAAGGTATTGAACAAGGTGCGCATCAATGTTTCGCATTTTGATCTCTTTTAGACAAGCAATATGGCATGATGATGAGGTTAGCGTTTCTTGAACCGTCGATCGTCTCGCTTCAGAATTAAGTCCTCTCACATACCAATACAAACAAGACGTGAGGATCTGGCTTCGAATTCAGCTTCAAAATGCAAGTAGACATGCAGTAGCAGTAGCGCTTCAAAATGCAAGTAGACATGCAGTAGCAGTAGCAGTGCAATGGAGGAAGCAACAAGTGGAGTCTAGCAGCATACGACCGAAAGTTGTTCATGCACGACAGGAGAAGGAGCTCGGTGCCTCTGAAGACCCCACGCAGAGGGTTGCACTGAGCCACGAAGACGAAAACAAACCGGTACATTGTTCTGTAACGATACATGGCGATGAAGTGGCTCAAATACAGGGAGGGATGTAGCATATTAGACATTGCCGTCTACCTCCGGCAGACCATCTGCCGCTTCTGGGCCGCCAAGCTTGATCAAGGCCGCGGTCGCGCTGCATATGTCGTCGTCGTCGAGGCGGAACAGGGCCGTCAGTGCTGCCACAATGAACTGCGGCATCGGACCCTTGAAGGAGGCGACAAATTCTTGGATGGCTTGTTCTTCCGGCATGAGATCATCCTTGATGTAGCCAAGGCGACGACAGAGGACGACGTTGGCCCGCTATTCCGCCGTCAGGTGCTTCAATCTGCTGCACGCCTGCCTTTTGCTGCGGCGCAGGCTGGTCGCGGTGACCACCGGCTTCTTGAGACGCCGCCCTCTCTTGCCGGGAGATGGAGGTGGCTGAGCGAGGGTTCCCTGTTCCGGTGTGACGAAGAGGTCAGCGACGCCGCCAAGGCGCTCACCTGTGTTGCTTGCAGAGGCGGCAGCGGGAGTAGACGGGCAGACCTGGGTAGGAGTCGTTGCCGCCGTTGTCGTCAGCATCTCCGACCCCGCTTGGGGCGTAGCCGCCGCCGTCGGCGTCTCCGGCAGAGCTTGGGGTGGGGGCACATCCTCCTTGTTCAGCTGCACCGCACCGGCCAGCATGTTGGAGAGGGCTTCATCAACCTCCTGGATCGTTGGTGAGTTGAGAGGCGGCAGGGCACACTTGATTCTGTGGAACACACGGTTGACGGGTATAGGAGGATGCGAACTCGCTGGGGGTACCTAGGAGGCCGGAATTGCTGTTGAAGTCGAACCAGGCATCATTCCTCGGATCATCGGCCAGGTGCGCTATGTTTGCTGAACAGCTCAAGTGGGGAGTGAGGGGAAGCATGCTGCCTGGTGCTCTGCAGGTTGAAGATCTTGCTGGGAGCGCTCGTAGTAGTGCTGAAAAGTAAATTTTTAACCTTTAGCCTCTCTCGTAGTATGTTGTCAATTGTTAGAATAAATATCATCTTAAAAATTATTACAAAACAAACGTATTGGTGTACAACTTTTGTATATAATTTTGGGCTAATCCTTGGACAAAATTTCAAAAGTTGAATAAAAGTACGGCTTTGCATCAATAGACTGAGTGAGTATTTTAGGTAAACTCAGCCTAGCTATCAATTATCAGCAACGTATTGTCCGATCTATTCGACATTTTATTTTGCCCATTTGGAGGATGGAACTGGAAGTCGACTAATACTAAATCCTGAAGTGGTCGAGGTGGCTCTTTCGTCCATCGAGCTTCGCCGAGAAGAAACGCCTCATGAATTCCGCGTAGCCCACCGATTTGTACCGTGCTCCGCCGCCGTCTTTCTTCACGAGCTCCGGCAGGGGTTCGACCATTATGCTGTGCCGCGGCTGATGGAACATCGCCGCCGCGATGCGCTCTTTGTCCGGGTTCACCACAGCTCTGTGCTCAACGCTTCTGTACCTCCCGTTGCTTAGGATCTGCAGGTCGCAATCCCTCACACGAGTCAGCAAGGAGTAAGATAATATGGAGTAGCACTCACACTAGTGCTACCTTCTATTTACTTTTTTTTTGGTTGCTTAGATATCGAGTAAGTGTTAAATAATGCACATTTTACTATTACTTTTTCAAAGCACATACCATAAGGCCTCGTCCAATGGTACGAGCTACTACCTAGCTCTAAGCACTCTAAGAGATAACCCTTCCGATGATCTAGCTTTTAGCACATAGCTCATAGTTTGAATGACCCTACACGTCATCCCCATGTAATTTTAAAGTGTGTGTATAAGACTATCTCTTGATCAAGAGATAGTTCTTATCTCTCTCCTATTAAAATATGAGAAAATATTCTATGAGGTAGCTAAAAAGTGACCGTCGGAGGAGGACCTAAGGAATAACATTTTTTTTTGCGAGCACATTTTACTATTACTTGCCTCGATTATGTCACCAACGCTGACAATGAGTGCGCCGTCGAGAGGTTCAATGGCGAGCCACTTGCCGTCGTCGTCCCTCCTGATCTGCAGGCCCTGCACGTCGTTGACGTGGAGCAGCACCGTCATGGCGCAGGCGTCCGTGTGCGGCGACAGGCCAATCACGTCGCCGGCCTGCCGGCACGGCGGGTAGTAGGTCACCTTCATGGTCTGCGGCTGGCCCCCGAACATCTCCAGGAGGCGCTCCGGCTCCACCCCCATGTCCACCGCCATGAACCGGAGCAAGCACGACACCACCTTCGCCGCCTCCGCCGAGTACCGATCCACGGAGCTCCTGCAGACACGCATTGGCGGTGGGTATGATCAACAGATCGAAGAAACGGATCGGAGTCGGGTCGCCGGCTCCGGCGGCCGACCGGTGCACGTCAAGAAGAGTCGTCGCGACCTGAGAGACGGAGGGTCGACGGGCCAGAATCGCATGTCCCGCGACTCGACGGGGCGGAGCATGAGGTAGAGCATGTCCGACCAGTCCAGCTTCTGGGTCTCGGAGAAGACGAAGACCTGGCCGTACCCCTCGAGGCCGTCCGGTAGCTTCGCGTGCGCATTCTTGGCCTCGAGCGGCAGCTTGAAGAACTCGGCTATGTCTCTCTTCACGTCCCGGATCACGTCGTCCGGAACTCCATGGTTGATGAGCTTCATTCATGCAGGTAGAACCTCAGTGACACCGACGAGAATCACCATTTGAATAGCAAGAACCTGACAGGAAATTAAATTGCTCTGTTCTCGTACCTGAAAGAAACCCTGCTGGCAGGCCGAGCCGAGGTTTGCGAGCTCCTCTTCCGACGACCGCGGGTCGAGCAGCCTGCCGAGATCGACGACCGGGAGCGCGTGGCCGGCGGCGACGACCGCGTCGGCCTCATCCGTCCTGACGTACCGTGGTGGCACCTGCTCGCCTGATCCGTTCCAGGTCTGAGCGAGCACCTGCACGTTGGGCACCTCCAGATGACCTCCTGCATTCGCGTGCGCCATCGATTGATTTGGTTCCTAGCTCTCTCTCCTTCCTGCAGTAGTGAATTTCTCTTTTAAACTACTGGAGATTATGCTGGCATGTATAGGCTAATCAGTCTCCCTCTATCTGCTTTACTTTACGTTTAAATTCTGATCAGTCAAAGAAAGATAAGGAAAAGCCGTCTGCATAGTATATGGGCAGGTGCAATTATTGCCGTAATTATTAAAACGTACTGCCGTAGACAATATTCACATGATTCCACTAGAGACAACAAAAAATTATTGTGCAAGACCGCCATTTCTTTCCTGGTGGGCAGGTGCAAGATCGCTTTCTGACATAGGTTATCCATTTTTGTAAGAATCATTCGAATTATTTCTTCACAAAGAAAGATGGAGTGCCAACATTATTGCAGCATTCCACATACTGTATGCGTATGGGCGTATGATACTGAGTAGACAGTCAACGTTCAAACTCCAATCCTGATTTTCTGACAATATTTCCCTACGAAATGTCATGACACTGGCTGAAGGCTAGATAGGTTCAGACGACTGCGAAGAGTATGCGTACGCCGGAGTCCGGACGGACCAGGTATAATTCAATAATTGTACCACCATTTGAACTAGGTGAAATGGCTTAGGTGTCGCATGATAGCAATAGCTATCTGAGAATATACTACAAATTCAAAGTTTAGCCACCAATTTTGATTGGTCTTACAATAGACAATTGTGAGACAGCTAGGTTCACACAACTGCGAAGACGATGCGACGAACGAACTAGTTCCTTTAAATTCATCCAAGCACACTATGTCATCACTAAAGAAGCGATACATCTCTTCCTAATTCTCTTCACTAAAATCACACCCTTTGTATACAATCTTACAAAAGCAGTGCTTAAACCATCATATCAACTCGTGATAATTTACAACATGGTATTACTGTGAGCAATATAGCATGCAAGATCACATAGAAAGGGATGTCGCACTTTAGAGCTGCAGAGGAAATGTGGGTGCTGATAACTGTGACATTCTTCTTGTAAAACTGAATGGAGATAAGACCACCACGTGTTCCAGCTGATGATACAAATGGCCTGTGGAAGCTTATGCTCGCCCCATGCCTTGAGAAAACCCCTGTATAATCAAAGGCAATGAGTTTTCAGGCAGTCCTGTTCCTAACATCATCACTCAGGGTTGAAGTAGTCTAACGACTTACAGGGTTTATTTCATCAGCAATCCTGTTCAGTGAGAAGTATCAAATACTTTCTCCGCCCCAAAATATAGCTATATTTGGGTTTGTCCTAAGTTTATAGGAAAAAATATTCATGTCTACAACACGAAATAAGTACACCATGAAAAAATATTTCATGATTGATTTGACAATATTATTTTGGTACATAGGTCTTCATATGTTTGTATATAGATTTGGTCAAAGCTAAGATAGTTTGACTTAAAACAAACCTAAAAGTAGCTATATTTTGTGAGGGATGGAGCTATCAAATCATGAAGTTAGACCACAGACATCAGTAAAACACGCACCGCACAATGGTTTTGGGGGAATAATACAAAATGACAAACATGGATGCAATTGTACAACTGGGTACATGTGAAGGTGTGGTAAAGACAAGCAAAGAAGTAGAACTGACATCCTATCATAGTATTTGAACAACATACTGCACCCATTATTATGTACTTGATAGGACATTTGATTTAGTATGAGCTACATGCATTTTCAATAGGACAATGTGCCGTGCACTACAAACTTTTAATCACATGTGTAAGACAAAATGATAATGCAGAATTCTGAAAGAAGAAAAGAAATGAGATCTTGTGATGGACAGAGGAAGCAGAACCAGATTCTAGAATAGGCATCGACGTGCATACAAGGAGCAGGAAATGCAACTAATCATCAGGCTCAATTGTAAATCAAAATTGCGAACGACATTAGGGTGCAAACCACCACTGTACTTCTTTAGAAACATCACAGTAGTTGTTACTCTCATTCATTCCTTGTTAGATGTTTTAGGGTGGAAAGTGCCCCTTTCATTTGATATTATAGAATTAAAAAAAGGTGAAATGGTTACATTTTCATAAAGAATCCCTACATCATTTAGTGTACGTTCCATTTTTTACAATTTTGACAGTTCATATACATAGTACCATTATGAGCTAGATTGGGAAAATGGAAGCCAAAGATTTTATCTTCTTGCTTAACTACAGGATCACAATAGGCTTACTTATGTAGAGGGGCTCACCTAACAAAATATAAATAAGATTAGTCCAGGTAACACCCTTATAAGAAAACAGATAAGACACCAAATAACTAATTCTTATCTTGGCAAACTAAAAAAATCATTTATTAAAAATAGATATTCTTGTCACGTTAGATGAATCCAAGTAACTAGCCTCATGGTGAGCTGTCGCTCTAGAACATGCAACTGTCCATGCTGCATTACACACATAAACAGGAACACTAAATACCATAGCAAGTATTTAGATTTGTTAATGAAAACTATACTAGTAGATTTCTCATCAAAAGTACTTTGGTATCATTATATTTTGGGCCAGTTCCATCATATAGCATGAAAAGGCAGCAGTCAAAGACATTTACTGTGTGCCTTTTTTGCTAGTTAAAAAAAAGGAATGAAGGCAGTAAATGAAAGATGTCAACATTGAATAAACTACATGCCCTAAGACTAGGTAGTATTATTTTACCACTCAACTCAATAAATGCTTTTACACATATCCTACAGTTCTCACTTAGCAATTGCCAGTAATAAAAGGATGTTGTCTCCAGCCAAAGTCAATTAATAACTGAAGGTATTTGACAACAAAGACGCAGTAGTACACTGAAGGAATTAGTCAAGCACCATTATAGTTGAGAACAGATATTTGACAAGGTATTGATTGCAAAGTGAACGTAAGTATAATTACAGCCAACAGCTGTCACGATGTAATGGCTTGACTAAGAAATTTCTAGCACACAAAGGAGGTCTTGGGAGCAACAAAGGATGATTTATTGCTAAGCGCTGCCAGCGCTGATGAACAAGATTTCAATTGTTAATACAACACAACAATTGTAAACATTTCTCATAGGTTACCAGTCGGTATACCTTGCCAAAGGATGAAGAAGCAGAAGATAACGGTAATAATCAAAGCTACCAGGTTCCCGATGGAAGATGCTGGTTTGGAATTCTTCATCTTCTTCAACGCCTTCATACGCTCAATCCTAGCCCTCTTTAACACCGCAAGCTCAGATAGTTCACTAATGAGCTTCTGATCAGCTGGATCTAATGGTGAAGCAGTTGGTGGTCTTGGAGGTCGTGGTGGCTTCTTGGACCATTTTTTCTTTTCCTTATCGCCAGCTGATTTATCCAAAAGCCCAACCTTAATCTCCCCTTCAGATGTCATAGACTCTCCACTTTTAACAATTGAATCTCGACAGTGTGAAGAGCAGCCAGATATGTGGTGACTCTTATCCTCCTTCAGTGCTACAAGATCATCCCATGAGCCATGCAGCATTGTCTTTGCATGTCCAGCCATTGAATTAATCTTCATCCCATTATTGTCCTCCCTGGGTGGCAAGCAGTTGCCTTTCTCCAAGTCAACCAGCAAATCTTGGTCACGTACTTCATTTATCTCCATTAGCGTGACAGGATTAGTTCCCAACTAGAAATCAACTACCTGCAACAAAACGCCAGATATAAGTCAATCCATATCAAATGTCAGCCAGCTATAAAAATGTATGCAAGGATCAAAAGGGTCAAAGGGATAACAAATCCAACTTCTCACAAAATAACAAAATCAAAGTAACAATCAAAACTTGCAGCATAGCTAAAACAAGAGAGACATAAGGTAAACAAAACAAGCACACAAGTCAGTATATGAGGTTGTACACAAAGGGAGCACTTTTCCTTAACTGTAACAGTTCAAAATGAAAAAAAAAAGATCAGTATTCAGTAGGGAAGACTTAAGCTGAAAGGATCAAGTGGATGGAGAACAAGCTGAAGCCCAGAAGTTTTGAAACTTCACCAAGGGAGTACTTACACAAAACAGCATACCACTTACCTGAAAAATACTTGACAACAACATTGCCAAAATACCTACTAAATCAACAGACAAGCCAGTAGCTTGCATATATATTCAACTTCTTTGACCAGAAATGACTTCAGCTCTTTTTACTGAACACAAGATGGATCAAAAGGGTGAAAATAAAAGGCAGAAACTGGTAAACAAATATAATAGACAAATTCAACCACTGGAGCCAATTGCCACTGCATAAAACATGTAGAAATAACAACAGGAATACAGGATCACACTATAAACAAGCTAAGCGACAATCCAGGCAAGCTGTTTTAGACAGCCCAAAACACCTTTCCCGGATATGAACTATGATTCAAAAAAGGATAAATTCTCATCATGCCATTGCATATGTCTTGAATTTGAAATTTGACACTCGGTGACTGAGGCAGGCTCAGTGACACACCACTGGCAAATTTCAGATTGCATATTATTCCAATGGCAAAATTCTGATTGTCCCTATGCTTGCAAATGTATTACTCTGAATCCAATTGTCTACATGCTTCCAACTCAGACAGAACCAACCTCCAAAATAAATTAGACACAGAAAGAGAGAAAAATCCAAAAGGCATACATGCACTGTTTGTCCACAAGCTTCACAAAATTCTCTCTTAGACTCACATAGCTTATAAACAATACAAAAGTTATCAGCACAAAAGAGAACTCTAGGAAGTTAACTTAATCTTCGAAAATAAACAAAATGGAATCTTCTAGTCCAATAAGATCCCCAAGCAATCGAGTTCACAAAACTACTATCTCTGGTTCCAAATAAAAGTTCATTCAACATTGTTAATGATCAAATAGTTTTAGCTTTGACCATAAAGTAATTTTGAAAAGATCATCATGAAAATTACTTTCAAAATATGTAACCCTTTCCATTTAAAGAAATATATTTCTGTAGATATTACGAGTCATCATATCATAAATATTCGTTGCATATAAAAACGCAAGAAACCCATGGGAAACATATCAGTGCAACAGTCATCGAGAAATGGTTAAACATGGAGCCAACTAAAACCTTACAATCTGCACTATGTTTGTTACAGGTGTGGATTAGTGCCCCTAAGGGTCACCACCAACGATCCGCTTTATTTCAATTATGATATTACTAGTTTCCCAAATTGTATCACATTTTGCTAAGTAGTAATATTAATTGAACTAAAGCTGATCTTAGGGTTACCAATTCGCATCCCTAGCAGCTGCAGAATCCTGATTCACCTACCAAGCTCCCCTCTCAGAATCATAAGTCCGGTGCTCATGGAGCAACGAATCAGTGAAGGATAATTTGAGAGTGGACGAATACGGATTTGCCTTAATCTCGCCTCCTGTCCAGTTTTCGCTGTTTCCCCCCTTTGAGAAAGGTTCAGTCTCCACTCATGAGTGATGAGAAATTGAGAATTAGGGAATCCTCAGTGCCAGGGGCGGACCCAGTATAGGACATGGGTGTACACATGTACACCCAATAACTGTTGCAAAAAGATCGAATTTAGTAGGTAAAATCATGGTCAGATCCGAATACAAATACCATACGTTAGGGGTTTGGGTGTTTGATTTCGCGCAGCAGGATGGGAAGGGAGGGGAATAGGCAGGCATACCCCTGTCGGATGTTCGTCGCCGGCAAAGCGCCCGTCGCTCGACGAACAATGGGCAGCGCAACTCGCCCTGTCGTCGCCGCTAGGAAAGGAAGACCGAGGTCGAGAGAGAGAGCAGAGAAGTCGTGGGAAAGGAGGGTGCTGCCGCACCACCCGTACTCGAGCTGCAGCTGGGCAGGGGAGTGTGGAGGGCGGCGCACGGGCCGACCGCGTGGAGAGCGGCGCGCGCTGGGGGAGCGAAGGGAGGAGATGGGTCGCGGGAAGGAAGAAGACCGTAGCAGACGCCGTCTCACGGGCCGGTTTGGTTCGACCAATTTCGTGGGAGGGACGGGGAAGGACTCCATAATTTTAAGTCCATTAGAATAGTCTAGAAATCTAAAATAAATTAATATTTCAACCTAACAAATTTAACAACTTCGAAAATAACATAATCAACATCAATATTTTATAGAAAGTGGTACAGTCAACATTTTTCATAGGCTAAGTATAACAGATTCAACATTTTTCAAAGCAAAGAGCAACATTTTTGAAATGCTAGTTTTTTTATTTCTTCTTCCCCAAAGTCAGTAGGTGGAGGGCCGCTGTGGCAAGTACTAGCAGCACGCTGTGGAGATAGATGACATCGATAGGTCACAATGGTGAATATAGTATGAATAAGCACTCGCAACGAGCACGGGCATCCACGGCGGGACGGTGTGCACGAGGCACCGCAACAAGCACGGGAGGTGCATGGCGGAGGCGGCACCAATGGACGGCAACAAGGGCGGGGCGTGCAGCGAGCACGAGCGGTCCGAATTTGATATAAATATTTAGTCTTTTATTTTTTTTCAAAGTATTACCTTAACATAATATGTTGTTTCACCTCTAAAAATTTTTACTTTGTGAAGAATACTTTTAAAATATCAGTGAAATAAAATAGATATATACATCTTTCAAGATAGTATAAAATAATATAAAGATTTTTTTTCTTTTAATGATGGTTCTAGATAAAAGTTTTTTTAACAAAAATATCACCATCGCTAAAAAAAAGAAAGTGAACATTTTTAAATAAGATATTATAAAAGCACTAGTTATTTTTATAATTTGGCCAACGCAACTACACTGTAGTCTATTTAATTTTCGACGAAGACAACCAACCAATGATTTCCTTATCACTAAAGTTTGGGAGTTGCCGTGACATCTCTCACAATATGTGGTGACCTGTGGAACATATATTTAGTCAAAAAGTTAAAAATGTATTTAAAGAAACACAACTTGCAAAACATACGAAGATTATGTCCTTCTGTATAGGATTGTTAACAAGTAGTTAAGAAAATTTTATTTTTCATTTGAAAACAAAGTTTACGGTTACTTAAAAATCATGTAATAGAATAATATATATTTAGGAACAAAATTAAGAATGTATGTACACCTATTTGTATAATCCTACATCCGCCACTGCTCAGTGCAATGCCCAACTGATCGCCCCCGTGGAGCTAGGCCTAGTGATTGCAGGACGTCAGATTGTCTTTGTAGAATCTGCTGTGGTTTCGGGAAGACATTGACAGAGACGAATAGTAAAGTAGTCATAGGGGAACTGGGTCGGCGCGGAGTCAGCGCGAAGATCGAGCGCCGGAATGGCGTCGCCAGAGTTGGTCGAGCACGGGGAGCGAGCGCGGAGGCAGAACGCGCGGGCGGCGTGGGGGAGACGAGCGTGGGCGCACGGTCACCGGCAGCGGCCGAGCACAAAGGAGCACTGGCCACTGGAGCAGGACAGCAGGTGCAGGTGGGTTGGGCTGGAGTGACCGAGTGAGGGATTGGTGATGCAAATGAAATCGGAGCGAACAGGCCAACAGGGGAGCATGGCATGCACTTGAATACTACTTGATCGACGAAGGGCAAAAAAAGAAAAAAAACTGATCGTTATCTGGAAGAGCTATGGGGCCGTTTGGCAGGGTGTATGGCCTTTGGGGCAGGCTCGTGGCCTGCATGTTTTTTTTAAAAATTTCCATTATATTATATTAAAGCAGTCAGATTACATAAAAGGTCCTCAACAAAGGACAAAATTACAACAAGGTCCCTAAGGGGAACTCCTGTGAGCGAGAACACCGACGATGATGGCCTACAGATCGCTGGAAGGGACCGCGTTATGCGACGGTTTGAGGGGCCGAGGAAGCTGGTAGGGGCCTTCATCTCGACCGAACGGAAGATGTTGAAGTCGTCGGCAGAGTGTTATTGGGCGTCTTCCTCATAGCCGGGGATAGCAAGCTGCGGCGGTGGCGACGGCAAGATCGACCACATGCTGTTGTATTTGTTGATGTAGTTGAGCTTCAGGTGGAGGTGGGCGTGGAACGAAAGGCGACACAGCAGCGGCGAACGGAGGGGGCAGCAAAGGCAGGTGGAGCTGGAGCAGAGATGGCGGGAAGAACTCTATGGACTGGCTGATCTGCACCACAGAGGACCAAATCCACGAGCCCAGCAGCCGGATCTGACACAGGAGCTGCCAGATGGGGAAGGGCGGAGAGCAGATCTCGACGGTGACGGGCGGAGGCGAGGGTGGAGAGATCTGCCGGAGTGGAAGGGTGGGAGGAATTTATTTTATTCATACTCACCTTGATTCCACAATAGCTGACGGCGACGGCGAGGAGGACAACAAGGACATCGACGCCGAGGACGACAGTCACGTCGGTCGCAAGGGAGTAGCGGCCAAACCGCCAATGCCCATCTGGGCACACACAAGCGAAAACAAAACCTAAGCTACTGTACAGACAGGGAACAGAGGGCCGGTCCTCCTCCTCTCACCGCCGGCGGGGACGTCGGAGCGGCAGGAGAGAGGGCCGGAAGCGGGGAAACTAGAGAAGCTACAGTAAGGAGGGGGTCAAGGAAGGAGTTGAGGCGGAGGTGACGGGTGGAGTGGACGGTTTTGTGGCCTGCATGTTTGCTATCCTGGATGATGATACGTAACCAGACGGCACGATTCGCAAAATACTCTGGAGCCTGCGTAGCATGCAACGCAAAAATCGATTGCAGGCTCGAGAGCGTCATTACGATGATATCTGGTACTTCATTTTTTTTTCGAAAAACTGGTTAGGCGCACGATCATGGCCGCACCGACGATCGTGGACCGATGTTTTCCTCGCCAGCCACAAGGGCTCAGAAAGGTGAGGCACACGCAAGGCTAGGCGAGACATGGCCATAATCTGTCGGGAACAGGGCCGGCGGTGAGCGGTGAGTGGTGGTGCGGTCGTGGCGGCGCAGTCGGGAATGCCCGCGGAAACTCAAGCACTGCGTGGATTGGAGAGATATATGAGTATCAGTGGCTCACCACGGTTCGATTTGAATGGTTGGTTGGCGCAGACGGTGTCCGAAGGGTGAAGATCGACGACGGGGGTGGAGCTCGAGCTAGAGCCATGGCGGCGGGCTAGAAGTGGTGGAGGATGAAGCTTAGGAGGTGAGGGAGGTGTGGGTGGTGGCGATTTGATTTTTTGGAGGGAGGATGGTGGATTTGGCCCGAGAAGCTCGGTTCAGTTTCTGTTCGAAGGAAGAAGAAGAAAGAAAGAGAAGGAAAGATGTGGGCTGAGTGCGCGGCGGCATCACAGTTTGCGGTGCGCGCGTGTGAGTGGCGCAGGCTCCCGCCGCGGCTCGAGACGCGGTGTGGGAGGATGCAGCCAGCGGTGGGGAAGCGTCGAGGCCAAATAAAAAGCGGTGGTAACTCTACCACATTCTAGATACAATGTAAGACTACTCTACTTACAGCATACCAAATATCACTAAGTTCAGTCTGCGTCATGGGCTGCAGTTTTGCCAATCAACATCTCTGCACTCCATAAGTATGGTTGGCCTGGCTCGGTACTGACTCATGAGCTAGATTGAGGTATATATAGAATCCCTTATTCACTTCGTAAATACTCTAAAGGTGCTTAGACGACGTCAGGATGACATGCTAGCAGATCATACTGCATGTTCAATTTACCCAAGGTATATGAACACGTATGAATTTCACAACCTTCCCTATTAGTATAAGGTAAAGTTAAAATCATTGTTTTGTCATTTGCCGTGCTTAACCGTTCTTATATTGCACGATAAAATAAGTTTGGAAAAATAAAAATGGCAAATATCAAGGTGGCCAACTGATGTCAAACCTAGTGGGCCAGCTCAATCTTTAATCGAGCCTACTTTCAACCATTTTGGCCCATAATATGATACGTGCAATCATTTTTATCGCCAATATCGTTATCCCTCTCTTTTTTTTCTTTATTTAGTCAACGGCACAGACCTGACATCAGAATTTTCCCATCAGACGTTCCGTTACAACATCAAAATAAAACATTTGCAACATCGAAAATATATAGTTGCAATGTTAAAAAATATGCAAAAATGATTACACTGTTCGACTCTCGGATAGAAAATTCCCACCGCAATATGAATATTATGTTTCATGCAACATTCACTGTAAAATATACACGGAAATAATAGTTACAACATCGATGCTAAGGGGTATCTGGATACCCCTTGCTAAACTTTAGTAGCTAAATTTAGCAACTTTTAGCTGCTAAACTGCCAAACACCGTTACTAAAAGTTGCTAAAGTTTAGCACTTTAGCAAGTTTTTTGGTTGCTAAAACTTGCTAAAAGGTGGGCTGGACAACATATGCTCCTCATTTATTGCTTGTCTCCCCCCTGCGCACCTTCTCTCTTCCCCATCCCCATCTGCACCCGCACCAGACGCCTCCGCACGCATCCGCCGCCGCCGCCGCTCTACACATCGCCGCCGTCGGCTCCTCCAGGCCATCCTTGCCGCCGCTCTACTACCGCAAGACCCGCCGGTGGTGGTGCTCGGGGCGGCCGCCGGCCCACATGCGGCCCCCCGCCCGACCATGGCGGAGGCCTAGCGTGGGTCCGTCGGCGCTGCCGACACGCATGTCGGCGGGGGCGGCTGGCTAGCCGTGGATGCCACTGAAACGCATCCGCCGCCACTGGCTCCTCCAGGCCATCCCCGTCACCGGCTCCTACCCAATCCGCCGCACCCCCTCTTGCGCCATCCGTTTTCCCCGCCGCCGTCCTTCCCGAATCCATCCCCAACGCCAGTGGCACGGTGGTCCGGGCTCTACCACCGGATCCATCTCCGTCACCGCCGAATCCACCATCCCCGCCATCGCAACCCCCGGATGAGCGCGTCGCGGTCCGGCGCGTCGGCGCGCCAAGCGAGCTTGAAGCAGGCAGCTGCGAGGACCACTAGCGCGAGTGGAGGAGGACGGCGAGGGCGCTCGGCGTTGGGTTGTAGCGGCGATCGCCGGAGACCGGCGGCCGGCATGCTGCTGCTGCTGCTAGGGGTGCCGCAGGTAGCTTCGGCGGCGGCGGGAGCTCGACGAGCGAGTCGTCCAGCAGGAGGAGGAAGGAGAGAGAGGGAGGAGAAGAGAGAGGAAAGGAAGGATACCATTAATAAGGGTAGATAGGTCTTTTTACAGCTCATTAAATGCTGTTTAGCAAGGGTATTCAAACAGCTTTGGCTAAAGTTTAATAACTAAGATTAAGCAAAATTTAGCTGCTAAACTTTAGGATGGGCATCAAACATGCCCTTAACTATATTCCGGACGTCAGCATTACCGTTTAGTCAATATCACAAGGGCTTTCACGCAAAAATGAAAACTACATTCCATTCCACTGCCGCCGCTCCATTCCAAAAATCCAAAACCTCCCCCCAAAATCTCAAGATCCGCGGCGACCATGCGCCGTGGTGGCGGCGGCGGCGGCGGCGGCCGGCGGCTCCCCAAGTCCTCCCTGGCGCCCTCCGCGATCGATGCCACCCCGGCGCTGGACTCCAGCGCCATCCCTATCCGCAACCTCGACTCCGCCTTCTCCCGCCGCGACTCCGACGCCGCCAGCCTCTGCAGCAGCCGCCCCGCTTCCTCCGTCGGCGTGGGCGTCGGCGCTGCCCCCAACTTCTCTGACCGGGCCACGCAGGCCGCCGCGCTCCGCATCGTCAACGGTTACCTCTCCCCCGCCCTCACGCTCCGCGGGCCGCTCCCCGCCGCGCGTGACATCCAGGCCGCGCTCCGCCTCCTCCTCGAGCGCATCGACTTCCCTCCCAACGAGGCGACCTTCGAGGACGACCTCATCCAGGCCCTCCGCTTGCTCGGATGCCCCCACAAGATCACCCGCTCCGCGCTCAAGGCCCCCGGTACCCCGCACTCGTGGCCGCCGGTCCTCGCCGTACTCCACTGGCTCACCCTCTTCGCCCAGTACTCCGATGCGGATGCCTCTTCCGCCGCCGAAGCCCCACCCAACGACCTGCTGCTCTACACCACCCAGGGCTACTGCCACTTCTTGTCGGGGGACGACGACGCTGTCGAAGCCCTCGACGAGGAGTACCTCTCCAAAGCCCGGATGGACGGTGAGGCTGCCGTTGCAAAGTTCCGTGCTCTGGAGAAGGAGGCGCAGGAATTGGAAGCCGAGGTGAATAAGCTCACCTCTGGTCCCTCGAGGCGGGAGGCACTGGAGGCGCAGAAGGAGACCTTAACTGCAGACGTTCACAAGTTTGAGGCGGTGGTGAAGACCTGGAAAACTAAGATCGACGAAAGGGAAGAGGCGTTGGTGGATCTGGAAAAGGAGTTGGAGGCAAAAGTGTTGGATGCTCGACGCACTGCTGCTGAAAACGAGGAGCTACTGAAGAAGGTGGATGGTCAGGCGGTGAATGTGAGGGATATGGAGAGGATGCACAGGGAGATGCTGGTGATTGAACGTGACATTGCCAATGCTGAAAATGGGAAAGCGGCACTGGAGGATAAGGCCTGGGAGCTAGAAGCCAAGCTGGTTACCAAGCTCGAGGAGCTTGAGGGACTCGCCGAGCAATGCAACCAAGCCCTCAAAAGGTATGAATGTGCTAAAATTTCTACTGTAATTTCTTCATTTTTTTGAATTTATTTCTCCATTCTACTCGGACCAATTAACCTATTGTCTGCAGATGCACCTAGGAATGATGCTAATCATATCATTCTTGTTTTACCTATTGCATCCAGATTTATCATTTATCCTTGAGGTTCAATGGCTTAAATTTAGAGTGCCGGTGGACCACTATCTGTTCGTGATCAGCAAAGCATCTAATGTATGAAAAATTAATTATCTTGGCCTGATAGCTTTTGGGGATGATATGTTTGGATGTTTCCCTGATCATAATGAATGGAACATAAATCAGCACGGTAGAGGTGTTACAGAACCCCTGAGAACTTATAGACAAAATCATTGTGAAAGAAAGTCAATGAACAATGTTGAGAAGTAATTTATGTACATTAACAAATCTATTGTTTTCTTAATCAGCTTTGGTCCTTAACTACTTAAATAATTAGACTGGCACATGGCCATCAGTATAAGATAGTTTGGCTGCATATACAAATTTTTAATTAGGTTTATGCCAAACAGTGAATCCTGTGACTTTCAACGGTGAAACTTATTGAGCCAGTGATTATGTGGGGGCTAAATGATTTGTTTCAAAGAAATTTGGGAAATATTTTAGTAAAATTTTGGGCTCTTGAATAGCCAGCAGACATAATGTGTTTCATTTGTTGCTGTTTGGTTAACTAAAGATAGAAACAAACAAAGATTGAGATGTGATATTTTTAGTGTGGTTTTGTCGTCAGTATTTGCATTACCAACTACTTTTGTTAAGTCTGTTTGTATTCTGTTCTCATTTTTACTCTGCTGGCCCAATTTTCAGGTTGAAACCTGTTATTGATTTTCAGTACATGATAAATTCAAAAGGAACCTCACCTGCTGAGATCCTAGGCCCCGGTTACAAAACAGTACTGAAACCTGCACTTATGGCTCATGCCGAGGAGAACAAAAGGATCATTGTCTCAAATCTTGCAGAGTCAGTTGATCTACAAAAGCAGTTGCAAGGAAGTGCTAAAATCCTAGAGGAGGAAAAGAGTAATATTTCCAGTCTCCAGACTAAACATGACAAGGTAAGTCCATCCTTACAAACAGTACATTGCATTTTGTATTTCAGAATGAATGTGATCTGAAATTAGTTTGCCCCTCTTTGATTTGTTATTCTTGTTCTGAAATAATTACTACTATTGATCAAATGATATAACTCATCACATTGTTGGAAAGAACTGCATTAGAAGTTTTCTGTATATGGTTTAATGGGTATTGACCAGACTATTCAAATGATCATCAGAGAACTAGTGCAGTTCCCAATTTTTAAATAGGCTACTCAAGTTAGTAATTACACAATTTTGGTGTATTTTCTTGTGATATGTTATGATGATGTATCGACACATAAATGATTAGTTGGATGTTGATGTAGACCAGTTTCTAGAGTCAGACAGTCAGTTACTTCAACTTGGTAAAGCTTTCTCGCTGGTCCTTCTAGTATTCATGGCAGGATTTACCTGTAATCAAGCCTTTTAAGCTGTTTTAGTTACTAAAATCAGGAAGAATGCTGCTTGCTGTTTTTGGAAATTGAAATTTGTATTTATGTCATGATTATACTTTGATGTGTTGTGATATGACTTGAGGGTTATGTAATCTACTAATATATGCCTTTTCGAATGATCTGCCTTTTCACCAGAGTAGTGGGGCAGCGTGCATCATCAGTTTGTTAAAAATTAGGCAGATGTCCTACAACGCTTTTATCTTAATACATATTTACGCATAAATTTATGGTGAAGTAAACACGAAGAATGGATTTGACTTGTGAAAATTCAATTTTGCTGTTATTGTAAATTTATTGTAAATCAGATTTTGGATTTGTCTCATGGACTATACTGATGTGTTGTGATTAGGTTTGAGGGCTATCTAATCTGTCTTTTGTAAAGATCAGTTCTTTTTGTAAGAGCAGGGCATGATTTATTTTTTAACATGTATGTGTATGTCCTTCCACCCTTTATCTGAATTGAATTTGTACTACCGGCAAAACAAAATGAGCCGTCGCAGTGTCTGAAAGAACTGCATTACAACTTTTATATATGCATGGTTAATGAGTATCTTGGAGACTATCTAATTCACAGAGTCAGAGAAATAAAATGATGACTATGCCAATCAGTCAAGTGTTGTAGCCGTTGTCAAATATTAGAAAATGGGTTTTATTTCTTTTTGCCCTCGTGTTGTAGCATTTCATCACTTATGTTACTCTGGCTTGCAGCCTTTTTTTGAGTGTTCTTGAATTCCTTGTCCCAGTCTGTTTTCATGGTGATCCTAAACAATTATTTTATGGAGAAGAGCTTGGCCCTGGCTTTTACCATACAGCTCAAGTTGTTTTTGTATTTACTGTTGTCTAGATGGTTGCTCGTTTGAATTTGCTGGATGGTGAAATCATAAATGATGACTCAAGATGCACAGCTGATGCTAGACGAATGAAAGATGAGTTGGAGAAGAAGTACAATGCAATGAGGTCGGTGGAAATGGAGGCAGACGAATTTTTGAAGGTACTTATCATATTTGTTTTGTTAATTACTTAAAATGTGTTCTTTTATTAGCTTAACACATTCGCAATCAAATAATTTAAAATAAATTCTATTGGATTTGATAGAATTCGGAGAAGAGGCTCCAAGATGCAATACTAAAAAATGATGAAGAAACTCAGGCAGCTGCTACAGAGCTGCTGCAACTGCTTGATTCAATTGCTGAGCATAAAGAGTTCATGGAAGCAACAATTGCTCAGAGGAGGAAGGAGCTTTATGAAGCTGCAGATTATATCGCCTCTTTGGTATCCAAGACATCACCGCCAGTCCTCATATCTGAATGATTAGAGAATTTCATAATAAATTGCTGATTCCCCTTCTGACCAGCTGCGCTTCCTTGAGGTCATAAGATCATTGCTATGGTCTATGTTAGTTCGTTTCACCTGAAGGAGCTAATTACATGAATGCTGAGTGGCTATTATTACTTGGTTGTTGCTGTGGCTGTATATATCGCTTTAGTCACCATTGAGGTGTACTTGAGAGAAGCTTTGATCTTATTATTGTGTCTTAGGTATTGCCGAACAACATATCTCATGCTACCTTACTACAACATAAGGTATAACTGCCCTTATGCCTTTATCCTATGAGTACTCGTGCATTTATCCTATGAGTGCTTAATTTGTGCATTTGTCCTTATATGGTTGTATGGCATTACTCCACCTCACTTGACATTCCTGCTACTGTGATCAATCTGAAGTGTAGAATTGTAGATGATGCTTTTGTAATTTTGGTGCAATTGATCTTTGATGGTAACGTATCCTATCATATGCAGTCAGTACGTTGGTTGCAACATTGCAATCAAGCCGTCCAGAACCATCAAGGTTGCAAGTGTTTGTGTTACTAAGCGTGTAAAATCCAGGGTGGGGGTGCACTGCGTTCAGATGTATCCTCCATTCGGCAAATGCTTGAAGGTTCTGGATCTAGTCTATCTGTTCTGCTGTTAGTTTGACATTGGTTTAGGTTGACGATGGAAAAATATTCTTATGCCATGATTTCTCACAGTTACCTTTGCTTTATGTTGCTGCTCTGCATTCAGATTATGCTACCAAAAGAAGATAGTGGCGTAAGACTTCCAATTGGAGTTTTTGGCGTAAGACTTCCGATTGAAGTTTTTTGGCAAACAAAACGGTGATTATGTTAGCATTTAGAAATGAAGTTTTAGTGCCACAGTGAACACAGATCAAAATGTATTGCAGCTTGCATTCCTGTGGGATGTACTCTATATTTGGTCAAGAGTAATGCATTCAAGATGCACGTCAACATTCCAAATGCAGAACTCCAAACCAAACTCCAAACTGATCAGATATCAATTTCCAGAAGAGTTGCAACTGAGAACAATTTTAGAACACATATAACCATATACACATATTGGATGCAACATTTAGAGAAATACCATGTTATGAGGAGAATCACTTGTAGACAAAGAATCACTTTTTTCAGAAAATCACTTTTCTTGTTGAATCGGAAGCAGGAGAAGCTTTACCAAACATGCTTCAAGTCTGTTCCCAATACGTAGTATTATGAACATTGAATGAGTGTCATATATGATTTTTATGATAAGTGATAGAGTCAGAAAAAGAGAATTCAGCTGTAAGCAGGACAACTAAGAGGCTTTGGGTCAATTGTCACCTATACAGTAGATGAAATAATTAATCGATTATGTGTAAGAAACAACATCGAGTTTTTACTATGCAATAGGCGGGTTGTATCAGGATAGTCTTAACAAATGTTTCATTCTCATTAAATGATGTGCCACAAGAAAATCTGATGCTCATGAAGTGGAGTTATGATCAGAACTGATCTTAACTACTATCATCGAGCTAAACAGTAAACATTGTACGTGCTCTAAAGATTTTTTTTTAGTGGACTACGTATAGATTCAATACTTAAGGCTTGGTCGACAGTGCTTTTTTTTTAAAAAAAAAAACTCTGCTGTTAAGTCTTATAAGATTGCAATGACGGTAGTAACTAGTCCCATTCAATCTATTTTTCGCGCAAAAGAATACCCATTCTCATCTTGCCGCTCGGGTACAACTGACCATCTACTCCCAACTTCCCAATGGCATTAGCCCTTTCCGTGTACGTAATTCCGTGTACGTAATTACGTATATAAGAGCATCTCCAGCATTCCCCCGATAAAATTTTTCCAATAACTAGTTAGGGATATCCAATATCACTTTCACGGTTTCAGTTTCACCGTTATTAGGAGAGTAATTTTTGCAGTCTCCCAATAATCTTCTCCCAATCCAACTACCGTATTGAGAGAGTCACAACTCCTCCTTTATTTAGGGAGAGTTGTGATGAATTATTGGGTTGTCCTAATAATTATTGGAAAAAGGGAAAGATAAAGGGAGACTGGTGGAGCACTATTTTATTTAGGGAGAGTTGGATCGGGGCAAGGGAGACTGCTGGAGATGCTCTAATGCGTGCCGAATTCTTCAATATTGGCATCTTTTTATAAGTCGTTTTCTATCTTCTTTGAAGTCGTTGGAAGAAAAGGATTAGGAAATCAACGAAAACCAAAACACTTCAATTTACATTGGGTCTCTAGACTAATTCAACAAACACAGGGTGAAAAATATCACCTCCGTCAACTATTAATATTGGCATTTCTCATACGACTACGTTAAGGGGTTAAATCTTTACAAAGTGTATGCACAACTTGAACTTCTCCTCCCATCCTCACCGGGAAGAAAGAACAAGCAAAAAAGTTGCGTGAATGAAAGAATCAGATTTCCTATTCTATCTCTCTGAGAAACAAATTTGAAGAAAAAAATTCATTTTCTTCTGAACAAATCTAGGTCTCGTACATTGTATCCAAGGCGGACCTCCATTGCCTGGGCTCAATCCCATAATGATCCTGAGCCCATTTCTGGCATATAGAACCTCCTTTCCTTCTTCACTCGCGTCCTCCTCACCGTTGACCATCGAGAAGGTCAACGGGAAGACCTTGCTGACCTTGCTGCCGGTGGGCATCCTCTTCCTTGATTTCTTCTTCTTTGAGACCAACAGCCCGATGGCCTAGGACCTCACGGTCGCTCAGCCGCGCCCCGGACTCACGGTTGGCATGCACGAGGAGATACACCTCACCGCCATGCAGGAGCTCATCAGCCGCCATCGCCCGCACCCGCCGCTCCCTTATCACGTCAAAGGCGCAAGCCACCACATGCCCCGACGTGTCGATCATCAGCTCAGCGACCCCAGTGTGTTCCTCCACCCTCGTCCGGCTACCGTCCCGCACCAGAACCAGAGGTCGCATGCCGGCGCCCCTCCCGACTCCCTGCGAGACAAGATTGCCCATCTGTATCGGCGACGACCACCATTACTGGCATTTGGTCGCCATATGAACTCAATTATTCATATATAATACTAACTAGTTTACGTGTGGTTCTAGTTTTTTTAGACTGATTTGTTCTAAAGTATTTATTTAGTTTTGTAGACTAAGTTGTTCGGTGATATGGATTTATTTGTTCACGATGTCCAGTTTTTATTTTTGTCCTGTACAATCAAATGTTCGTGATGCACAATCTTTTTGTTCGCATTGTACCATTTTGTGTTCATCATATTTATTTTTTTTTGTTTGCCTATCATGATACGAACTAGTCAACCATGTAGATTCATGTGTTAAATTATTTTTTCACTTTATAGACTGAACTAGTCAGCCATGGAGATTTGTGAATTACAATATTGTTATATGTATATAATGCACTTGTTTAAAGTGTACAAATTTTTATTCCATGAGTTTATGTAATTTGTTTTATATGTATAAATACTTCTTCTATGAGTTCTTACAATTTTTTTAAGGTATATAGATCTTTTATTCCGTTAGTTCATATATTTTGTTCAATATGTACTACTATTTTATTTCGAGAGTGCATATAATTTTTTCAAGATGTATTTATTTTTGTTACGTGAGTTCATTTACTTTGTTCTATGAGTATAATTTGTTCCTTGAGTTCGTATAATTTGTTTCAAATATATGTATATGGAAAAAACTCTTCCAACTTTATCCTCATATTCTACTATTTTTTCTTACAATATCAAATTTTCAATCTTTTATTTGAGTATATTATTATTTGCACATCTTTTTTATTTGCATCATACCGTTTTCCTTATGTTCAATATTTTATTCATTATTTACAATTATTTGTTCATCATGATTATTTGTTTGTCCGCATTAGATAATCATTTGTTCTAGTTATTCAATTATTTCTTCGCTGTAATCAAAATTAATTTTTTAATTAGAAAATGGTTTCAAAATTTTTTACCCAAACATAGTCAAGTGTGATCTTGTTTCGAAGATGTTGTCAAAAGAAATACGGTTGTGCAATCGGAATCCAATTTGGATGCTTGGTTTATAATTTTTGATTTTTTTTAATTTCAAAACTGCATGCATGTGGGTATCCATTTTTATTCTATGACTTCGTATAATTTGTTCGATGTTTATGATTGTTTTATTCCATGAGTTTGTAGAATTTGTTCCGCATGTCTCGCAGAAAATATGCAACCTTAATTAATAAAGGTAAATAAAAAAATCCATCAAAATATATTCAAGTGGGATCTTGTTGTGAAGATTTTATTGTAAGAAACCTAATTGTGTAATCAAAATTTAATTTTGATACTCGGTGTAAGATTTATAGCTTTTTTAAGTTCCAAACGATTTCGCATGTGGGATGACATCATTAGTTTTGTCTCCTCTTGCATGCATGCACCAGCTCATAATAGCATCACGAAAATGGTCTTGTGTGCGCTAATTATTGGGCTGAAAATGGCCCACTAATTCGTGCGTGCGTGTTGCATGCATCCAACATGGACGGAAACAATTAGCACCGGATAGAAGATGAGAATTGCAGAATTGTCACCTTCAGCGACACCTAACCACGTCCAAAGAAAAAAAAAACTAGGCCTAATCTAGGCCTATATTTTCTATTCTATCTATCTCTGAAACAAATCAGAAGAAAAAAAATTCATTCCCCTTTTAACAAATCTAGGCCTCGTAGATAGTACCCAGGGCGGGCCTCCACTACCAGGGCTGAATCTCATAATGATTCTGAGCCCGTTTACCAGCACATAGAGCCTCCTTTCCCTGTTCACTCGAGTCCTCCTTATCGTTGACCACCGAGAAGACCTTGCCACCGGCGGGCATGCTCTTCCTAGATTTCTTCTTCTCTGAGACCAACACCCCGATGGGTCTCAGCCTGATGGCTTGGGACCTCACGGTCGCTCAGCTGCACCCTGGGCGTGCGGCTGGCAGGCTCGAGGAGACACACCTCACCGCCATGCTGGAGCTCATCGGCCGCCATTGCTCGTACCCGTCACTCCCTCATCACGTCAGAGGCGCAAGCCACCACGTGCCCCGGCGCGTTGATCATTAGCTTGGTGACCCCAGTGTGTTCCTCCAGCCTCATCCGGTTGCAATCCTGGACCACAACCAGACATCGCGTGCCGACGCCCCTCCCGATGCACTGCGAGACAAGGTTGCCCATTTGTATCGGCGACGACCACCATTACCAGAGACCTTGGTTCCTTCTAAGAATCAAGAGCGCCTTAGAGCTCCAACAGAGCTACTGATTGTGACTTTGTAAGTTGTGATGATGACTTGGATAGTTGGATGTGGCAATGTGCTGCTTGGCCGCATTGGTATTCCCTTCCGCTTGGCTCACCTTGGCTCCACACCATCGCAAACAACACTAGCCCTAAAAACAAGAAATCAAAATAGGTAGTACAAGAAGAACCACGTGAAATCGAATCAAGAGAGCAGGTAGAGATGGAGAGCAATAGCTGAATCTTGCTGAATCGAAGAAACCCAGATCATGAATATGTAATAGGAGTCCCTAGAATGGCAACAAACTACAACTATCTACAATATCAAGTTCTTGATACCCCTTACAGGAAAGGACCATAGCCTAAAAAGAGTGGTTGTGTGACTGTGTCACTAATTTAAGCAAGGTTTAATTAAACAAAAGTATTTTTTAGTGTCTGACAAAGCAAAGAGTAAAATGCGCTAAGTGGAAATTAGTTTGATAGAAGTCTTGAATTGAATGGCACCATGAAGTCACCAAATTGGATGCATGCAAGATAGACAAAAGTGATGATGCCATCCTACATACAAAACTGTTTGGAACTTAAAAAAAACCATAAATCTTACATCGAGCATCAAAATTAAATTTCGATTGCACCATTAGATTTCTGACGATAAAACCTTAACAAAAAAATCCCACTTGACTATATCTGATTTTTTATTCATATTTTTTAATCAAGGTGGCATTTTTTTCCGGGAGATATGTACACATGGAACAAATTATACAAACCAGTGAAACAAAACAATCATACGTATCGAACATATGATACAAACTCACAGAACAAATATGTATACCCTTAAAACTATGGTGAACTATTCATTTGCCAGTAGCGCATACTGTTCATTTGAACTATGGTGAACAGTTTCAAGTATTATTCTGTTGAAGACGATTTTCTTATTTCTTCCATTCTGCTACTTTATTTGTTCACACATATTGATGTTAGATTATAGTATTTTATTTATGGTGAACTATTTCCACTAATTATTATATTAATTTTCATTTTTATTTATATTTTTCTAATTTATTATTTCATATTATTTTATTATTTACCTCTTCCATTTTATTTTAGATTTATTAAAATATTACTATTATTCATTATTGTATTATCTTTTTTATTATTTCCTTATACTTTAAATTTATTATTATTATTATTGATTATTATATTGTTTTTAAAAAAATATTTCTTTTAAATTTATTATTAGTGCTTTTATATTATTCACTTTATTTATTATCTCTTTTATTTCCTTGCATATTGTTTTATTCTGTGAGTTCGTGCAATTTATTCGACGCGCATGACTATTTTGTTATGCATGTTTATATAAATTGTTTTAGGTGTATAAAATTTTATTCCGTAAGTTTGTATAACTTATACATCTTTAAATTTGTGTAAATTGTTCGACGTGTATAGTTGTTTTGTTCTGTAGGTTCATTTAATTTGTTCAAAGTGTACACATCTCTATTTTGTAAGCTTGTATAATTTATTTTGGTTTGTATATCTTTATTTGGCAATACATATTTGTTTGTTTAGAACATCAAGTTTGTATTATGTTCTATACATATTTTGTTCACCTGAGAATGATTTATTCATGCGTAAAGTCATTTTTTCATCTAGTAAACTAATTTCTTTGCTATGTTAAATTATTTGTTCGTCTTTTAGATTAAAGTATTCATCTGTACGAATAATTTGGTTGCGTGTGAATCTATGTTAAACTTTTAGACATGATTCTAAATTATTTGTTAGTTTTTTAGACTAAGTTGTTCGAAGATGTGGGCTTTTCCATGTTCATGATGTTCAATTATTTATGTTCATGTTTTTTGTTCATGACTAAATAATTAGGTTATTATGTTATTTGTTATTTTGTAGAATAAGTTGTTCGAAGGTGTAGACTAAGTTATTTATTCATGATGTTCCTATTCCATATTTTCCATGTACAGTCGATTGTCCATGATATTCAATATTTTTGTTTGCGGTATACCACTATTTTATTTATCATGCTTAATCTTTTGTTCGTGATGTACAGTCTTTTTGTTTGCATTATAGGTTTGTCATGTTTAATTTTTTATTCGTGATGTTAAAGCATTTGTTCGCATGAATCAGAACTAATTAATCTATTAAAAAATATTTTTAAACAATATTATCAAAACATAGTCAAGTGGGGTCTTATTTTGAAGGTCTTATCTAAAAAATATAATGGTGCAATTAAAACTTAATTTAGATGCTCGGTTTAGAAGTTATGACTTTTTTTTCAGATTTGCATGCAGATGGATCATGTTACCATTTTTATCTTTGACTGCATTGCATGCACTGGTGTACTCCGTATTTTTGTTGTCCCACCGATTATTGTATGCACCGGTCAAGCGGGGAGAATCATTCAAGGAACAACAGCCTATTTTCTCGCCTCTTGCGACATATAGATGCACCCTTGACTCGTCTAAGAGCAACTCCAAGAGTATCCTAAAAAATTCTTCCCCAAAACTATGTATTGGGGGTTCTCCTAAAAAAATTTCCCCCAAAAACATATCAGTCCACAGCAGATCGCTAATAAATAGCCCCCAACCTTTCAAACACAGGCCACATCATCGTATTGGGCCCATCGGAAGAAACGCGCGGGCGTGCGGGAATCAGGATTGGGGGAGGAACGCCAACGCTAAAATATACGTGGTGGCAGGCTGTTTTTTAGCGTCGCTAAAAAATTAGGGAAGGTTTAGGTGGATTGTTGGAGTTCATTTTGTCTCTCTTTTTTCCTAAAAAAGGTATTGGGGGTAAGATTAGCAGCCTCTTGGAGTTGCTCTAATTCCTCTTTTTAGTTGTAAAGATTTAGTTGTAGAGATATACTAGAGTATATTTTTAGAGCGGAGCTAGTAAAACCGCCACACGTTTCCCGTAACGAGTTGATCAGGGTTTATCCAAAGGGGACACTGACCGTTTGGGATTCATTACGCCTTGACGCTCCAATCCATTGCAGAGGTTCTCCAAAAGGAGGTGCCAATCAAATCAAGTAGTAGATGCGATCAGCTCATGCATGCGCCGCCCCCGATCATCAGCAACCAGAATGCCGAGGGCGATCCCGTCCGGCCACGGCTACCTCTCCGTCTCCACCTTCCGCTTCGGCTCCGTCGAGATCGCGGCCACCGTCACCCGCGACGCCGCCGTCGCGGACGCCTGGGTGCGGGGCCTCCGCGCCTCCCACCCGCGCGGCGCGCCCCTCGTCGTCGGCCTCGACTGCAAGTGGAACAAGCAGCCCGCCAGGGGCGGCGGCCCCGCGTGGATGGCCCCCAGGGCGGCCGTCCTCCAGCTCCATGCCGGCGGCGCCGCCGGCTGCCTCGTCCTCCAGCTGCTCTACCTCGCCCGCGTCCCGGAGGTGCTCAAAGCGTTCCTCCGCGACCCCCGGGTGCGGCTCGTCGGCGTCGGCGTTGTGGACGCCACCGCGAAGCTGGCCGACGACCACGGGCTCGTGTGCGCGGCGCCCGTGGAGCTGGAGGGCCCATGCGACGACTACCTGGGCCTCGTGGGCGGGGACAGGCTGGGCCTCAAGGAGTACGCCAAGGAGGTGCTGGACCTCAACATGGAGAAGCCCGATAGCGTGGCCATGAGCGACTGGGAGAAGCGTGATCTGGACCGGCCCCATATCGGGTACGCCTGTGTTGATGCCTACGTGTCCTGCAGGCTGGGCGAGAGGGTCTTG
This sequence comes from Setaria viridis, assembly GCF_005286985.2. Lineage (NCBI taxonomy): Eukaryota > Viridiplantae > Streptophyta > Magnoliopsida > Poales > Poaceae > Setaria > Setaria viridis. The sequence goes on along the minus strand of NC_048267.2, from coordinate 1,888,920 downwards.
TTGGGCCGCTGATGCAGCACTGGGCCTCTTCCGCCCGTCGTCGTGCTAAATTCGGCCGTGATCTCTGGTCACCTCGGCCGTGATCTCTCGCTAACTGATGAGCAATTTCATCATTAGTCAGATTCCCTGCTTTGGAGTTTGGCTCGACATTGAAAGTTTATATGAGCACGCTCAGGGGATATGTAGATACTCTGGGAAATCATTTAACAAATTGAGTTTAACTATGATGTGTTGATGAAAGCTTACAGATCATCGTACTGATCTTTACGGAACTGATAATTCAATGAAATGTAATACTGAAAACATATTTTTCAAGAAGAAAATACTACTTACAACCATATACAGTGATTCTAGCTATTTACTCGTATATTTAGTTTGCTGAAGTTAAAATAAATTAATTGCACAGTTCTTAAGATATCACTTGTTTTGAATGGGATGGAAAAACACCTGGCCCATGTTTTTTTAATAAAGTGCATCCTTTGTGTAAATTTTCAAATGGGATGCAGCTGAGCCTATGCTAGCTCTCGGCTGTACTCGCTGAACATGTTTCTCAAGCGGTAATTTTGCGCCCCCCCCCCCCCCCCCCCCAACACACACACACACACCACAATCATCATTCATCAACCTCTACAATCACCTGGCTCATAAAAGCTGTGCTTCTCATAATAAAAAGTTTGTCAAAGAAAGAGGAAAGGGTTACATTATTCTCAGGTGGAGAGGAACTTGCAGTCCGTTTTACACATTGAGAAACAAGATGTCTGATGTTTACCTTTCTGATGACATAGTAATAAAAAATATGTGATCTTCTCCCTAATCAACAGTCTGTCCAGGATGGAACAAAACATTGTCGGGGAACTGGATTGATATAGACCGATTGTTTTTCTTGTAGGGAGATGACCGTAAGAACAAATACATTTTAGCAAAATGTAATCCTTTGTAGGCATAAAGAACCATGTGGATTAAGCAATAGGCGTACAAATCCTTGACATCCAAAAAATCACTTTTCAAATTAATGAGGATGGGATATGGCAGCCATTGCTCAAGAATAAATATCTAGGCAACAATTCTCACGTAGGATACTAAGACCTGTTTGGATACTAAGGCCCGTTTGGATACAAACTCCTAAAGTTTAGTAGTGTACTAAAATTTAGGATCCTCAAATTGCTAGTCCTAAAGTTTAGTACATGGCTGTTTGGATGGACTACTAATCTTTAGAACCTTAGAGGGGAAATATCATTTTTACTCCCCAATTACTCCTCTAAACTACCCCTTCACTGTTCACGTCATTAATGCATGTGCGGGCAATAGGGGTAAATGGGAACTTTGGGACCACTTTTAGGAGAAATAGGATCAATTAGTACATCTTGGCCCTCCTAATGAAAATGGCCCTCCTAAAGTTTAGGATCCATGTTTCGATGCACAAGTGCTAAAAGTGTCCTAAAAGTGGACTCCTAACTTTAGGAGGGTGTATCCGAAGGCTCTAAAGAACTTCTATATACTTTCGACGTTTCTGCTGGCATCTTTTCTAAAATACGGTTCACAGATTTCATGGCTTCACAGCATGCAGATGTGATTAAATAGGGACTGATAGGGATCAAAGTTGCACCTCAAGAAGTTAGAGGCCGACCTCTAACTCTAATTAGCATTTTGAACCTAATCAAATCAAGGGAGTTAAAAAAACAGCTGACTAATGGTAACCGAGTTGATCATCAGTTTGCAAACATAACACACGACCTCGACGAAACTCAAATCAAAGATGATAGCTGATAGCCCAGCGTTCCACTTCAGTTGATGACGAGGACCCTCTCGCCCAGTTTGTAAGACACGTACGCGTCGATACACGCGTACTGGATCTGGGCCACGTCGAGGTCATGCTTCTCCCAGTTGCTCATGGTGACATGGCGGGGCTTCTCCATGACGAGCCCCAGCACCTCCCTCGCGAAGCCCTTGAGCCCCAGCCTCCTCCCGCCGCCGCCGTAGCGTCCCAGGTGGTCGTTGCAGCGGCCTTCCAGGTCGACCGGCGCCGCGCACGCGAGGCCGTAGTCGGCGGCCAGCTTCGCGGCGTCCTCGCCGACGCCGATGCCGACGAGCCGCACGTCGGGGTCGGCGAGGAGGCCCCTGACGGAGGCCGGGATACGGTCGACGTAGAGGAGCTGCAGGATGAGGCAGCAGGCGCCCGCGCAGAGCTGGAGGATGGCCACCTTGGAGGTCGTCCAGCTGCGGTAGTTGGGCTTCCACTCGCAGTCGAGGCCGACGATGAGAGGGGCGCCGCGCGGGCTCGCGGCGCGCACGGCGCGCACCCACTCGTCGGCGGCCGCGGCGTCGCGGGTGACCGTGGTGTCGATCATGACGGAGCCGAAGCGGACGGTGAGGCGGGTGGTCGGGTTGGACGAAGCTTGGGTGGTTGGCATGGCAAAGCGCCCGAACATCGTGGCTGCTACGGAGGACGTACGAGACGCTTTGCTTTTTCTACTCCCTACTCTCTAGCTAGTCTCTAGTCTGTAGTCTGTAGTCTCTATACTGGTTTGTGAGGAATGAGAGTGTACGGAGGTCTCGTATTTATAGTGCTGCTGACTGTTCATGGGCAAGTTGATCCGTCTGAGTGATTAATGCATTAGCGCCACGTATTCCCGATCCATTTCGTAACTCGAAGCGTCGCAGCGTAATCCCGAAGATGCATCTCCTTTTGGGTGTTACCGAGCGAAGCAGTAATCAGTGACTACGGGAAATTGTGGCGTGGTCATACTAGGAATGCGTTGGGAAATTTGCATTGACCGAATTCTTTTGAACAGAAAACGGTTGATTGAATATCATTGCATGAGTAATCAGGATTAATAAAGGTTCCGGCCTTTAATCCAAGGTATTCCACCCGGGACTAAAGACACATCTTTAATTCCGGCTGATATTACCAACCGTGACTAAAGGGTTTTGATTAAAAAAATAATAGAAATTTTCGGGAGGCTCCCACACACGCGCACGCTGTAAGTCACAAGTCATGCAATTTTTCACGCGAAATATGTTTTTTTTAATCGCAAGGCACCACCAAATTTGCTGTTTCATATCACCGTATATATGTACGCATCAAGACCCATTCTACGCCATTTTCTCTCAAAGCTCCCCTCTCATTTACTTGGTTCGCAGTTGATGGCCGCCAGCAAAAACTGCTTATGTCAATGCCATGGCGTCTCTGTATCTCCTGGACTACACCTATTGTCCTCAAGCTTTGTTCCTCCCTCCGCATTCTCATCTTTTGCAAGTGCAATATGCCATGATCTTAACCCACGTACCCGAATAAAACCAAACAAAGTGTGCAACTAACATAGTCAGTGTAATCGCAGTTTTTTTTTACCATTTACAGTTTGCATTTACTACCAAATGCGAATATGCGATATGAAAGTTCCCAATTTACTTAGGAAGGATATGATGGCTTGTCGGCTTCTTTTGTCCATTTCTGCTAGTAGGGAGAGAGATGGCTGACTCTGCAAACTTCCGATGCTGCCGTCCATCTCAACAGGAAACCCAGATTAAAACCACCAAGGGGAGTAATTCGTCTAGTATCGATAGTTGATCGTAGCATTCTAAATAGTTTGGCAGTTGATGGTTGAAATTTGTACTCGATCCTTATGTTGTAACGCGAACTCAATAAAGTTAAAACATGAATTGCTACCAGAGTGAACACTCAGTCAGGGAGCAGTAAAATAAACTGATATACCATAATCTTGATAAAATCCAAATCAAAAGTAATATCCCAAAACACAATTAAGACCTGAAGCATATAAAAAAATTAAGGCAGCCGAGCTATGCCGCATGCCAGCTGTTGTCGGGTTGCCTGCATCGTACCCGGCGGCTGCCGTTGCTTGGCAGCTGTCAATGCGGTGTGGGATTGCGTCGAGGGACGGCGCTTGCAGCAACGACATCGTGAGATGATTTGGCTTGCAGTGGACTGCGGTGGGTTGCTCAGCTATGCTGGGCTACTACGGTGCGGTACATCGTCGGAAGACGGTGCAAGCGACTTCTTTGGTTCGTGGGCACGGTGGTGGAGTCTATGTGCGCGGGTTGAGCATCAAGGCAAAGTCGACCTGCGGCGGCAGCTTGGCTATTTGATGGAGACCTTGGGTAGCGGGGCAATATTTCTCACCATCCTGACGGCGACAATAGAAACGGAACCGTGACATGGAGTTTCCTTGAAGCGACGGGAGGGAGGAGGAGTCCAACGGCAAATGTGGCGAGGCCCCGTGTGTTGTGTTTTCGTGGCGGCGACTGCGAGGCAGCCTACGAGAAGTCCGAATCTGGTGGTTTCACTCTGTTGGGGAGTGTGATGTTGCAGCGGCACTATGGCGAAGGGTCCTGCATGACAGTGGCCTTCTTAGCGTGCGATCTAACTGTCTCGTTTCCCTGTCAACGCGGAGTTACGTCTGGAGGTTCGACAACTACATGAGCGTGAGACTGTTGGGGGTGCTGCGATAAAGGCAGGTTGAGTGGAGTGGTACGACCGTGTTGATGTTCCAATCCAACCGGTCGAGTTTAGCAGTTTTGATTTGAGTGGTTCTCGCGTTGACATCCCAATCCAACGGGACAAGTCGAGCTATTTTATTTTTTCTTTCTTTTCTTTTCGTGCTCATGGCCTTCTAAAAACTGTAATCTTATGTTTTTTTTATTATATCAATAAAAACTCGTACTACCAGTACGGTTCGTAAAAAAGAAGAATCCAGAGCGGACGGTGCGGCGAGCCATGGAGTTGGAAATGAAGAAGCTTCGATCAATTGATGATCGGCGGGCGCGGGAGCATAAGTGGAAAGCCTTCGCAATCAGACGTTACTCCTCCCCGCCGGCCTCTCGTTACCGCTCCGCGACGGTTTTTAATAACGACTTCAGCAGTTGATCGTCCCTTGAACTTACCGAGTGAGGCAGTAATTAGCTGCTGGAGATAGTGGAGATATTTCATCTTCCAAGGAAAACATTTCATCTTCTAAATCCAATTCTCCACTTCTCGCTGGCAGTAGCCGCTAGTATTGCTAGGCTGAGGTTATGTTTGTTTCAGTTAGACATTGCGAAATGTTTTGACAACTTGTTTAAGCATTCATGCGGTCATGCCTACTACACCTCCATATTGGAGCCAAACATTGCCTTGTGCGGGCCAGTAGGCATGGAGCTGAAATTCTAAAATGTACTATCAAGGAACAAGGATTGCAATTGCAAAGGTTTCATACAACTTGAGTCAGTGGTTTGTGATATACGAGATCATTTATTTTCCATATTTTTCTCAAAGTGTTTGTAGTTTCATATTTTTTTATGAAGCAGATTGTTTATTTATATTTGTCGATCGAAACTCCAGTGAACATCGTGAAGTTCATACATTATGGAAGACCTCGAAGCAGCAGCCAGCAGGTTGCGTGCCTAGACAAAGCAAAAGTCACGTGAGATACGCATTCGCGCACAGATTATAGGAACATGGGAACCGACGCGATTAGTTGCCAAATTCCAATAACCCAGCCATGATGAGAATTCATACGTTTCCAAACTCACCCCCGGATTTACTCGCTTCACCTCCCAGCCCTCCCATCTGCTGCTGCCGGTTAGTCTTCTCGTCAGGGGCAACATGAAGCTCCGGCTAGGGCCATCGTCTTCCAAAATGGCCCTAGCCGTTGCTGCACTCGCCGTGCTAGCTTCCATGGGCGCCGTGCCTCGAGGTTGCTGCGACGCCGCCGCTGCGGGCACCGTGGTGCGAAGCATCTTCGTCAACCGGAACGGGGGCGCCGACTTCAAGTCCGTCCAGCACGCCGTCGACTCTGTCCCGTTCGGCAACTACCAGTGGATCCGAGTTCACGTCGCCGCTGGCGTCTACAAGTAAGTAATTCATGCATCCCTTGTGTTGTTGTAGTTTGAATATAATGCTGCTACTTTTTTATACTTTTACACGATGATTGGATCTCAATCCTGAATTTGGACAATGCAATTTTTTTAGTTTGAGATTACGCTGCCTTCAATCTAGATTCGCTCCATTTTGGTATTAGGCGAAGTAAGGTTTAAGCTAATTTTGCCTCTGTTTCTGGCCATGGTTGACGCATGCAACAAGTGAGAAGGTGATGATACCTCAGAACAAGAGCTTCATCCTGCTGGAAGGCGAGGGGAGGCAGCAGACGTCGATCGAGTGGGCGGATCACGCCAGCAATGACACGAGCACCGCCGCCTCCCCGACGTTCGCCGCTTACTCCACCGACTTCATGGCCCGCGACATCACCTTCAAGGTCAGCTCCCGTCGCCCCTCCTCGTCAATGATCGCCGCACGCGCCGGCCGGGATTGCTAGCTGACGCAATGGAACCCGCCGCCGCCGCGGAGCATGCAGAACACGTACGTCGTGGACGGCGGGATCACGCCGGCGGTGGCGGCGCTGGTGTTCGGCGACCGGTCGTCGTTCTACCAGTGCGGCTTCGTGGGCGTGCAGGACACGCTGAGCGACATGGACGGGCGGCACTACTACGAGGCCTGCTACATCGAGGGCGCCATGGACTTCATCTGGGGCAACGGCCAGTCCATGTTCCAGGGGTGCGAGATATGGACGGCGCCGGCGCCGGTGTCGCCCGGGTTCATCACGGCGCAGGGCCGGACGAGCGAGGACGACGCGGGTGGGTTCGTGTTCCGGGGGTGCACCGTGCGGGGCGTCACGCCGGCGTACCTGGGCCGCGCGTGGCGGGGCTACGCCAGGGTCATCTTCTACCAGACGGACATGTCCGGCGTCGTCGTCGGACAGGGCTGGGACGCCTGGAACTACAAGGGCAAAGAGTGAGTCGCCGCGCGTCGTTTCGTTTGCCCTCTACCCTGCTTTGCAATCTGATTGGTTTGGTGGTTTTGATGTGCAACAGGGACACGCTGACGATGGTGGAGGCGGGCTGCACGGGGCAGGGGTCCAACCGGACGGAGCGGGTGCCTTGGACCAAGGCGCTCGGCGGCGTCGAGCTCGCCAAGTTCGTCGACGTCTCCTACGTCTCCGGCGACGGCTGGCTCGACGCGCAGCCACGATAGAATCAGTCTGGCAATAACGATGTGACTAAGCACGATGTATGCAAATTTACTGGTTGGGTCGTGTCGACTCGGTCTCAGATGCGCATAGGCAGTGAAAAATGGTTGCTGGTGTTACTTGACTTCAAGATCTTTTGCGTACGCGAGGAGGAAATGAGAGGGGGACAAGGTAGATAGATGGCGACATGGTGTAAAAATGCGGTCTCCAAGGACAACTCAAAACAGATATCGAACTCATGTCTCATGACCGTGAGCATGCGCAGAGTGACAGACTCGAACCAGCTGCAGCTACAAAAGAGACATCATTTTAAGGGAAAACTTCTTTTCTGAGACCGGGTCATGAAACAACAATTAAAAGTATCCTCTCCAATATCATATGACCTAATGGTTCATGGCAGGACAAAAATCAGGACCTGAGACTTGAATTTGCAGCTTCACATAAAAGTATAAAACACACAGACTAGTGCTGACTAGTGATGTTTTCTTCCTCTCCTAGTTTCACCATCAATCACAACTTTAAACTTTTATGCAATTGTGCTCAACTTTATGAAGTGTACAGACAGATGGAAGCCCTAGGTGATGATAATAATTCCGGCGCAAAGAATGATTCTATCTCACTTGGTGTAGAGGACATCCTCCCATGGATGACGGTAGAGTGGCTGCTTGAGCCTCTTCTGGTCGAAAGTGTGCCTGTGGATCCAAATACCACATTTGTTCAGTGAGTAGTTGCAAAAATAGAAAAATACAAGTGCAACATATAACCCAAACGTTAGAATCATTAGCATAGCAAAACCACAGAGAAATGTCAAGGACTCACCCAATCAGACCAATTGAACGTGCAAGCACGAAAAGCCCATTAAGATAACCAATCTCAACTATCTCGTCGATCTCCTGTTTGGTGAACATTCCACTTCCTGATAGAAGATCCAAGAAAAGCGACCCGATCGCACCATCGACATTCATAACCAAATTGTTGGCTTTTGACAATGTGTAGGTCTCAACCTGAACAGCATATTCCATGTACTTGACGGAAGGGAAATGTGTGTGAGCATATTTTTGTAGAAGCTGCACACGCTTATCCCTGTTGTCCCTGCTCTTGATCCTAATCAACACAGGAAAGTGAGCTTAGTGCAAGATCAAATGAATAACTGCTCGTATTTTTCAAGTGCAGAGATTTTTTATGATAACATATGCAATGGATACGCATGCTATACCTGTGACCGATCCCAGGGACACGGATTCCCTTCTTTTTCATGCCTTCAACAAACTCGTAAGGTGTGAGACCCTGGAACCAATTGTTACAGACCCATTAGAGTGATTAATCGATATAAAAAACATGGGGATGCCATAAAGGAAAGGAGAATCTAAGTTGGCTCACCCTATCACATGCATCTTTGAAGTATCGGGCTGCATCATCAATTGCTCCACCGAAACGGGGACCAATTGTCAATAATCCTGTGATAACAGCATCCCATTTTAATGTTTCAACCATAAATATTGGTACTCTATGCAAATGTGCACTGAATGGTAAAGGTTTTGCATGTAGAAATCAAACAAAATCTCACCAGACACCAAGCTGGAAACAAGGTCCTTTCCAGCCCGAGCAGTAACTATAGAGTTATGAGCACCGGATACACAGGGACCATGGTCAGCGCAAAGCATGATGCATATCTGGAGACACATGAAAGCCCCTTTTAGATTAAATAAACTCCAGATATAGAAAAACACTGTTGGTCAGAATTATAAACCACTACTGAAACTTCAGCTATTTAAAGAAGATAGGATAATAACATCACTACATCATATAAGTCCGTAACTTACCTCAATAAACTGAGTGCAATAGCGAGGCAGGCTACGCTTGAACCACAAAAGAGAGATAACATCGCCAACTCCATAACCCTGTTCAATAATTGTAGACATAGGTACACCAGCATAACATGGCTCCTCGCCTGCATCACAATCATGCACCCAAAATTACTTCCAGAGTTCCAAGGGGAGAGACAGACAAATGTTGAGCATAGAGCATAAATAGAAGAACATGGCACCACCAATCTAACCTCTGTCATCAGAGATAGTGGAGATGATGTGGGTAGGAGCCCGGACCTTCCCACTCTTGATTGCAGTTTTGAGGTCCTCGGGAATGGGGGGAGGTGTAATTTCAGCCACAGGAGAAATCTTTCCATCCTCAACCTGTCGAATATATTTAGCCTCAGAAGCTTGATTCCCATACCACAGATTATCCAATACTAATGCTAGAAAGATAATCACAATGCAAAAGACCTCATCAACATACCAGTTTCTCAAATGTCTCCTTAATAGCACTTTCCAGAGCTTCATATGAAGTAGGCACAATTGCACCAGCTTCCCTTAGTGCCTCATTCTTAGCTTGGGCTGATTCCAACTCGCCACCACTCTTTGCACCCTGTTATGTCCCAGAAAAAAAAAGATCTCTGGATGGTAAATATACTGTTCTTCTGACAGAAATAAGTGGAAAAATAGATGCAAGTAGTTATTTTAAACTTACAGCATGGCCAAACTGCACTTCCGATTTGAATAGACGAGCGCATGTCCCACTAACCCATGCAACAACTGGTTTCTGAACCTTCCCTTGTTTCAAGGCTTCGACAAGTGAATACTCATCTTTTCCACCAAGTTCCCCAAGAACTACCATCATTTTAACCTAAAGCCAATAAACATGGAGTACAACAAGAAGTTATTGGTATACTGATACTAAGGATGTGACCAAGTTAAACAGCTACAATAATGACAGTTTATGGATTCCATCACAGATAGGAGATATAAATTAGTCAAAAACAAGAGACTTCATAAAGGTCAATGATAAATATGCATAGTGCTAAAAGAAAACTCGCACTAATTTCCACATAAAGATCTGAACCAGTTCAGATGTCAAACCTGCGGTATGTTATTAAAACGCAGAATGTGATCTGATAGAGTTGATCCAGGGAAAACATCCCCTCCAATTGCAATTCCTGATTACATTAAAAAAAATAGTTAGTACACATGCATTTTTTGCGTGCGTTGAAATATTAAATATTTACATTTATCCACAGCTGTTTTACCTTCATAAATACCATCTGTCACTCTGGCAATGGTGTTGTACATCTCGTTTGACATGCCACCCTGTTGATGTAATGAAATATTAGTTTGTCATTACCCCATTGGCATTCGGGATGCATATAATCATTAAAAATGACACTCAGAATACAAATGCAAATGAGCATATACTAGCCAGTGAGTCAGAAATAGAATAGACAGAAATTCAGTGGTTCAGGCAACAAAAAATAATTGCATACGCATTTACATTTACATTTACATCTAGCTAAACATAAAGCCAAGCCTCATGCTCTACACTCAAAATTCTTGAAAGTTGCTAGCACATCATATATGTTCTACAATACTTCCATCAGCTAAGAAACAGAACATTTGCTCCTCCTTAGCATCAGATAGATATTTAAGTATTCATGTGGACAAGCTAGAACTTTAGTTTCTTTTACTAATATTGTAATTACTTGAACTATTTCGATATTTCTGTTGTGACTTTCTTTCTTAGTGTCTTAGCTCTTGTTTGGTTTCATCTCTAGCTTACCCCAGATTACTTGGTAAAACAAGGGTTCTGTTGCTGCTTATGTTGTTGTATGTGGACAAGCAAACCAAATAATGAAAAAGGGGTATAAAGGCGCTACCGATTTAGACACAAAACCGACGGAGCCAGGCCTGTAAAGCTTGCACTGAATTATGTTGTCAATGGTTCCAGCAGTATCACCAATCTTGAAAGCACCAGCTTGAATTCCTCCAACTGTTGCAGGTCCAATGATGACCTACATATAATACTAAAACTGCTTAACAAATATAAGGAACAAATACGCCGATGTCAGATAGGACATGGAGTGTGCGTGTGCCAATAGCAGTATCTGGATGAACCAGAGGCCATTATTTTCTATGAACTTTTCTAGATGGATGTGATCCTTTATTGATGTGAAATGAAAAGGTACAAATTTATGATGATAGTCCATAGACAAACACTTAGGTCGAAAAAAGCAGTTTGTTAATGTAAAGCTTAGTCCTTACCTTGTTATTAGCACGTGCAAAACTAATTAGCTGCTTTGCATCTGATTCAGGAACACCCTCAGCAATAATAGCTACAACTCTTATCGTTGGTTGCTTCAAAGCTGACATTGAAGAAGCAGCAGCACTGCAAAATAAGCAAGTACAGTTAACATGTAGTTACTCAAGACCATGCACTCTTTCACAAAAGAACACTAATCATAACTAACCTCCGGAAGGATGCAAAGTTGATAAATACATCGGCTGTTGGGTGGGCATTGCAGGCAGCTTCAACTCTACAAAAGATACATAAGTAAATACCAAGTTGTGCTAACAATTAGATAGCATAATCATCTCCACCAAAAATAGAACTATTTTCTTGCTCAATGAAATGGCCCATACAAGGACCTAGAGAACCTACGTAGGATGAACTGGAATAGCAATTTCCTCTTGACCAAAGAAAAGTTTCTGAAAACCATCAGAACCAGGATTGATTATTCCAGCAACAGAAGGTGTTTCTCTCCCTATAAAGAGACATATAGTCAATAAGAAAGAAGTAAAATAGGGATTCGATTCAAACAAGAATAAACAGTCAGATGTGTACCACAGAGGAAGTCAAAATCAAGCATCCGTTGGATGGGAAGTTGCTTGTAATTGTAGAATAATGCTTGGGTAGTTTTCGAGAAAAGTTGGCCTGTCGCCATGATTTACTTTACTTCACCTGTAAAAAATGGAATCAGAATGTGATAACAAAGAATAGTTTACTGAACAAATAATGCAAAATCATGATAAACGAGCCTCTCCACAATCCTTGTAGCAGTGCTTGTGCAGAGAAATGAACGGTTGAATGGATGACACGAATAAACAAATTGGGAAACAAAAATTCCAGGCAATATTTATTATGCTTAGACAACCACTATAATGGTCAAAACACGCTACTCTAGGAAGTACAAGTACAATAAATGACCCTAGGTACCATGATGACCAGCTCCGGTTTTTCAGTAACTGCAGCACTGAGCTACAAAAACCAAACTAATAGTGAAGCATCATACACCATTCATCCCATCACAATGAGCAGCTACAAGAAGCGAGAAAATACAAAAAACAGAAAGCTATATACCTACTGGACATTTATTTCTTTGAATTATTTTCAGTAATTGCTTTCTAAGCATCCAATATTTAATGGAGAACTAGAGCTAATTCTACTTCTCAGAAACCATGCAGCTAAGGAATCTTTTTCAGTGATCAGAAACAAGAAATTACAGGCAAAACTTACATCAGGCACAAAAAAAAGAATTTACAGTGCTAAGTAGGTTGTAAATACATTATGCCAGGTGTATTAAATCCAACTGCAACATGATCATATAAAAAATACAAAAGCACTCAATAAAACAGGACACTCAGATCCAAGTGTGAACTTGCCATCCCAAATCCACTGTGCACCACATAAAACAGGACACTAGACAACCCTCAAAATGCTGCTCAATATTCGAAAGTATAACATAAAGGAGCTAGAAATCTCAAGTACGAAACACCAGCAAATTTTATTGGCACCATTGCCCCAACCCCAACTAGTTCCCTCATCCATCAATGCCAAAATGGAGCAAAATAATACGCTACAGCATTGAGTTGTCCAAATCTCTTTGCTTCTAACATCCAAGTCCGCCGGCTACCACCAAATGCGAATCCAAGTACCGGTAACGCTATTAATCCCACTAACCGACCGAATCTTTCCTTTTGTTTTAGCATCCCAGTCACGAGTCATCAAATTCAAAGCCCCAGTACCGACAAAGCTACCATTCCCACAAGATCACAGGTTCCCAGTCATCACTTGCAAACAAATTAGGACGAGTAAAAATGACCATTAACAACAGAGTCATTCAGCACTGTATATCAGAGCTAACTTCCGAAACACGACAAATTTAAACCCTCGCTAATTGCCCTTCCCAAACCCACCAAATCCAACAGAACCAAACCGCGAGATCTCCCCAGATCCATACAAAAACAGTACCCCGAAGTCCAAATCACAAGTACCCGACAAAACCCCACGACCCCTGATACCACCCGCGCAGCAATCAAACCCGAGCTCGCGCTACGGGATCACTCCCCAGTCGAATTCAGATCACACGCCCGCATGCAGGCAGCCCATTCCCACCAGAACCGACTAAATCCGACGCCAGCCGCGAGATCCTCGCGCGATCCCGGTGCCAGCGGCGCGCGCGGATCCTCAGATCCGCGGCCCGGCGATCCGAGCCGCCGAGCGTTCGGCCTAATGCCGCACAGCACGAGCCGCAAGCAGCAGAAGCAGGAGCAGCGAGGGAGTGTGCATGTTGTGTTGGGGGTGGGAGCTGCGAACCTTCCGAAGCGTGGGGAGGCGAAGCGAGGCGCGGCCGGAGGGGGAGGGCGGGGTATCGCCGGGAGATCAGTGGTGCGTCGCTGGGGGGCGGGCGGAGCAGAGCTGGGCCGGGAGCAGAGGGATTTATAGTGGCGAGTGGAGGATGTGTGGGGGCCGGTGAGGAGTAGGCGAGGCGAGCGACGCACTCCCCATCTACCCACGAGGCCACGAGCACGGCCGCCGCCGGGAGGGCTGTCTGGACCGGGTCCATGAGCCGTGGTAATAGACTGCTAGCTTGGGTTTAACAACCGGCTGGGAAGCCTGGAACGGGAGGGAGTAGCACGGGCCAGCGACAAATGGTACAACGCCGTTTCTCGTCTAGTTTTAGTCATATACGAACTTTTTAGACCGGTACATGTTTGAAAATGAGCGCATGGATTGAGGAATTTCTCTTCATGCTCTTCAATAGCTACACAAAAGGAGGTTGACAATAAGAAGGAAAAGAAATGTGTGGCTTTGATGTGGCTGGGTGTTTCAGTTTAGATAAACTTATGCTAGCATGTGTTAATTTCTCGGAGTTGTCACTATCAAGAATTATTCAGACCAACTTAATTGGTTCCACGGACTAAAGTTTAGTTCCTGTCACATCGAATGTTAGATACTAATTATGAGAATTAAATATGAGCTAATTATAAAATCAATTGCACAGATGGAGGCTAATTCGCGAGATGAATCTATTAAGCCTAATTAATTCATGATTAGCACATATTTACTGTAGCATCACATTGTCAAATCATGGACTAATTAGGCTTAATAGATTAATCTCGCAAATTAACCTCCATCTGTGCAATTAGTTTTATAATTACTCTATGTTTAATACTTCTAATTAGTATCTAAACATTCGATATGATAGGGACTAAATTTTAGTCCGTGGAACCAAACACCCAAAAATAGAGGTGTAGTTCATGTTCTACCATTATTTATTTTATGATAAAAATAGAGCTGTCAGTTTGTTATAGGTTTCACCAAATTAATATGGTATTGATGCACATGCTCATCCTTCTCTATATGAAGATATTCGATGATAATTGTGATGGATGTCATATGTATATACATAAGCAACATATAATTTGCGGTAATCCAGTCGAAGCTAATGGCCATGGCTTAGGGTTAGGATTGCTTATGACTAGTGCCTTAGAAAGAGGTTTAGAGAAGGAAGGTAGACTAGCGGAGGAGGAGGGAACACAGGGGCAGAGCGGCGAGGCATAGGGCCGCTGCTAGCCATGGCGGAAATGGATGAGTGATGGACCAGCGATGGGGTAGGGGAGATATTGGTCTAGGGCGGTGCGGGGAGAGCAGGTGCTCTGCGTGCATGGTGCATGCACTAAGAAGAAAACATGTGTTGAGAAAAAAGACGCTAAGATGAGGTAGAAGATAAACGATTGATTTCCGTTGCTGATCGGATAGCTAATGACCATTGCCAGATCAAAAAGAAAAAGTTGTAATATAGTCCCTCCTTAAAACTTGTAAGAAGTTATCCTGCTCGTACGGCATGTATGTTGTACTTTGTCCGATGTCCACCTAAGTAGGTAGATTTTGTTGCGTTTCGAAAGTGTGTCATCAAGAATTAATTGTTGGAGGCTACTAGCGGGAGAGGGCTCTCCCGATAGCAATAAGTCAAGAGCCCCCTACCCCATCCCTTATCCACTCGCGTGGATGAAAAAATAGAATAGCTTGCACGTGTCGCTCTTCGCTTGTCCCCTCCTCCTCCTAATTCGCATCTGACACCGGCAAGAACCACCCTCTACATTCCCCTCACTTCCCCCTCCCCTTTGTCCAAGTCCGAAGAAACCATGACATCGACCATGCAATCGTCTTCATCTCTGGTGGTGGCCCCCACCCTCATCATCATATTCATCTTCGAAAAAGTGTCCCCACCTTGCCTTTCCCTCTTGCTCAGTCTCCGGCGGATTCCGCTACCAAATCCACCATTACCACCTATTGCCACACTAATCCGACTCTGTCAGGATGCCACCATGATACCCCCGCCCCGACACCATCCACTGCCCACCTTAGTCAGACCGATAGTCTCTTCGGAGCTTCCTCTATGCTCGGGATCACAAGTAACCCCAAACCCAAACCTCGAGCTTTGAACTTCGAACCTTAAAATTGTCGGAGAGCTGCCCATCACTGATCACTGGAGCAGCCATGTTGTTACCTTCTTCCCCTTTGCGTTAAATAGAGATCGAGAGTCCTCTCAATTTATTTTTTGCGGTGATTGTTTGATGCGTCCACATGCTCTTGGTGCGGCCCTCAATGACTGATGGCCCACCTCACATCACATGTTCCCACAACCAGAGAGAGTGAAGAATGATCCCATTCGCGCATCATGGGTAGAAAATCAAACAGTGACACGAACAAGTAGCAGTGGGTCGGTTAGCTGTACTCGTTTTTCTCCGACTTTACTTGCTTTGAAATCAAGATTAATACAATTAAATGAGTTTGGGTCCCACCAATGACCCAGAATAAAATAAGACTTGAATTTCAACCGAAATGGATGAAAAAAATATATCTTTTGATGAATAGATTGAATTTTTGGGAAATAGTAATCTTGGCATGATCGAAAAGACTGAAATTATTAAAAAAAAATCCGAAATTTTGATCACGGCCTGTCACATGGCATAGACGCTAGGAAGGTGTGTGCAATTAGGCACAACACCACTAATGTTAAATGAACCATCACGAATCCATGACTCCCATTCTTAGATCATAGTCATGGCCAATGTGATGTGGACCTCATGAAGGCACTGTGGACTCGCCGATGCGCCCACGAGGGAAAATAATAGATACTCTTGTGTGGCTTTGAGGCGTAGCCATGTCTTCCATATTTGGCTCGATTCGTAAGAGCATGCATTGATTTGTCAAAGTTGTTGCTAGCGAACTAACCCTATACACAGTATACAAGGCCATCTTATGATCAAAACCGAGGCATGTACAACATGTATTGTAATTATTAATTGGCATACCACCATCCATCATGATTCACTGCTTCAAATATTTACTCGTTGAGCCTTTATACACGAGCAACCAAAATAATGGCAAAGGCATGTCAAATCTTTCTGTGTTTGCATGATATCGTGTAAGAAAATGATTTTATTGCGATAAATTGATGGACTTGGTAATGTGTAGCATGACACAACAATATCCCAACATCGGACATGCGCTTGTCATTTGTCAAGAGAGATCCTTTGTACATAAGCGGCTGTAGGCGGTGCATGAACGTGTTCTTAGATATATCTTGTCACTTTGAGATTTTTATAGACATATTATCTGCATTTTCATTGCTATTCAAATTGTAGACCTCAGGGGATATAACAGGGCAATTTAGGTTATGAACCGCTTGTGAAAATGCTTTTTTAGAAAAAAAAGAAGTGACTCTATGGAAATCGCACGTTGAAATTGTAGTTCACGTAAAGACACATGCCGTATTCATCATCGCCCTTTGAAATTGTAGTTCCCGTAAAGACACATGCCGCATTGGTCATCGCCCTTGGCATCCGAAACCGGCGACCGTGTTTACTTCTTTGCTTTGCTGTGTGCGCGTGACGCCGCAGTAAATCCACAGCCATTGTTTTGTGGTTAGTTGGTCTATGCGCCGGGTTTACGTAGGTCACACCGCAGGTAGCCGAGACCGGGTTTGGTGCACCCACAAGCTGGTCTCAACGACAGATGGCCCACCGCGCACCACCTGGACCCACAGGCAGCGAGAGCGAAGACCGACGTGACCTGTGGGTATCCCGTAGCCGTCTCTCACTGCTGTGCTATATAGGCAGGCGGGCGGCACGTGCCGCGGGGGGTGTTCGGCTCGATTAAGCGTGGCGCCACTGGTTGTTGAAGTGAATGAACCCGCAGCCGAATCCGTGGCTCATGCTTGGATCGGACACGCGGAGGCAGTGTGGAGCTGACACGGCGCCCACGCTGGGAGAGTGGCCCACATGTCATTGTCCTGTCGCCGGAGGTGGTCACTGGTCAGGTGGGCAGAGTAGACCAGTGTGGGCTTTTAGTCGGGTGGAGATCCCGAGGTCGCGGCACTGAACGTCCATGCGGAGGGGAGGAGGGCTGTCTGCTGTCTCCGCGTGGGCCCCGCCGGCCAGAGACAGAGTTCTTCACGGTTCAAAGCTCTGAAGGTGTCTCCTGTCGTACAAGTGGCGTGGCGGCCCTACCTTAGCTGTACTGTGCATGGGTTCGTCGGATCCGCCTGTGGACCTGTGGTAATAGTTCACCTCGAACATGGCCGCACGCTGCCTCATATACATCCAAGACAAACGAAAGGACTCTGAAATTTTGTCTAACCCAATTCTTGAGAAATGTTCTCTGTATGTACTTTTTGAAGGAACCAGAATTCTAACAGGTTGTTGACGAAATGGCAAAGATTTTCTTTTACCGTTTAGAGAATTCTGGCTTTTATTTGATTGTCAAAAGATGACCCTTTCCCCCTTAGTCTTGTAAGATTTTACTCATGTTCCCCTAATAAAATATGTGCATTCCATTTCCATGCTCTCGAAGAAAAACAAGGTTGTGTCAAGATAATGAAAGAACTTTGCCAATTTGACTGAGCTAGTAATATAATTCTTGAAAAATATTCCCTGTATGAGGTGGTACACGGTTGAAACTAAAACCAAGATAATTCTTAAAGTTTTTGAAGGAACAAGAATTCTAAATTTCCAACAGGCTGTTGACGAAATGTCATAGATCTGCTTTTAGATAATTCTTGCTATTTGACCGTCAAAAGATGGCCTTTTTCTACCCTCTTAGTATAAGTCTCTCTTTTGTTATTTGTGCCTGTCATGGTCTTCATCTAGGTGGTGGTTCCGTTATTATCAGATTTTACTCATGTTCCCCTAATAAAATAGCGTTCCATGCTCTGAAAGAAAGAAAGAAAAAGGTTGTATCAAAGACCACAAACGTGCCACAGTCAAGATCGCCCATAGCCTGTTAACAATCAGTCAACTGCTAGTTTATTTGGTCGGCCCTCTTCTCTTCACAAGCCGACCATACCTCCCAGCACATCTTTGATGGATTTCCTCTCATTTTCTAGTTGAGGGAGAGAGAGCAAGCCTTCCAGTTGCAGCTATCCGGTCTTTCGTTACAAACGATGCAGCATGGACCGAACAAATGCATGCCATCCATGTACAGCGACTGGTCAGCCGGCGCGTCGCGATCTAGCTGTTAAGCACATCGGCAGGCAGACATTAACTTAACGCTCCCTGACGCTAACCCCCAACAACACCACCAGTAGGTGTCAACGTGCGGCTAGCTCCGTGTAGCAGTCTGTCTCTGTCAGGTCCGTCACCTAATGATTCCTTTAGTTGCAGTCCACTGCCCACGCAAAGATCAATTTGGTTGCGCCAAGATCATTGAAAGGAACAAGAAAGGGTTTGGTTGGCTGCTGGTTGGTAGCTGAACTGGTACATGGCACAGATGCCTCACCAGACCAACGTTCTTTTTTCGTTTTGATGATCAAATGCTTTGCAGAGCCTTCAAGTCAAAGCAAGTAACAGGGACAGGTAAAAGAATGATTGATGGTACTAATAATGAGTTAGTTATGCGGTAGTAGTAGCATTTGGACGCTGTCATTGCAGACAAGAATTACGTAGCATAATTCCGACACACCCCTTTGTCGACCTGTGCATCTTGGAGTCACCAAGTGCAGTCCAGAGGTATTTGGAAATGCTTATACCTGGATCCATCTCATTCTCTTTTTTTTTGTCTTATTTATCCAAGGTACACGTTAAATACATATTTAGCTCATCTATTCAGTATCTTTTTTTTTGCCAAGATAAGCTAAATATGCACAGTAGTTTTTGTTATTCTTGATGGATGTGGGAGTGTAGCTTGATTATTGTTTTGAGTAACATGTATCGGCCAACCACTAGTTCGCCTTTTTTCATCGTCTCCAGCAGCTGATATCATCAGATCCTCCAACCTCAACGAGTCGTTTCCACCACCTGCGCACAATCCCACAGGCCTACCAGCCAACCGGCAATCGCCAAATTGCCTCTTGCGGTTTGCGGCCAACGGCATCACCACCACCACCTCTAATTGATTTGGCATACATGAAACGAAATTACGAAAGTGATCTAGTGATCGGATCCTGACGTGCATAGAATCTGACCTGGGTAGTTGGAATTTGAGGCAGGGGGCCTCTGAATCTGAAATGGTCCAATGGTCCAATTCATCAGATCCAACTGCCACTGAATACAAGCATGCTGCCCACTGGTACTGAGCAGATCCGTAACAAGCGTTCAACTTCTTTGTTGTAATTTCAAAGACCAGCAAACAGCGTCTCACAACAGGCCTGTTTAATTCTAGTCAGGCACTGCACCCACCGGTATGAAAGCAGGAAGCACCCTCGATGTTGGGGGTATGAGATGCAATCCAATCAAAACAGGACCACTCAGTGGAAGGAGCATGATAAGGAGCTTACGACACAATTCTTAGTAAATAAGATTGTAAATGACTTAAACAGGTTCAGTGAATAGTGGTCTCGTTTCTTCTATTACAAAGGAAATTGAGGGCATTATCTGGCGCCTGCAAAACTGTACATAGTGCTATCATACAACATCTGTAATGACTAGTACACGCCAGGCTTCAGCTTCAAAACTTGAAGCCAGTAATGTCGAAAAGCATCAACAACTGTCAGATTTCTTTCATCTGCAAAATTACCCGAGGGGGCACCAACAGCTAGTTTCTACTCCTGACGTGCTCAATTTGTCAGTGCTCATTTCTCAACCACTAGGATTAATTGCCGTTTACACTCTTTTTCTTATTATGTTCTTCCGTGGCTCCTTTTTGATCGGTGCAGCCCCTGAACCTAGGGAGGTAATTCCTACAGCACTCTGGTACAGGTCCTTTAACCTGTACAAATCAAAACATCAAGAAAATAGTAACTAACCCATAGTTAGCAAAGTTTGCACCAAGAAATATATTGTAAGA
Organism: Setaria viridis; assembly: GCF_005286985.2. NCBI lineage: Eukaryota > Viridiplantae > Streptophyta > Magnoliopsida > Poales > Poaceae > Setaria > Setaria viridis. The sequence goes on along the minus strand of NC_048267.2, from coordinate 1,868,503 downwards.
TAGTAGCAAACCTTGGCATACTGATCACCAGTGCAATCACAGAAACTCCAACAATAACTGGAAACACTGGTGCTGGGGTCAGTTCCTGCATCATAGAAAAATTACATGATTTCTGAAACAGATAAAAATGCAATTAAATTTGACTCACTAGCATGTCGAAGTTTCCAGTACACAGTTTGTCTGGATATTCAAGTAATAGACCAAATTTGTTGGAACTAGTGATGAATCATTTCAATTACCCCACCAGTCCCAAGACAGTTGGGCATAGGTCAGGCTTTAGGGCTAGTTTGATTAGTCCAGGTCGGGTAGTGTTTGTCACTGTAACAGGTGATTAATTCTCTTGCTATACAACAACCTCCTCTCCTAGGTGAGAGAAGGGGTGGTATGAGTTTGTCCTTTCTATCACTCTATAATACAAAGATATACAGCTCCCGTGCGTGTCCGAGAAAAAAAAAACAAGAATTCAGGTATAATTACATGTTCCTACTTCGTCTGCAAATCTAGAATGCGCAGAGAGTATCTTGGTGCTGACAAAAAAAGGACCACAGCATTTTCTATTCATATGCAGTATAGAGTACATAGATATCTCAGTCAGTGCTGTATAAACGAGGGCATCAATGTTTCCTACCCCTCGTGTGCAGTATAGGTAACTCTTAAGCAAAGTAACTCATGTCCATGGTTCTCATCTCTTCATGTTTGAGAATGTAAATGTTAACAGTGTCAAGAGAATTATGCTGCAACGCTGATGCCAAGTGTAGAGACTGGAGAAGTTACCTGCTTCTGATGGCGCTCTTCAGTTTTATATTTAAGGGGGCCAACATGAATTTGGGGTTGCTTTTCCAGATCTACTTCGACCAACTCTGATTCAAACCTATGGGTATGTGATGGAAGGCCAGATCGAAGCTGAACAAGATGCTTGCCTTTGGGCAAATCTCTCACTTCAAAGTAGTATGAAAGAGGAACAGGAAGTACAGATTCTACTCTAGAAGGTTCTGCTGCTGATCTGATTTCAACAGACAGATGTGGCTGCAACATATCAATACCATCACCTTCCACGTGACCACTCAAGATTGTTACTTCCGGGCGTTCAAAAACCACAAAATCAATACCAGTGATGTCTTCATGACCAACCTAGAAATGCAAATGCTGTTAAATATATAAACAATAAAGGAGCACAAGAAGTATTGGGCTTTAATAAATTATGTTACACCTACATCAACTGACACATAATCCGGTGAAGCGCGCTCAACTGCTGCAAGCTGGAGATTATCTTTTGCAACCACTCTTATAGAGTAAGTTGATCCAGGCACAAGTCCTCTAAGACGAAACCTACCAAAAGCATCTGTAGTAGCTTCCTCATAATAACCAGTTGATTCAGATCTTGCTTCAACAAAAACACCTTCCTTTGGTTGACCAGTTAACAGTGTCACAGAACCCATGGCACTACATTGAAATGTTGGTCAAGTTAGTATCATAAGATTGGCGACAATTAAGATTTTGTAATGCATATACATAAAAATAGTTTCCAACCAAGCATGGACCTTGTCATAACTGATTAATCATTTTGCGTGCACATGGTGGGGGAACTATACAGCAAAACTATTAGAAAACAATTATGCAGGTTAAGCAAGGTATCCATCATTTAGTTCTAGAATTGACCTACTATGGATCAGCAACGGTGGCATAGCAAATACAGATATTTCATGGTTTCAAAGAACCTCTTTGTGAACTTGAATAAGGTACAAAGCTCAACTTTCTGCAAGCTGATAAGGTGTTTCTTTGCATATAAAGCAAGACACAAGTTATTACAGACCAAAAATAATTATTCATAAAAAAATAATGAAACAAACCTGTAAGCCACTCTGGTTGCACGGAATTCAGCCTCTCTAGACTCCCCAGAATTAAGATCAATAGCAACTGCTGAGGGGTTAAATTTATATTCCTACAGCACAAGCATCGAACCATTAGCAGCTCTCCAGAAAAAAAAAACAAATATATGTGCATGCACCGCTTCCAAATTTATAAAAATGTGCCCGGGTATGGACTAAGAAAAGCTTAGGTGGTGACAGGATTTCGTGCCCTCAAACTCAACCCACATCAGGTATATTAAAAAAAATTAAATTCACAAACCTCCTTAACCCGCTATTATATTTCTTAGAGAACTAATGCAGAACTTCAGTGAGAAGTGAATAAGATTACATTAAATAAACAACATGGGATGGCAACTGATATGATTGAAGTTACAGCTCCAAATTAACATTCATGATCTTTTGCATCATTTGGCAGATGGGATACAAAAAAAAGAAGTACCTTAAGAAGAGGTCGGAGATAGAAACTTCCAGGAAATAAGTTGTCAAAGATGAAAGTTCCGCCAGAACCACTAATTGAGTTATTTCTGTATCCTTCCTCGCCACTCAAAGATAATAATACTGATGGTAACAGCTCCGAATTTTCACCATAAATCTGCACTGATATCTGACCAAGCTTCTGACAAGCAAAGGTGTACAGGCCAGTTTGCTTGAGATGATAACCATCCTGAATGAAGGTTGAAATGATATCAGATAGGATATTCAACAAAACACCCCTTTTGTGATTGCTGATTGTCAGCTTAATATTGCAGCTTTCTAATAATGTACTGGGCCATGTGTATCACATTAAGCAGAGGCCGAAAGTTTATTTCCCTCTAAAAGAGATACATGTATGTCATGTCATAAATACCATCACTAGGAGCAAGAGCAAGAGCAAGAGCAACAGAATACTAATCCCTCCTATCACAAATGTACGTCATTTTAGAGTAGAGCATTTCCCTCTAAAATAGATACATGTATGTCATAAATACTATCACTAGGAGCAAGAACAAGAGCAACAGAATACTAATCCCTCCTATCACAAATGTATATCATTTTAGAGTTGAGCACAAGAACTGGACACTGGTGCTCTCATAGCTGCCACTACTACACTGCAGTGTTGTACATCAGCACCACAGCAACGACCTATTCCTTAGACACTAGCATCTTGTGTTACTTTAATTAAAAATATAAATATATGCTCAAAATGTAATACCAACCTTTGAAGCTTCAACTTTATATTCTATGTCATTGTACAAGGGACCTGCAAAGAATGATCCATCAGAATCTGTTTTTGTCTCTGTTGCTACATCCCCTTTGTTCAGATGGGCATAGTTGCTCTTTCCAGCTGATAGAATCCTGATATCAACATCAGAAGTTGCAGGTGACACTGATCCTTCAAGGTATAGACCAGCTTTTGCAGTGATTTGAGGAACAGTGTCTTGGCATCCATTCACAGACACTGAATACTGCAGTTTAAATAGTACACAGAATTACAACCATGCTTTGAATTTTTTTTTTAAAAAAAAAGTTCACCTATCAACTTTCACTCACCTGTTGTCTTGCTGGATAAAATAGGACCTTTTTCCTTCCAGTGCTGAAAATATAGAAAATCATGTCAGGATAGCAAAATATTGCATAATTATTTTCTGGTAAAAGAAAAGCAATCTTCAAAAATGAAAAATAAATAAAGCAGTCTGTAATAAAGATAGACAAGGGGTCGAAGCAGAATATCAGGCCCCAACAAAACTACAAAACTCAACATTCTGATTATGAACATTTCGGTTGCAGAAAACAAGAGTAATGGAACAGAACACTATACCTAGAATCATGAGGGACAAAGATGAAGTCCTCCCCTAGGTCAGCCCAAATAGAGTACTCAAATGCAGTGAAGTCATTTTGATTACTCTTTCCAAGAGCAGGTTTGGTGGATATCTTTTCTACAAAGCTGCCATCACTCTTTAAGACATCCACGACTATATCCTTTGAATCAATGTCTTCCTGAAGGGAGCCCATGTCCACATGGATTTCACCTTTTACAAGATACTTCTTTGCGTTGATATGAACCGGCTAAAAGGGAAACCAATGTTAGGGTGCAAAATTGAACCTTGTAGGAATAAAGATATATGTAAAGTAGGACCGCACCATGGGATTAGCTGTATCAAACAAAACAGACGAACTCCCGAAGGAAATACAAGGATTTGTTAAATGAATCTCATGTTGCCCTGAAGTTTCTACACAAATCCTTTGAGATCCTTTCTGTCCGAGAAGAAAAGTGGATTGTGTTAAATTAAGGTTCCATTATGCAAACATAATGTAGATTCCTTGTGATGAGATAGGACCTTTATCGACAAGTCACGTTTGGAAGAATCTGGCAGCTGAATATATGCTTCAGTATCATGAGTTGAAACTAGCTCAATCCAGTAGCCTTTTTGCACAAACACAATATCCTTCACATCATCAATGCCAATATCTACATTCAAGGCATTTTGATCCCAGCACCAAACATCCTTAACCGAGCCCTCAGATGAAGAATGCCTCACCTGAAAGAAATGTATCAGAAATAGTTAAGACTTTGAAAACACTAGTAAGCAATGATTTTTTTTTGCAGTAATTGTCACACATTGTTTTACCTCTATACGATATTTTCCCGGAAATACTTTTGTGAACACAAAATTGACATTATCTTGCTCCAAAGTGGTTGTCTTCTTTTCCTGCTCAACAGCCCCAGCTAATCTAACAAGTGAGACCAGAACATTTTGGTTGCATTCCTCTTTGCACAAGACTTTACCATGAACATTGACTTGGGACTGCCAACAAAGAGTTAATCGTCACAAGATATTATCGCGACCTGAACCACACTATAAAACTTGGTGGAAGCTAGCATAGTGTTTCTAAGGAAAAGATGGGTTAAAGTAATGATCTTGTTTACCTGAGAAAATGCCAGATCAAGCAATGGGCCATTTACATTGACAGTAATAGATCCTGGTGAAAACATAAGACTAGAAGAACGTTCAGAATCTACAGGTAATGCAGATAACTGGTATTCACCAGTAGGAACCTGCAAAGTACAACAAAGAAAGCTAATTAGTAATGATGCCATTAAGGTTTAAATTAAGAAGCAGTGTAGAAGCTATTAACATCATAGATTGGTTCGTGCCAAGATAAGATCATATTTCACAAGGATATAAACAAATATTGACTGGAATATTATACGTATATATTCCTATTAACACAAGTCTTGACGTCCTATCAGTGCTTTGCCTATACAATACTAAGTAAATGTATATCTAAATTTTTTCAAGGAAGGGGGGGAGGGGGGCACAAACCTCAAAGCAAAATTGTCCATTTTCTCCCACCAATTTCCGCTGCGGCTTTACGTTTTCAGGTCCATGTGTTATAGTCACCTACCATCCCATTGGAATTGTAAGAATAGTTTTTGAAGTGATCTCAGTGAAACAAAAATATGGATCAAGATAGTACCATTGCTTTTGAATTCGGAGTTACTGTCCGAACAATACCACATACATCATATCTAACTGATCTGATATCATCAATGCTGGCCAAATTTGGTAAAATCTGATAGAAAGAATGTATTCAGTCAAAATGTACCAAGGCATTTAAGCGGTAAATCTAACTGAAGATAAGATTGCCCCAAGCAAACTCAACATTACCATAAAATTCTCCAAACGGTTGAACTTATAGTGATCCTTCTCAGCTGTTATAGTATACTTCTTGGATGTAACCTACACAAGACAGCACAGAAGACAATTCATTATAGATGGAAAACTGATAATAGTGAGTTCAGTTTAGGTGCCATGTTGAGCCAGCGCAAAAACTCCAAAACAGGTGAAAGTATATAGTTTTATTTTTCTTGAAGTTAGCAAAAACCAAATTATGAACCCCTGCCATTTCAAAGGTTTCGTTGTGCCAATTCAGGGTCATACCATAAAAAAGAGCTGAACTAAAATGGTACATGAAATACTCCACCAATTTCCGATTGCAGGATATATATCAAGTTTGTGTGTCATCAGGCAAAATCCTCAAGAGATGAATTATTATATACGATGCGAGTAAAGTGCGCGCATCAGTGCATGAATACATAGAATTCCAAATTATTCTTCTCCCCAAACTTACGAGATCGTTGGTGAAGATCATCCATAATTAAGATGTATAAGAAAGTTTTCAAACAAATCAAAGAACCTGACAAGCCAATGTACGCTATTGTCACACATGGGTATGCTGACTTGGTTGATAAGCACAAAAAATACAGGCACTTCCATGTTAAGCATCTCACACAACAAACTTGCAGCTTCCATGTGAGACGTATTGACCCGCTAAAGTGAATTCATATTTTTATCTTCCCTTCAGTAGCTAACTAACTGTGCTATTAATGATGAATGCGTAAACATTATATCATCCTGCAACCTGTTGCACCACAACCACCATATTGAATTGAATAATTAAGAAACCAAGTCCTAGAATGACTACTGTGAGTTTGTAACAGAAAAAGAAAACAGTTGTGTGTGAATGTACACAAAGAGAAGGTGACATCAAGATGAGTAAGAGACTTCAAATATCAACATATGTGCTAGACTTTATTAAATAAAACCAGTTTAGTACCTGATCAAGTCTGTAGTACCCAAAGCTATCTGTAACAGCTCTCGACTGGCCATCGACTATAACATTGGCACCCTCCACACCAGCACCATAACCATCAACAACACGCCCTCCAACAGAAAATCCAGTAACCTGTTAAATATATACAAGGAATTGCTAAGAAGTTAGGGATCATATGAACAGTTCAGGAGGAAGATAATAAATTATCGATAAATTCTTAAGGAGCAGAAAGATAAAAAGTCTACAACCATCACACAACCCAAAACTTGTACCCAGCCAACCTTGCAACAGCTTTTAGTTTTGGCTGCTTGAATTATGTACAATTTTCTATTTGTATATCCATTGTCATTTCTAACTACGATTCTGAAAGCATAAAGGCCTATCCAACTGGTGTTTAAATCCAAATAAGTTTTTCCTAGATTCTATTAATAGTAGATATCCAATTTTCTATCATCCTAAAGCAAACGACTTTTACCAAACTTCTACAGATGTAAAGCGATTTCAAGCATTACCTGGAATTTTTGGGGAACAGTCAAATGACCATGCTCAACGGAAACAGGAAGTGAAGATGGTGAAATATCAAAGACAGTGTTCTCCCCCTTATAGTATGGCAACAGCTCATAGCTACCTGCATATCATAGCAAACAGTAAACAGGTAACATTATATAGGGACCTGGAAAGAGCAGAGCATGATCCTCAGTGAATAAGAACAAACAATTAAAAAGTGTTTACCATGAGTACAAGGAATTAGTGTTTGTGGTATATTTTCTCACTTGGAAGATAATTACTTTCAGTTAGATGAGCAAAGGTATGTAGAACAATAGTTGATGTATTAATGCACTTGAAGACATCACAAGTACACACCTCAACAAGAAATTCCAAACAGATTTCACCAAGAAATTTGACATGATGATTGCATTGCACTGAGATGACACTTTATTGGTTGAATAAGTTATCAACTTACCACAAGGTAGTGATCTAAACATGAACTTCCCATCAGCACCAGATATCGCATGGCAAAGAGCACCTTCCCTGGGTGCATCACCGAAACCTTGTGGGCAAGGGACCTCTGTTACATCATTTGAATATAAGTACAGGTGGACGCCCAATATCGGATTTCCCTGGCAAATACAATTCATGGGATATGTTCGATGTAAGAATTTGCTAAACAAAGCAAATCAAAATTAGAAAGGGATATACAATCATATGGTTGCAGTGCTAGTTAATATTATCAATCAAACAGAACCGAGTTCCTCCCAACCTGTGCAACCACAGTGCCATAGATGTTGTATCCAGATACAAAGAAGACATCATCTGCCACAACATTTCCAAATCGCAAGTCAACCTGTATATAGTAACATGTAGTGCGTAAGACAATAAGATCATTATTACATCAGTCAATCCAAGGGAAAGCATATATGATTCTAACCTCTGGTGAGCCTCTCAACTCCATATCATAATCAGGATGAGAAGCGCGTAATCTGTAACGCCCTGGAAAAGGAACACCAGCATGAGAAAAAACAGAAGGGGCTATGTACAAAAGAAATATGCAACCTATTTTTCACAATATTAGTCCAAGGCAACTATAGGCAGAAAGTCAAGAAAGAACTTCTACAGAATAAACTCTAACCACTCAGCATTCTCACATTAATAAACTGATGGTTTGTGGTAACACACAGGCTGGCGTGTTGTGGACCTTGTGGTGGTACAAGGTCCTGGATGAGTGGACGTAGGGAGGGGAGAACCATGAACAGAGTAAGATGGTCCGCATGGTATGAGTTGCTGACCATAGGGCTTATTTTAGGCATTTGAATCATGGTGAGTGGTCACGAAAGGCCTATATATCTCTTCTTTCCAGTGCAAAACTAATAACTCAAAGCAGATTCCAAATTGTGCAACTTCAAATTGGCAAAAATGATATTCCCAAATCAGTAGATAACTCATTCTTAGTATTAATGCTAGAGTTTGTAAACATCATCACATTAGTGGCTAAAAATGGAATCGTATCATATATATATATTTTTTTGTAAGGTAGAGAACTAGACCCTCCTAACAAAAAACTGCATGTAACAAATATACAGGAGACGAACATTACTCATCAAATTTTGCATGTACAGATACATTGGTTTTTAAAAATAAAGCACAGCAAGCAAGGAAGAACCTGGAATTATGTTTGTAAACGAATATTCTCCTGATGATGATGTTAATGCAGATGCAACCAACTCATCAGAGTCTGTCATCAGCTCAACTTTCACACCAGAAGGTCCTCCCCCCTTTGAGCAGCTCTTACCACCAACAGCGCCCACTACTTTACCCGATATCATAAACCTGCATGGTGTAGAGTGTAGACATGTATCAACAGCTTAACTTTCATTGTGGCTCTTGTTAATACAGAAAACAAACTAAAAACGGATGAAGAAACAAACCCAGTGAATTGGAAATTTATATCTGCATTTCCATTACACCCATTGTGATCGATGACAACAGGAACCTGAAATTTTAGGTGAACATGTCACCCAGAAAAAAGGACAAATGTGCTTAGTACTTAGTAAAGACATAAAGACAAAACCCAAACGAATGACAGATTCAGTCAAGGAATCATTTTTACAGTATCAGGCTTCCATGACCATCCCTTGGGCCCCTTAACTCTGACCATGAACGAACCCTGTGTGTCAAAGAAGCAAAAAAAACTTTTTAGTGGCAACAGGGAAGAATATCAAATTTATTCTAGTGATGATAGGGGAGAATATCAAAATTATGAGCTTAACTACTTCCTTCAGTCACGAAATAGTTCCGTTTTTCAACATCGACACACTACCTTTTGTAATATTCATTAGGCTTCCTCCAGTCACAAAATTAGGAGTATATGCAAAATATAGCAATAATGTAATGGTATAAACCTGCTTTTCAAAGGCAAATCTAGCTAAACTATTTTCAAAAGTTTAATTGAACATTCTAAAGGATATTGGTAGTTAAAGTTTAAAAAGGCTGACTTCACACTACCCAGAATGTCGCACATTCCATGACTGGAGAGAGTAGTTCCCTTTAACCCTTTTTCTACTCGAAATAAACTTATATATATAAACAAAATGAAGACATTTATAAAGACAACTCAGGACCAAAAGCAAAGAACAAATACAAGGATACCTTGTCATAGACTGGAATAAAATAGTAGCCATTAGGAGCACACTGTGTGCTTTCCTTAACCAAACCTTCAACAGTGCACAGCTCAACCTGATAAAGAAAATTAATAGGGAATCAGTTTGAAGCTTAGACCAAATCACAGACATAAAAGCGTTTTACACCAAGCACAAACATGACAAGCAGAATATATGCAGAAACAAAAAAGTAAGCTTACACTAACAGTCATGTCTTAAATGTAAGATTAGTCTTACAGACTACAGTTTGCATATGTCACTATAGGAGATATGAGAATATCCCTCTGCGCTGGCAGTAACAGCATACACCTTTAGGAGTGAAAAAGAAAAGTAAATCATAGCCTGGTGAGGTTGTATCAATTCTGATAGCATAGACAATGGAGTATTCAACTAGTAAAAAAACTTCACAGAGAATGAATGTAAGTGGCTATGAAGTACATAAACCAATTATTATGCTTACAAGTGAACTTCATTAAAATTATAGCAAACCCCAAATGAATTTCCGACAGTTACAACATTTTTACCATTACAAACCTCCAAATACATGAAACTACCCCAATTTTCATCTGACCTATGACTAATTGGATCTGAGCAATCAGGTCACCCAAGTGTAACTGATGTCCATCAATCACCATAGCTACCAGTAACGATAGATCACAATGTATGCACAATGTCAGCCCTCAAAACACCAGCAGCACAACACTTTATAAGTTTGTAACCCTCTAATGATAATTCTTAATGATCCTGATGGAATGTAAACCCTCTACAAGTCCCAAATCCAGAAGCAAAAAAGTTTCTGCAAATTCAGATGATAACGCAGAATCCAAGTATCCAACAAAACAACAGGCAATTCGAAACTAATACACTTTGTTCCACTAGTGGCAGTGATTCGGTAAAAAAGCATCAAGCGACCAGGACATCATCAGCTACGCGTGAGGTCCAGTTCAAGTGAAAGACCTCAAGCAAACTGTGCACTGAGACTATCCGAATCATTCATGAAATACCAGCCACAGCTCGATCAGCAATGACAGCGAGCAGACAGCAACTAAAAGCTTACGAGATGGGACAACACCTAGAGTATGCCGCACACGAAGGCGCGGCCGACGTACCGTGATGTCGGAGTAGTCGAGCTTGGAGTCCGACGCCTTCCTCGACTTGGCCAAGCCGGAGCTCGCCTGCAACCAAAACCCAGAAACCAAGTCGCATCAGTGTAACAAGCCGAGGCGAACCAGAGCGAAGAGCGAAGAGCGCGCGGAGATCGAGTAGCGTGAGGTACACCGACCTCGACGAAGCCGCCGCATCCGTGGATCTCGTCGGAGGCGGCCGCGACGGAGAAGAAGGCGAGCAGGAGGGAGAGGAGGACGGGGAAGCGGCGGGTATCCATAGATCGATCGGATCTAGCGGGAGCGGAGCATGCCACCGGGGGAGGGAGACGACGACGAGATCGAGGAGATTGTGCAGGGGCGATGCCTAGTAATAGTGCAGTGGAGTTGAGAGATTTTGCTAGCACATGCTTTGGACTCGGGATTTTGCGGTCATGGATTGGAAATGGGCTTTTACCCTGGGGCTGAGGTGATGCAGGCCGTCGTGACTGGGCTGGGATAATGGGCTTCGCGAAATGAGAGAGAGGCACCCACCCATATTTTTTCGCAATTTTTCAATTATCATAGCATCTCTTTTTTTTAATTAAACCTAATAGAGTGTCCCTTCCCTTCCAATTTTTTTTTCCTTCTCGTGTCTATGCTGGGCAGACGGCCAGGCATTTGTCCTTAGTTGGGTAACAAAATGCCTTTGGCTTTTGCCTTTTGGATCATGCAACATGCAACAGTAGCAGGGGTTGCCACCACATGTATATGGGTTACAAAATTTGAGATAGATATTGTTCTCGCGTACAGATTCTGTGTAGTTTGAAATTGCGTTGGTCAGATTCTTTGGGTACGTTGTCGTACCTCCAGCCTTGAGCAGCTCAGGAGAACTTATAGGGGCATAGATGATGGAAAAACATTAGTTCATGAGACAAACTCTAAGCTGGTCACAACCACGAAAGAAAAAAGGAGCAATTGGCTGACTTGACAGACAGAGGTTTTATGGATCACAAGGGTAAGACGAAATCAAAGAACGCTTGGACTTTGATGGACGCGGAGGGACATGTGACTCGAAAATAAAATGGATGACAACCATAAGCGGTAGCAGCGGCAGTACTAGTACTAGCAGAAGAAGCACATCAGGGTCAGAGCATGTAGCGCATGGTTTACTCAGATCACACAATACCGCAGCAGAGCAGGGGAAGATGGTTAAAAGAGAAAGGGTAGAGGTAAGCTGACGGACGACGGCAGCGCGCGGGACAGGCGGCGCCCGCGCCGCGGCGGAAGACCGATCAGCGACGGGAATGGCGCGCGAAGGGATTTGAACGTAGGGGTGCAAAGATGCAAGACGATGTAAAATTGTGTCTAGATGTGAATAAGTTAATTGTGTAGAAATGGGTGGGATACTGACGACCATATAGTATAATAGTTATCATGTTGATACATACATAAGCAATACTTAGTTGTATTCACTCATCGAGTATTGTTTACAAAATTTTAGAAACCTAGGTAGCAAATAAGAGCATTATAGATCAATTTTGCTTCGAAAAAAAATATGAAATAGAAAGCACAAAATATAGAAACATAAAAGAAGTTAGAATACAGTAGATTTGAATCAATGAGTGGTGTTCTTGCAACGAAGAAGCTATACATGACAGATGATGACACTATACGTACTACTAGTCCTTGGCTTCATCACACGTTGGGCTTTAAAGGTAATTGGGCTCTAGCTTAATGAATATATTATTGGCCGTAGATTAACTTAGTGTTGACGTTCGTTATTGACACACTTTTACTCCTATTTATTTTTATAATAACATGAATTTAATAACTAAACTATTGATCATATCTAATAAATCGGTCATTTTCATATGTGCAACATATTTTGGAGAATATTCTGTTTTTCAGGAAATTGGGCCTAAAGGTGTATTTTTGGATAAAGCCTGAAACAAGCAACGAACCACACGAAAACGAAGGCCAACGGGCCTAGGAAGAGCCTAGGCTGATCGGCTAAGGGTCTCCTGGCCCCCTCTTGAGCTCGTTTTTGGCAAACAATCTTCCAATATGACTTAAGGGCTAAGTTTGTGAAGATATAGCAAGAATCAATTTGGGATCAGCGAGGATCAAGCGGAGATTTGAAAAAGTTATCAAAGATCAATCTCATCCCGAAGCTACCGATGTGCCAAGCCCACATGCAAGTGAAAATAAGATTTCAGAGCATCCAACAAAACGTGGGGATGAAACAAGACGCGAGGGACCAAAAGAAAAGCCCAGGGCGATAGGCCTGGACCCACCCAGGCCAATCGGCCTAGGGTTTTCATTCACCCCCTCGCCTTCCAATTTTCACCACGCGCTCTCCAGACTATAAATAGCCTGAAAATCCACCAAGCCCCATATCCAAGATGACGTACTCGACGTGAAGCAGTAGAGAAACAGAAGGAGCTTGAGGGACACCTCTTCGGAGAGCCGAGGGCCATGGAGTTGTCTAGGCATTAGCATAGCTAAGCCCTGCCCAGTGTGATCGCCCTGCGAGGAAGATCCACGCCGGAGTTCTGGAGCTAGGAGTCATCAAGATCAAGGTAGAATCTTAGTGGTGATCTTGTGATGTACAATCATTTATGGTGAAGTAATAGATGTGTTTATATTCTTAGCGATCCAAGTATCTCCTTTTATGATTTTATGCTCTTTCGGGTTTGCTTACTTTTTCAATCTACGAATCGATAATAGATTGCTTAGTGTGTTCTTGTGGTCGTGGTGACCGGATTTGCATGCCTGATCTACCGATGAGTATAACATGTTCTTTTGATCGTGCCCTTAACCTGCTTGCACTGATAAAGGTGATCGTGACAGAATCTTTCTTGTGTAAGGTGGGAGGTTCGAAAACCGGACCGGAGGTGTAGATTTAAAGATACTTTTTATTAAGATCATAGCTGTGTTGCTTTGCTATCCATGCTTAGTAGATTTGTTATCTTTGCTCTATCTGTTATCTGTTTGTCCATGCTTAGTAGATTGGATCTGAATCACTCATCAACATCAAGTTCATACTAACAATGCTAGTTGAAATAGATCTTGTGCTATAAGTACCACGGATTAATAAACCTTGGTGGAGTACTCCGAGGGAAGAGCTACAACTGATCTGTGCGCTTGCAGTTTACAAATTGGCATGCTAAGTCGTCAACAAGTTTTTCTAGCGCTGTTACCGGGGAACTAATAGTCAAGTTCTAGTTTGACTATGCATCTGTAGATGTAACTTTTTGTTCATGATTTTTCATTCTTTCCTTTTTAATCTTTTTTTTCAATCTCCATCAAAAGCTCAACACTTGGAGGAGCCATAAGATACCAGAATACTACCAGACTAATCAACTACAGCAGCATGTTTATTTTTCTATATCATAAATAAATGCATGTGCATCGAAACCAGAGAAATAACATCAATTGATCATTTGATTGGCTCTATGCGCTTCTCCATACGCTTTTTATTATTGGTGTAAGTGTTATTTTAATTAGATGAGATTTTTACTAGGAGGTAAAAGGATACTCTTTGTGCGATAATTTTTGGAGCTTAAATGGCATTTTTTGTGGGACGGAGGGAGTACGAGGATAGGGAGCAGGATCTGAATATAGAATTTGTCATATTATTGCACTACATTATTTTTCAAAAGTTCAACCGAAATATCCAAAGAGTCATTGAATAATAACCAAGACTAGAGCATCACCAGCAGCGGGGGGAGTAGCATTAATTAGCATGATGTTGTTCCACGCCATCAGTGCTGGAGCGAACTGGTGGTGGCGTCCTGATTGTGATCTCCAACCTACATCTACCCAAGCCCCGATACAAAAAATGTTTCTTTTACAAGGTGAATGCTGTTTCAATAGGTCCCATCTCCAAGGCCCAATTTGAATTTTTTTTTATATATTTTTCGATAGCCAAAAAATTACTCCCCTCCTAAATAGCACGTCCAGTGAGAAATAACTTGCATACTTAAAAAAGAGCTTCAGTTAGTTAATTGTAAAATAGTGTCCTGGGTCACACCCTGTGTCTAAAATATTTAACACTGAAAGTTGTAGCTAGGACTAGGAGCAAGAAAGATATCAACAACTGTCGTCGATTGACAGTTACACTGCAAGAGCGGAACTACGATCCGAGGGGAGACCATAGTACCATACTACCAAGGTAATTGAAAAGAACAAGCTGCGCAGATATGAGCGACTGAAAATTGTTTGGAGCCCATTTTGGGTGCCTTGGCCCATGAAAAAATTGGGCCCAATAACGACTTTATATAAGTGGAATATAATTTGATCTGAATGAACAAAAAACTGCAACGATACCTTATGATTTAAAGATGCTTATGCTGCTCAATTTTATTTAAAAATGCTTCTATCACAATAATCTTCTCCATTATCATTGTTGTGAGGACCACACATGCCAGCTATTAAATGCGTGCAATATCATGCAAAAACTATCATGTTAGTATAGAACTTGCCAAGGATGCATAAAATCAAATGAATATGCGAAGGTACTTCTAGGCTTCCAGGACAATGATAATATGCGTAAAAACCTGAATAACAAAAAAAAAGTATATTTAGAATTTAAATGTAAAACCTGAATGGATCCTATAATTACTATATCCAAAGATTCGTTCTACCACGAGAGTTGAAATCCCGCTGGTAGTCACACATGTCATCTGTTTATTTTCACCGCAGGAGTCAGGGGCTCAGGGGGCACAGGCAGAAACTCGATGGAGAGAAAAATCCTCATGATCACGGAGTTGACAACAAAGGCCGCGGATGGCCCCTGGGGTGCAGGACGTGACACCACTCCGGTGCCGTACAGCACCCACAGGCAAGGCAAGCGTCCCTTCCTTTCTTGTCACCCCCACCCCACCCGCGAATCAGTCTCAAGCTCGCACCAACGCGTCACGGCGCACACAGGAAGCCTGTCGCGTCGGACGTCGCCTCCTCGGCTCCTCCTCCAGTGACCGGTGTTGCTTCACGCACTTCGCAGATCTCGCAGGTTTGCAGCGATCGGGGACAGGTAACCACCCGGGCAAATATCAATCAATCGCAAAGCACGACCAAACATGTAATGTACCCTCGTCGCGCTAGATAAAGCGTCACGTCGGCCAAGGATTCCCATGGAGTTTTCGCTAGCCTTTTGAGGTTTCTTTCTTTCGCGAAACAAAAGCATGAAGATTAGCGGTATCCCGGGATGGATCGATCGTGTCCACGCCTTGAAGTTTTATGCCAAGACAGGGAGAGCCCCACCAGCGGCACCTGCTTTCCCCATGCATCATCACAGCACACCCCATCCAAGGCAGGATGTGACGGCGGCGCGTCGGAGACCAATAACGTCCTCGCAGCGGCAGTGCCCTCTGTGCCCGGCGACACGTGATGGACCGACGACTGACGACGACTGACGCGACGGGTGAGCCCGCCCGGCCTGAGCCTGAGCCTGAGCCCGAGCCTGAAGCCTGACCACCGCCGCGCACGTCGCCCATCACGGCGACGCGTACACTGTGTCTGTCGCTCGTCCGTCACACTCCCCTCCCCAACCGCGTCCGGCCCCTCCGGGCGGCGGTCGGTGGTGGTGGTGGTTGTTTGGTTGGGGATCGCGGCCCGTGGGCCGAATGGGCGGCCTTCTTTCTGCCTACGCGCGCGCTCGGCTCCTCGGCTGGTGGTGGGTTCCGTAGTTGATGAGCCCCATCCCAGCACCCAGTCAACCAACCAGCTCGATGACGCACCACGCGGCGAGTACGCGACGGGGCGCGCGGGGAACGACTCCACTCGGCAAACCAACGGAGCGCGTGCGCGGCCGGCCGCGGTCCCAGGAGGACCCGAGCGCGTACGCCGTCCGGGGCCGTGTCGCCTCTGCGTCTGCGTGGTATCGCCGCGCGAGGCCGCAGCCGGCCGGGCGCGCGGTTCCAGCAGCCGGAGCCCCTCAAGAAGATGCCGCACCGCATCGCATCGGTCGCCGGGAGCGCGCGAATTTGGCGTACCCCGTCCGCAGTCGCAGTCTACGTGGCGAGGCCCGAGGAGGCCGCCCCCGATCGGTATCCGCGCTCCCTCCCTCCCGCCGCGCTGGTGGTGGTAGTGGAAAGCACTTCGCCGTAGCCATCACGTACTTCCGTCTCATTCCGTGCGCCCCACGAGGCGCCCCGGCTCAGCCATAGCTCCGCGCCGATCAAGGCGTGTGTGGACTCGTGCACTCGTAGATGATGGACATGGACAGCACTACCAACGGCACCGAGCGTAGCGACACCGTCCCTTTTTCTACTCCTAGCTCGGTACCTAGTAGACCAGTACGAATATTTTACTGCCTTTGTCCCGGCTTGTTGACGGCTTCACCCGACGACGGACGAGGCCGTGTTTTCGTTTCGCATCACACCGAGCGCAGATCCTGTCGAGGACCAGTAAATCTGTTACTGTCATGGAAAAGGGGATCATTTTAGCTTTGACAGGGCAAGCCTCATCATCTCGCTGGCGACAGCAACCTTTGTTGGAGCCCAAACACAGCAGCAAAGCCCCAAGGCCAATCACAGATATTTCTGGCTCGCCGGTAAACCCAACCAAAGAGACGTACTCCCCGCCTTCCGAAGGAATATTCGTTCAGCCTTTAAAACTTATCCCATATTTATATAATTTTTATACCATTAAAAAAATTATCATAATACCTTCTTATCCAGTTAACGATTTGATCATTTACTTCCACCATTGATGCTCGAGCCAGACTCGCTAAATAAGGAAGATTAATAGGTCCGATAATTACTGTAAGTATGCATGCAAAATTAATTTTACTCGATAATCTATCCGACTAATAAAAATTATTAGGATACTTTGACCCATCTTATCTAAAAACTTTCTAAACGAACTGTGCTGCTGTGGACAGGAGCAAGTACGTGAAATCGGGAGCAACCCGAGCACCAACCGACCTCCCTCTGCCGGCCTGCAAGTAAACGGAGCAAATCGATGCCTCAATACAGGCAAAGCAAAACAAATTGTGTTTGTGCCCCGCCTCTTGCTCACAGTTCACTCGCAAAGTCACAAGAAATGGAGCAGCCTAGGCTATGGCTATAGGATAGGAACGTGGAGCGAGAGCGATCCAGGCCGGAACACAAGGCCTGGCAGCAAGCCGGGCGATGGCATTGAATATGTGCACGAATTCGTGGTGGGCGTTTCCGAGGCGGCCTTGAGAGCAGCACCCGCCTCTGGAGTCGCAATCGGACGTGCATAAACAAAGCGGCAACCCCAGGGACTCTCTGCTCACGCACGCGCCTAGATGAATGTGAGGACTTCGAGAGTTGCGACCTTCCTGCTCCAAGCCCCAAATCCCAAGGGGACAAGCATGGAAGGAGTACTATATTCCATTATCACATTTCTTCGTCCATCCATTTGTGCCGTCATTATCCGCAAAATATGACGTCAAGTTAGAGCTCAACCACGTGGTCCAGTGATCTGAGATCGTAATCTATAGGATTGAAAGCCAAAAATTGAAGCTTGGATTAACTTTATGGTAAAATTGAGATCCGCAAAATATTTTATAGGTTATATGGACATACGGGGGAGTAAAATTAACTTTCTGGTTTCAAGTTTAATGCTGATGTTGCTATGGCTCGTCTTGTCTCAACTTAAATGCGGCATAATGAATGCGGTAAAAATTTGGTGCTTATCCAAACATCTCTTCCGTGTGCCTCCTCAATCTTTTTCTTTATTAGCGTTGATGAAGCCGTCCTAACACAATTTCTTGAAGGTGCTTGTGATTCCTCACGCTGCTACGACTCTACATCAGACGATATATGGTCACCGCCATCACCTTTTTCTATCAAATCTGTCCCTCTGTCAACAGGGACGTGACCTAATAGGACGACAAAAAAACAACAGTGTACCTGCACAAAATGACCAACTAGACGACTCAGCAAGGCACCGGTACTCCGGTAGTGAGTGTGCCGCCAGCAAGCAAACACGCCCTTGGCACCTTTCACGAAAGGTACCCTTCCCTCGCCGTTTCCCTTTCAGAGCAAGCGAGGATAAAGACGGGAGCAAACTAATGTCTTCAACGCCAAGGTGAGGTAGGACGTCCTACCCTACCATGTTACTACTACCCTAACGCTCCAACGGTTAACAATGCGAATTTTTGAGATTTTTCTTTCCTTTTAGAAAAGGATTGTGCTATATCCGCGTCGGTAATTTTTATAAAAAAAATATACAGTTTTAAATGGCAGCATGCTCATTAGAAATTCACCTTTTACGAATTGAGTTCGAAAATAACTGTAGTGTAAGAAGATTTGTATAAAAATGATTACAGAAGATTTTTTTCGCTGGAGCTTAATCATTTTTTCTCTGTTTACACCGTTTGCATCTTATGCGAGTCTTGATGAAGAGTTTCATGAGAGTTTCATAACATTAAATTCAATATTACATCAGCAAAATTTGGTAAGGTAATTAATAGAGGAAGTTTTATCAGATGAGAGATAAATTTCATCCAAATGATATCAGTTCTCAGTACAATGAAAAACTATGCATGAGCGGATTTTGAAAGTTGAGCCCAAACCGGGTTAAAAAAGATCGATTGTTTAGATTTGTTTTCCACACCGTCAGGGGTTACCTCCGGGCATTTCTCGTCGCAGGATTGGACCCTTTCCACTCGGACGTGACGTGATGCGCGATCACCCAAGCTGCTGGCCGTGGCCGCCTGGCCGGCCACCACTCACGCACACACATGGTGACTGCACACGCGGACACGGACGGACGGACGGGCACTGCGCCGCGGGCCCCGTCCCCTGACGTGACGCGAACGTGTCACGAACCCTTTTCCATCCATCCGTCCACGTTCTCTCACCCTCGCGACGCAAAAGCATTGACCCGGCGAGAGAAACAACAACAACACTGCTCTGAGCTCTCTGAGCAGGTGAATCCAGCGCGTGTACACGCCCCCGGTCTGGGCCTTCTTTACTCGCTGCTGTCGCCATCGCCGCCGGGTGTTTATCTGTGTACAGATGAGGAATTGAATCGATCGGTTCGTGGTTGCGCGTGTACCCGCTGTGACTTTAGCCGGAAGCGAGGTCTCAGCGTCCGGACAGGCTTGTGAATCGCTTTGGTGAATAGGTGGCGCGTGCGTGCTTTTGGTAGCCGTAGTTTTACTAGCAATCACAATCAATCAGGGGCACTAGGTTTGATTTTGATTAGCATCAGTTAATATTTGTTGTCGTGACCTTACTCACATTGTAAAAGAACGTCTAACCCTAAACTAGACAATTGTTATTATTAAACACGTGTCAACTGGATATGCACGGGGCACATTTCCTTTCAGCGGAATTTTCTATGAAATATTCCAAACTGTTTATGATTAGAAAAAGAAATTCATACACATGGTAGTGTTTCGATCCAAGATAATTTGAAGAAACTAAATGTTCTCTAAGTATAGAAATGAAATGTTTCGGAACATCTTATTATTTTCCAACGATGAGTTGTTCTTTTTCTACTGCAACTGTGCTAGTAGGAGAACGCACGAATACTTAGTAAGGTGCATGCAGGTACGTTGTAATGTTTGTAAAATCTAGGTTTTGATATGTCAAGCTACACAAAGAACGGATAAGATGGAACCCGCCACGCAAGGGGGTAAGTTGTTCTAAAGCAGTACTAGGCTACTAGCGAGGAGCTACATTTTAAGTTCTTAATTACCTTGAGAGAGAGAGAGGGAGAGTTAGGTTTCTGTTTTTTCTAAGATTTTTTGTTAGATTTTTTTTCAACATATTTTTGTTAGAAAAAAGTGAACCGAGAGACAGAGTATATGGGTTTTTTCTAATTTTTCTCTACTTTCAAATTTTTTTCTTCAACTTTTCAAACGGTTTGGCTTAACTCCAGCTTCAAGATTTAAGTTGAATTTATTGTTATTATTTAATATAAATTATATTAAATCTCTAGCTTCATAACTAGGTCTTCTAAAAGATACACAAGTTTCTATATCTAGAGCTCTATAAATCAGGCCTTTCTATTAGACAGATGCAACATGACGGGGATTGAGATAAAAATTAGAACTAATTTCTCACCAATATTTTGGACGGATCTCCAAATATAGTAGGGTGGGGCAGCTGCCCCAGCTACCGATGGAGTAGAGAACCCCCCACCCTTTTCATCCCCCATGGAGTTTAGGCAGCCGGAGTGATAACCTGCAGGTCAGAGTGTCGCATATGGTGTCTGTCGATCGAAGGAGGAAGAAGTTGTTCGTATTGGGCCGGTGGTAGTCGATGGCCCAATATTTTTTTTGCCCAGCAGCTGAAGCCCTGAAGGGTGCCCTTCCCAGCCTGTGTACCGAAACACCACACCAATTCGACGAGGGTGAGGGCGAGACCGCGAGGGGCGAGCAAAACCTTGCTGCGCTGGCCGCCGCCGCAGCGCTGTCGGCTGCCTCAACACCATCCTTTTACTGGTGGCTAGTGTGGCTACTCCGGCTACGGCTACCCTGCATGGCAATTTCACAGAGGTGAGGAAGGAGAGCAAGGGAGAGGCGGTGGCGATGCTAGGTGGTGGCTGCAAGTGCAGCCGCGGATGGGAAGCAGCGCGCTAGTGCCGGCAGGGGTTAATTCCTAGGAGCTGCAGCTAGTATTGGGCAACGTTGGAGGAGCTCGATTTGATGGTCTCGTTGGCAAGGTTTGATTGGATGGCTTGCTATTGCCGGTGTTGACTTCCACTATCAATCTCACCTTCACTCCTCTAGGTACTCGTCTACACCCTCGCTTCCGATCAAAGCTCAATTCTACTCCCACCTAAATTTTGGGCAAACTTCGCCATTGATTGTCGGTCCTTTTAAAGTGGTGTCATATTTTGAAAACTTCTCGTTTAAGTAATTGAGAAGATCAGTGATGATTTTTATGGCATTATCTCTAATTGCGATGCATTACGATTTGCGTAGGGACTGTAGGCATGAATCCGGTTTGATCCAAACCCGCAAAGCCCAAGGCCGTGGTGGCGCACCCCCATTCGGCCCTGAGAATCCGCACCCCCACCAAACAACCGAAGCCGAGCCGAGACGTGCGAGCGAGCGACACAAACAACACAGCTCCCCATCACATCACGCCCACACACACCCCAATGCCGCCACCCTCCCCATCATTTTCATTTGGACAAACAAATCAAATCCCCCCCAACCCCAACCCCAACCAAACCAAAGCCATGCTCCGTCGTCGGTTCGTCCATGGAGGCGCGCAATTAGATACTCCCCCTCACACACTCCCACGCACACGTTTACCCATACGCACACACCCCCTTCATCAATCCTTCAGGCTTGAGCTGCTCAGGCTCAGCCTCAGTGGATGCTGTGCCCTGTGACCTGTGCACGCATACATGGTCACACCACACCACACAACAGGCTACAGAGAGAGCGTAGCAGTAGCAGAGCAGGGGCCAGGGGCGCCTTTGCATCGCATGGTCACTCGTGTCCCCCTCGCCTCCGTCCCCTCCTCCGCGCAGTAGCCAAGCCACCACCACCAGCGCTGTGCCTGTGCTGTGTCCCTGCGCCGGCCGGGCCGGGTCGGCAGAGTCGCCACAGTGTGGTGTGCGTGCGTACTGGCTGGGTGCCGAGCTGGGGGGGGGGCTGCGGGAGAACCTTGGACATGAGTTGAGAGGCCCAATCTTGTCATGTCCGTCTCCCGAGCCAGCGACCCGACTGATTGACGTGTGATGCCTCACTAGCTGAGGGGCGCCCGCCCGTCCCTTTGTGGCAAATCGCATCACCAACAGAGACGCCTGGTGTGACGCCTTGTGAAAACCCTCTCTTGGTTTTCTTTCACTCTTCCTCTCCTTCCTTCATATCTTTGGTGGCGCTGTCTTCTCTCTCCAGTCTCCACCACCCTGCTCCCTTTCTCCTCTTCCGTCTTCTCCAGAGGGAAACCGAGAACCAGAAGCCGCGGAGGGATGGAGCGGCGGCGGAAGGCAATGTGGCTGTACCCCAAGGTGGTCGGCTTCAACCCGCCGGAGAGGTGGGGCCACTCCGCCTGCTTCTTCGAGGGGGTCGTCTACGTCTTCGGGGTACGTATCCCTCAACCAACCGCCAATTCCCGTTCCATGGTGGTGTCTTGATCCCATCTCCTCCTAAGCATATTCTTTGATCTCTCACCTCCTGAGCTGTGGAAGCTCTCAGTCAGCAGGAGAGCAGCCTGCCGCCAAGTCTTGCTTGCATCTTTCAGTTTATCAGGAGCATGCATGCTGTGTGATCTCTGGTGACTTTTTCTTTTTATTTGGGTGAGGATCGGAGGGGGATTCTTTTGGAGAAAAAGTTGTATCTTTTCTGGTGTTCATCCTCTGGAGCCGCGTTTTGTCCTCTTGCACCCCGCACTGATGTAGCAAGCGAGCGAACCAGCAAAATGTTCCGCAGCTTTCACCTAAAGTGAGGGGGCTCCTTGGTCCTTGCTGTAATATTCCTCCATAGTAATGAGAAAAGTAGGAGTGGTGGTAAAGCAAAAGTAGGTTCGCCTTTTCGTTGAATTACTGCCAATTCCTCACCAGCCACAAACAAATCCTTGAGACCTCAAATTTTTGTTCTTCAAACCAGCACTTTCTTTGATTTCAACCAAGATTCAGTCATTCAGCAGAGCGGCTCAAGGTAGCGGCAAATGCACTGCGGTAGTAGGAGTACGAGCGGGAAAGGGGCAGAACAGAGCCTTTTTCGCTCTTCTTTCTCTTTCCCCCCGTCGCTTGGACCACCCCCTGCGTTTAAGCTTCTTCCTGATTGGTATGCTGTGATGGCGGTGTGGTCACGCACAGAGAAAATGTTAAATGCGAGCAACGCTGACACCCGCACCACCTCACGTCGTCGATCGCCAGTACTTACTGCACCGACCGACCGAGGCGCTGTCCTCTGCGATCGATCGAACTTTCCAGTGCAAATCACGTGGTTTCACGGATCATCAGTCAATCGAATCTGCAATCGCAATCTGTTTGTTCATGTGGTCAATGGCCATGGTCACTTTCTCTGCAGTAGTTGTAATGGAGTAATTCGTTGTTGTGACGGGAGTTTGTTCAATGCCATGACCCTCAGGGATGCTGCGGCGGCCTGCACTTCAGCGACGTCCTGACGCTGAACGTGGAGACCATGGCGTGGAGCTCCATGGCCACGACAGGGCAGCGCCCAGGCACGCGGGACAGCCACGGCGCCGCCCTGGTGGGCCACCGGATGCTCGTCTTCGGCGGCACCAACGGCGGCAAGAAGGTGAACGACCTCCACGTGTTGGACCTGCGCACCGGGGAGTGGACCCGCCCGCAGTGCAAGGGCGCGCCGCCGTCGCCGCGGGAGAGCCACACCGTCACCGTCGTCGGAGGCGACCGCCTCGTCGTCTTCGGCGGGAGCGGCGAGGGGGAGGGGAACTACCTCAGCGACGTGCACGTGCTCGACGTGCCCACCATGACGTGGTCCACGCCGGAGGTGAAGGGAGACTACGCCCCCGCGCCCAGGGACAGCCACGGCGCCGTCGCCGTCGGCGGCAGGCTCTTCGTCTATGGCGGGGACTGCGGCGACCGGTACCACGGCGAGGTGGACGTGCTCGACGTCGACACCATGGCGTGGTCAAGGGTAAGCGACACGTCCTTGTCATGTATGGTGGCTTGGCTCAAATGTGACAGCGCTGCCAGATGCACATGTTTCCGGTGTAGATTGATTGCCATTATCTTTCGCTTTCCAAATGTGATGGTGACTTGCTGGATTAGATTTCTCGCAAAATACCCAGGAGTATATTCATCTTCGATGCTGACTTCCACAATGCATGTTTAACTGCAGAACTTTGCCTTTTCAGCTTTAAAATTACTCTATCTAAGATTCTGCTCAGACAGAAATTTCTCAGTTCAATTGCAGCTCATCTCAGCGTAGTCGTGTTGCTAACTTAATTTCATTGATTTGCAGTTTCCAGTAAAGGGAGCATCTCCTGGTGTCAGGGCAGGTCATGCATCTATCAGTGTTGGTTCTAAGGTTAGCATCAGCTACTGAAACAACATTAAACATTTTGCAAGAGAACTCTTTTACTGGATTCTGAATAAAGCACATCCTTGTAGGTCTATATTATTGGAGGAGTTGGTGACAAACAATACTACAGTGATGTCTGGGTTCTTGATGTTGCAAACCGTTCATGGAGTCAGCTTGAGATATGTGGGCAGCAACCACAGGGACGGTTTTCTCATACAGCGGTAGTCATGAATACTGACATTGCAATCTATGGGGGGTAAGTTTGCTGGAACAGATTCATTTGTAATAGTTTTGATAATGTAAAAAAAACAACCACATTATATTGGTTAACAATTTGATATACCTTGGAAAATTTACAGATGCGGTGAAGATGAACGTCCCCTGAATGAGCTTCTCATTCTGCAATTGGGCTCCGAGCATCCAAATGGCCGGTACAACATTTCGATGTGCAAGGTTCTTAGCAACCATTGGAGCCAGGAGAAGAGAAAATTTCTGAGATCAGAAACTGTGAGTAGCTTAATTTGTCATGAGTAGTTTTGATCTTAATTTGTCCTGTAAACACCAATTTTGACGCAAAAGACAATGCAGCAGAAAGATGCAAGTGTGAGCAATGGAGAAATGGTTCAGAAACCTCGAGAAGCAGAAATTGAGCAAAGAAATCCGTTCTTGCGTGGCCTTGGTAAGTTAAAAAAAAAAAGCTTCTATTCTGTCGGTGTTATATTAGTGACGCTCACATGTATTTGTTACATACATACTTGACATCTTCAGAGAATGGCCATGCGAAGCGAAGAAAAACTGGTGAAGCCCGCCCAAATGAACCCGAGTCAGAGCAAGAGGAGCACTCACTGTCTCTTTCCCAACATTCTTCACCGTCGCAGTCTGACCAGGAGCAGAATGGAGCTCACAAGCTTTCAGCCTCTCCAAACACGTCGATTTCAGCCCTGCAACCATTCACCCGCCTCAATGCCAATGGCACGCTGAGGGCTCCTGGACCTGGAGGTGCCAACGGCACGCTGAGGGCTCCTGGACCTGGGGGTGTTTCGTCGAGGCCTCTGAAGACTGACCAGTTTCTCCGCACCATTGCACCACATCGGCAGGAAGTGCAGTTCCTTTCCTCCGATCACAAACCACAGCCCCGGCCTCCCGGTCCTCCCCTAGTATGCCACTCTATCACATCACTTTCTCAACAGGGAAATGTTCAGTGGTATCATTCATGTTTCTTAACGGCTACTGTCATGTTTGCTCAATCCTGCAGATTGGCGCAGAGGTTCATGGGACGATTGACGGAGCATTCGACTCAGGGTACCTCATGACCGCTGTGGTGAATGGCCAACTCTTCAGAGGCGTTCTCTTTGCTCCTGTAAGCAAAACATTCCTGTAAACGAACTATTCCATACATGGTTTGCATGTTTTTTTTTGACGTTTTCCATCTCAGGGACCTGGAGTGACGGCTCCAAGACCGGCAGTACACCACCAGATCCTGACGAGCTCGGCCGTGCCTCCCCAGCAGCGGCCACTGCTGGCGCACGCCATCCCGGTCCACGCCCGGCCGGTGCCGCAGGCGACGGGCTTTGTGCTGCCGGACTGCGCCCACCACGCGCGGCAAGGAGGGTTCCCAGCGAAGGCCGTCAAGTCCGAGCCGGAGCGGGGCAACAGCGACCTGCACGACGTTGTGCTCACGCTGGGAGGGCCCGGAGGGGGCAAGTGAGCCCCTCCCTGCGAGCCCTGAACAGTTGAAATCCAGGCCTGATGTTTGTCTCTTGGCTTGCTTTGTAAAATAGACGTTCTGGTTGAGAAAAAATAAGACTAGCAGCGTTTCTGTAATCTTTCCCGGGGGTGGTTTTAGGTTTCTTTGGTCTGTGATTTTACATATGAATATAGTGTTAGCTTAATGCAGCTAGTTTTGCTATGGGCAATTGGTGTTGTGAGCTTCCCTGGACCTCCGTTCATGTAACCGTTTTTGTTTACAAGGTTACTCGCAGTAGCAGAAACACTGCTGCTGTCTTGGGTGCAGTTTAGCTGACTATTTTTTCTGAGGAATAGTTTAGATGACTATTAATGTGCCAACGTCCACAGCAGTTTCCAGTTTCTTTTCGGCTACAAGAATAACAAGATGGTGCAAGTCCAGTTTCTTTTCGGCTACAACCAAGTCCAGTAACACCTGTGGGCCTCTTTCATCATAGCAAAAATCATTAAACAGCCGAAAAAATTTGTATGAAAACTATGATCACTACGAACTAGACACCGGAACGTATACGGTGGAAACCAGATATCCTGCGCAACCATAGAAACTCTTGATTCTGTGCAACCTTAGAGAAACCAGATATCCTGTGCAATTTTAGAAACTCTTGATTCTGTGCAACCTTAGAAACTCTTAATCAAGGTTAGAAGATGTTAATCCAATGGATCCAACCAGATGCTAATCCAATGGATCCAATGGATATGATTAGAGATGTGGTTAATTGCGTTTAACCCCCGCCGGTCAGCATGTTTTTTCCGAATCCCCCTGCCCCTCGAATCCGCTTCGCCCCCCCCCCCCCCCCTCGCGGCGCCGGAGCTGGAGGAGGGGGAGGTGACGCTGCTCGTCGGTGATGCGTCCCAGACGACGAGGGCGGAGGCGGAATCCTGGTGGCCCGTTGGTAGATCCGTCCCGGCACCCGGTTGAGGAGGACGCGGCCATGGCGTGCGTCGTGCGTGCGGTAGCCTCGCTGTCGGCGCGGGGCGTGCGGAAGCCAGCCGTGGGGAAGAATCGGGCGACGCCGTCGGTGCGGACAAGGTTGGCGAGGAAGCCAAGCATGGGCGCCGGCCGGTGGCGCTCGCGGTACCGGCGGCGGAAGCCGCGGTCGGCCATGAGGCGCGCCCAGCGCTTGCAGGTGAGCGCCGAGCGGAGGAGGCCCGCGGGTTCGTCGGCCGGGACGCGGAGGAGGATGTCCTTGACGATCCCGACCGGGAGGTGCGAAATGCGACGGAAATCGCGATGGAAGGGGCGGCGACGGCTTATCGCGATAGAAGGGGCAGGGGAAACAGATTCAAGGGCGGGGGATTCGGAAAAAACCTGCCAACCGACGGGGGTTAAGTGCAAATTAATCCCATCTGCAATATTCATTGGATTAGCATCTTGTGATCAGTTTCTGAGGTTGCATAAGATATCTAGTTTTCACTAGATCTCTAATCGTATCCATTGGATTAGCATCTTGTGACCAGTTTTCGAGGTTGCATAGGGCATCTAGTTTCCACTATACGGGATTCCTAGACACCAGATTTAAACCCTGTTACATGGCATCATTCCCTCACGACGAGAGAGAGATGTATCCCATAACTATTAATGTACCCTCATTCCTCCATCCACCGCGAGAGAGGTGTTTGGCAAAAAGTTCAAAGTTTTGAATGCAGTTTGAACATTTGGAGGCGGTCAATTTCTGATGCATCATTTTGTACCGTAAAGTGGAGAGAATACTTGGCGCAAATAAAATTATTACAGATCACAATCATGAGACGATATGATTCAGTTCTCTTTGCGAACAAATACATTGTCATCGTATCTGGCTCACCATTTTTCACGGTATGACAAGACAGTCTAGGCAAACCATCACCTGTTGACAGCCTTGGACTACCGTCCTGCAGGCAATTATTTCCAGCACGAAAGGCTGCCCTGTTCACAGAGACCTATCCACACCACACTTCTCCCGAGCATGCACATATCATTGTCAGGGCATCAATCTGATGGCACACTGACCACAAGACATGGAAAGGGAAACCGCTCTGTAGTAGGATTCTTGCTCCAGTAGTAGTCTGTAGTAGTCTGTAACAGCAATCTCAGTTCATGACATAAAAAAATAAAGTATGAAAAAGGTATCGCAAAAAAAGCCTAGCTAGACAAGACCTCACGTTGCACTTGGAGGAATCTCATTGCTCCCTGTTGCTTCTTGCAATAGCAGCAAAGGCTGGAACACCACCAGTCCAGCCATGAGCTATCTGCTATCCCTTACATGAACAGCCAAAGAACACCATGACTGTTGGATCTATCACATTGCTTTATGATGCTCATGAAAGAGGTCATTTAAGAATCAATCACTACAGAATTGGAGGTCAAGAGAAATATATGTATCTCATCGTCCCTTGTCACCCATCCTCTTCAGTAACTTCCCGATGTCGTAGCAGATCTCGATCTTATCATCTTTGATCTGTTGACGGAGAGAACTGCTTTTCTTACCGGCTGCCAAGTATGTGCGCAGGAGGGACTCGTACGCTTTCCCATCAATGCACCCTTGCATTCTCAGGCAGTTGCAGAACCTCTCAGCACCGTCAGCGTCCTTGTGCTCCTCAAAATATTTCTGGAACTTGTGGATCTTATCCAGATCGAGCTTCCCTGCTTTCTTGGGGAGTTTGACCATATTTTCCACCCAGTTCAGTGCCAAGTTCATGTCCCCCTTACCCATGTAGTGATCAAGAAATAACTCGCATGTTTTGGAGTCGAACTCTGCACCTTTTTCCTTGGCCTTCTCCCACAATGACTCTGCTTCGTCAGTCATGCCAAGCTTCAGATGGCCACGGATCATCATATTTGTCAGCCTCACATCATAATTTTCATAATTGGATTCCCAATCCACATAAATCTGCTTCATACGGTCAATATCATTGAGCTTATAAAGAGCTTGAAGCATGCCAAGGTAGCTTGTGTTGGTCACCTTCGAGAATTTGGCCTTTATCACATCCCATACCCTATTGACCTCGCTCAAATTGCCTACTGAAGCGTAGAGGCTCATAAGGAAATCGAAAGGTTGCTTGCCATCATCAACACCAACAAGCCCTTCAAGTTTCTTCAAAGCAGACTCTGCTTT
This sequence comes from Setaria viridis, assembly GCF_005286985.2. Taxonomy (NCBI): domain Eukaryota; kingdom Viridiplantae; phylum Streptophyta; class Magnoliopsida; order Poales; family Poaceae; genus Setaria; species Setaria viridis. The sequence continues at coordinate 1,839,001 of NC_048267.2, read as the reverse complement.
TTCAACCAGACCAGCATTTGCATAAATAGAAGCGAGTGTGCTATATGCAGACCACCCAAGAGCCACATCCTTCTCTACCATTTCTTTCAGAAGTTCTTCGATAGCATCTATCTTGTTTGATGATGCATAGCTGGTCATCAGAATGCAGCATGTGAGGTTATCCGGTTTAACATTCTTCACCTTCATCTCCTTAAAGAGACTGTCAACCTTCCCATGCCGGCCTAGCTTCATGTAAAGGGACATCAGATTATTGATGGGCAACCTACTGGAACAGATGCCAAGCTCATCCATCTTGCGGTAGATATCTATTGCTTTCTCTTCCATTTTTGCAGAGCAATAACAATTAAGAAGTGCACCATAAGTTCGATGGTTCTTGGCTGGATCAGGGAGACTAGCAAAATAATTCTCAGCTGCCTCAAGGCCACGCACTTTATAGATGAGATCCAGACGTATTGCATGGTTAGTGTGTGACATGTGCATGCCCCTTGCATTGACCATCCAATCCATTAGCTGCGTGAAAACGATCACACATTATAGTTGAAGTACTACCAACATAACTAGAGCATTAATAGCATATGTACAAAGAACTGTGAATCAAGACTAGTTGATAACTTAAGAAACACTACTAATATTTTGTGACTGATGATTATAACTCAGGGTATAGTTGTGCCTACATAGATTTGGATAACAAACACACTGATTCTCCTTCCTGACGTGCTTAAATTATTCCAATTAAGTGCAATACAAAGTCGTGAAAACAAATCATGTGTAAAATGGGTGGCACTGCTTTGATGTGCCGAGAACGAGTGGCACACAAGGAATCTAATCAGGAGAATTTTAACAGTTACAGTGAAATATTTTGTTACTGTCCATGGGATAAAATTGGTTATAATTAGTTACTGAATCCAAAAAATAGTAACTATATGTGTGGTCCAGAATGAGTGTAAACAACCACAATTCACAAGGAAAGTTTGTGAGCCAAAATAGATCTCAGAAGCACACTCTAGAGCTGCACGTTGAAACCAATAAGCAAAATAAAAGCAGTACAATGACAGCAGCCCAGCATACCCAAAGACAAGTGAACATAAACCTGATCAGCATATGTATGAAGCAATGTAGCACATGGTAAAACTAAAGTAAAACGTTTTTAACTGAATAACCTACAATAAGCCAAAGTACCAAACCAAGCCAGTTCAGGCTAACAAGCATATCAACACCTACTGAAAATAAGTGGATTCAGCAATATCGCTATTCAAAGTGAAACTATACAGCTAAATTAGGCATTGCTTCTGCACACTAGAAGGCATACGAGAAGTGTGCCAAACCCTCTCCCCCGGGGTACACTCTAGCTGCCCCAACTGACAACTCCCTGCTGTTATCTCCATTATTACCAAGGGCTGAACAGAGCAGCCTGAGCAGGACCAGTTCAAACTGTAACTAGGATTCCACCGTCGCCATCATTGATCTGTGCCATGGCCAGAGAGGAGATGGTCCCCAACTAAATGCAAATCTTCCCAAGCTAATGTAACCGGTAATTCCAGCAAAGCACTGGACGATTCATCTCCATCTCCAGGTCGATTGCTACTTGCTGCCGCAAAATCTCACCTATCCTCTACCACCGCCCCTCCCATAAACCACCAAGGAACTATCTAATCAGAGCTCAAATCGAATGGGCGGTCGATCCGCGGTCGTACCTCGAGGGCGTGGGCATGGCGCTTGTACTTGCGGAGCTCCTTAACGTGCTTGACGAGATCGTCGACGCGCGGGGTACCACCCTCCCGCACCCACTTGTTCAGCACCCGCGACACGCTCCCCTCCACTGCGCCTCCCAGCGCCGACAGACGACGGTAGAGCGGCCGCGAGCCCCCCTTCTCCCCCGCCTTCGCGGCGGCGGCAGCAGGGGCGGCGGCGGCGGCGGTGGGCGCAGCAGCCTCCGCCACTGCTTCGGTAGCCGTAGAGAGGAGGCGACGGAGAAGAAGCAGGCGGGCGCCGGCGGAGGGGGCCGGCGGCGCCATGGGTTTAGGGTTTGCGGGGTTTCGGGTACTGGAGACTGGAGAGGAAGAGAGGAGAAATCAGGGGCGTTGCTTATCGGTGCGAAATGCAGTATCTCAGCTAACAGTTCCAGGGAGGGTTTGCCATTTCTTTTCCTAGTTGAATTGCCTTTGGTAGAAAGAAAAAAAATTTCGGCTACATTTTTCCCAAAAAAGAACTACAAGCTTCATTTCGTCACATTTTTTCTTGCTAAAGTTCAAAACGGCATAAACTTTGTGGCGAGAAAAAAGAGAGAATGATTGTCGTATCTGACAATTTTGGACAATAAATAAATTCATGTCCATTCTCGTATTTCACTTTAGCACCATGATCAATTATCTTCCATTTAACCACGTTATTAGTTATTTCTCATAAATTAATGATTCATTAAGGCTCAGACTTCTTGATACCTTCCTAACCAATCTCGCGTGGAGGAATAAAAGGTCATGCGTCAAGTCCGAGATAACTATTAAATGGATGGATAGAAATAACCTTATCAAAAGAGAATAGGAATCACGGCACGCGACAATTATCATACAGAAAACAAAAAATGTACGCACAATTAGACATGCCTAACTTGAATAGAAGATAGACCATAAATCAAATAGAATAAATTGTAACTATCATACAATAATTTGCATGATTATATCATTTTGGTTCAATAAATTGCAAAATGTTAAATTGATACACGAACTTGTCATGGGTATGCATGTACGGTACGAGTGTATTTTAGTATGTACTAAAAAATCACTCATAAATGAAAATCAGTTTGTGCAATCATTTGGTTAGTATAGGCCCTTATTGACCGCCAACACCAATGTGAGTTTCTACTTTAGTTTGCTGCTTTCTTATGCAGGGAAAGAAATCATTCAACAAGTTATGCTCGCCTACTACACATGGTGAGCAACCAAACTCGTCTGTTCGTTAGGGTAAAAAATGTGAGTTCAATAAAAAAAATAGAACAGCTACAACACTCACTCTGATTTTTATTTATATAAGCATAAAGTTGCATCCAACCCCTTGCAAGCAGGTCCAAGAAAGAGTAAAATTATACCGAAGCTCTTGGGGTCAATCATTCTTCTCCATTGTCATCACGAATCGGCCGGAGCCGCCTCTTGTCATTGCCGAGGAAGAAGCGAAGCCGATTCCCATGTGGATGCAACATAGTTGAGCAATTAAAGAAACGAATTTGGCCTCGTTGATGAGAGTAAAATGGCTAATCCATTTTAGTGAGCTAGAAGAGGTGATGTTAAAAGCCTATTCCCATACTGCATTTTAGTGGGCAACCGAAGAACCAATGGGTGGGAAAAAATTCGAGAAAGACAAGATGCTGATGTGCAACTACCAGTTAAGTTATTTTGCCACGGAAATTGAAGAGCAAATGGACGGATCGTATACGAAATAACGAAACGGAATTCCAAATCACTAGCAGGTTGTCTGATCATTGTATCCTGCTAATGTTTTATTGCAAATCATCTTCTTTTATTCCTCACAACAATGCTCTATTTCGTTGCAGGGACTGTTCATATGGAAAAGGATTCATTTGCAATGTTTGGCATGAATGTCTCGGTGAGATATATATTAGTGATGCAGCAAGCTGGTAGAGATGTGCAGGCTGCAAACTGGCATTTGATTCATTTACCTCTTGCAGGTTTGATAACTGCTAAATCATATGTAGAATACTTTAAATTCTAGAAGCTGTCAACAATAGAATATATAGAATATATGGCCCCAGTTAGATGATTTTAGCACCTACTATGGATTGTTAGAAATTTGTCAGGTTGAGAGCTTGTAAATATTTGAACTTTCTCTTCAGCTGCACAATTATGGAAAAAAAGATGTATGGAAAGTTCCTCAACTAAATAACTGGCATGTTCCTGATTAGGATGGACTTCTAAATTGTTCTTGTTCTATCCTTCTGCCTACCTGTGCTATTCTTCTATACATCATCTTTGTTGCTGCCCTGTCTGATCATTCCATCTTTGCAACTGCAATTAAGATACAAGGATAATCTAGCATGGCAAACATGAGACCTGTTAAAAATTTGTTCCATCCCTCATTTTCAGAAAGTCAAGCTCTCCCTTTTTCATGTCTTGCAAGTTTCAGTTGCTTACATTTCCTTTTTTGAAAGCAGGAAGCCCAGATGGTATGGATGCGAAACGTGGTGCTCCAATCTTCTGGAAGTTGTATGGGGGGATTGAGTTTCGATAAGGCGCTTATCATTGAGTTTTGATGTACATTCATACAAATGAGTGCTTCAAACATTTTTGTCTTGAAATACGTGCATGTATGTGCTGTGGAAATTGTCACCGGAATGTTGGGCTCTCCTACATTTAACGGTGAACTTGCATATCATTAACGCTCTAGAATTCTGTTTTTCTGTTCTTTATTCGTGCACGTTTAAGATAATATCATGTTTTTCCATTCTCCATGTTTTTTCTAATGGGCAGAATTCTTATTTACTTTTACAGGTTGATGAAACTTCAAAAGCTGGTGTGTTGGATAACAGAAACTTGATTTTTAAGGTATAGCTCTGAATTCATTTCATGCGAGTTGGGTAACAGTAACTCAAAGGGCCAACGATTTCTCTGTGACTCAGAAATGAGACTATCTTTTGAAAATGGAGATTAAATTCATTCCATAACAGATCATACACGTGCGCTAAAACACTTGTTACTCATCATGGTGCTTGCAAAATATTGAGTGCTTACTGATAAGATTACTAATGTCTTTTGAAATGAATTTGTTGATCTAATATGAAACGACTTAATGGTCTATGCTAGGAGGGGGCAACCATGGAGATGTTATGGCAGCAACCAGCAATGCGTGGTGTCGAGGAGGTTGCCGCTGGTAGCATGTCATCATAGAGTGAGACTCCACCTCCCCAACGCCAACATCTAGGTGATAGTAGAAATAGACACGCGTGGACGGAAGTGGAGCGAGAGAAAGCTTATGAAGTTGCAACAATTTATATTCCTATTATGTTGTGGGTCATATCCAGTCCTATGCATACTTTGAAATATGTACATGAATATTTTAAAAAATATAGTGTACGCATATATTTTGATTCCATCACAAATGTTTCGCACATGAAAATTGATGCTCATAAAGGAAATTTGTAAATCTGTTATGCCCTTTCTTAGTTTTTAAAAAAGACGCCTTAAACGGGAGGTGCTACGAAGCCGCTGCTAATCTCCACATCACCATCCCAAAACTCTCCTCCACTATCCAACGCTACCTTGACACCTCGGTCGCCCTTCTTCCCCTTGCCTAATTGCGCCCGCGCAGCGTTGTCGTCGTCATCGTCGTGGGCGTCCCGGCACGCGCCGGCGACGCTGGCCGTGCGGTCGTACTGGATGAGCTGCTGCAGCACCTGCTTCATGGTCGGCCGGGACGCCGCGTCCTCCCCGGTGCACATCACCCCGAGCATGAACACGGCCACGGCGTCCCTCACGTGCACGGCCCTGTCCCGGATGCCCCCGTCCACGGCGTCGTGCAGGAGTCCCCCCGCCTTGTAGCGCCGCCACGCCCAGTCCACCAGGCACCACTCGGCGGCGCCGTCGTTCGCCGCCCGGCCGGTGACGAGCTCCAGCAGCACCACGCCGAAGCTGTACACGTCCACCTTCTCGCCGAAAACACACTCTGCAACCACACCAGAGCAGAGTGACCACGTATCAGTATTTAGTAGTCTCCACGTATCACCTTCTAGCCCGAGATCAGAGGAGTTGGTGTCGATCTTGCCATTAGTTTACCTGGGGCCATGTAGCCGAAGGTGCCGCCCGCGATGGACACGGACTCGGGCTCGCCGGACTTGACGAGGATCCGGGCGAGCCCGAAGTCGGCGATCTTGGCGCGGAAGCCCGGGTCGAGGAGGATGTTGCTGGACTTGACGTCGCGGTGCATGATGGGCTGCGCGGACTCGTGGTGCATGTAGCTGAGCCCCATCGCCGCGTCGATCGCGATTCCCAGCCGCGCCGGCCAGTCCAGCGGCGCCGGGGCCATGGCAACGCCGCCGCCGCCGGCGGCGGCAGGGCGCAGCCACCGGTCGAGGCTGCCGTTCTCCATGTACTCGTACACCAGCAGCTTGGTATCGTCGCTTGAGATGTAGCAGAGGAGGCTCACGATGTTGGTGTGGCGGATGTCGCCGAGGATCCTCACCTCCGAGTCGAACTCCTTGCCAACCTTCTCCTCGGCTTTGCCCCTTCTCCAGAGCTTCTTCACCGCCACCACGGCGGCGCAGCGGAGCGGGACGCGGTACACCTTGCCGGAGCCGCCGCTGCCGATGACGTTCTCCTCGCCGAGCTTGGTGAGGATGTCACTCTCGGTGAAGTCGACCTTGCGGAACGGCGTCACCTTCCACGTCATCAGGTCCCTCTCGCGCGTCTTCCGCCGGATGACGAAGCACCCGACGGCGCCGATGAGCAGGACGACGGCGACCACCGAGAACAAGATGATCAAGCTGGTTCTCATCTGGTTGCGGTCGTGGTAAGGGCACGCCGGAATGTTCATGTTCAGGCTCGCCGTGGCGCAGAGGCCACGATTCCATGAGGTGAGAGCAGAAGGGCTGCCCCAGGCTTTCTTGACAGTTAGGAGTGTCTCATAGTCGCTGGAGTTGCTCTGCGCCATGGATGGCGAGCTGGAGAGTCGCTGGAGTTGCTCTGCGCCATGGATGGCGAGCTGGAGATGAAAGAGAGGAACACTAGAAGGAGGAGGAGATAGGAGTGAACCATTTCTGTCAGTGCTAGTGTTAGTGTGTGTGAGCTTGAGGCTCGGATATGGTGTGGTTCCTCAACATGTAGACTCTTATAAGATGTGGCCACTGGGCTCTTGGCGTGCGATGAATGGGACAAGGATTAACGACCCATTAGTCAAAGTCTTTGCGCATGAGTCACCACTAAAATTATGAGTGAAAGGTACTAGTTTATGCTTCTAGATCCGACATTGGAGTATGTCTTGCGAGTACCTCTGTACTCACCATTCCTTTGTTGTTGTTTCGCAGGTCCTAATGGATTATGTTATGATATAATATCATTTGGTGATGCCTTTGGCAAAGACATTACCAACTGACTTTCAAACTTGTTTCATAAGTTGTTAACTTGTGCAGTTGATGTGAAAGTTAACCATTCATGCATGTAATTTTGTGTTCTCGCATATATATCTATATATATATATATATTTCAAATTTATTCATCAAATTTTGTAATAATTTTAGGTGCTACCTTTACAACTCTTTTATGTGTTTATATGCAATGTGATGATGTCGATGTCGTGAACCAATATGCAAGTGATCTTGGGTAACCTTTGGGTGATCTTGCGCTTTTGTTTTGTTTAGCCCAGCCCGGTAGCGAATATGGCCTGATAGCACTGCATGTCCCAGCCCGGTAGCGAATATGGCCTGACAGCACACGGATGACCGCTGGGCTGTTGTGCTTGCTGTTCCCTCCGATTCGATCGATGGTGCCTCGCATGGGTGGGTACGGACGGCGCATCGCGTACACATGTGTAACCACCTAGTAGCTGCCGCCGGCTTGGTGGGTTCTGTTTGTGCGTGCGTTTGCCGAGCCGGGGGGAGGAGACAACAACGAAAGCGAAGGGGTATATATGGGCCAGACAACTATAGAAGAGCCCATTCAGCGCTCTGTGGTAGATTAAGCCCAAACATCAAATGACTCATTCGTTCACCGCTGCTATGCTGGCCGTTGCCTACTTGCCTGATTCCCTCACAAATCTCGTGCGCAGGAAGCGAGCTGACTGCCAACGTAAACCATCATGGTCAGAGAGACAGCACAAGCTAATTGGGCCATGAGATGCATAGGCACAAGCTGTTGATATGTGCTAGTCGGGTATAGTAGTTGTTCTTCTCATGATAATATTAACCATTTTGTGATATGTGATTGCCGGGTCTAGTAGTTGTACTCGTTAATCAAATTTTTTGTGGGTATACTCATTAATCAATTTATTGTTGGAATTTTATTAGGCATGCCACGTTTTTACTTCTTTTCATCTACAAAAGTTCTTATTTTGTGCTACTTATCTATGTTTACAAACGTTTGTTACTAGTTTGGCAGCTTTGGTCAAATTTGTGCTTCTGGTCTCTGCCCTACCTAAAATTTCCGGCTGGGTCCGCCACTGATGGATATGCCTGCGGTTTCTTGGCAACAGAAAGGTCCACTCAGCTAAGTGCTCATCTCAGAACCCTCGGATGCGAAAATACACGTGTGTGAGGGTGCTTGCTTTATTTTGATTCATTAGGGCGCTGGATTCCCCTAAAACTGCTCAAACGTATATAGTTTGCACTTGGAGTTACGTTGGAGACATTGCTAAACCCAGCAGAGATGCAGATACCTTCAGATTTTCTGAACGCATGCATGCAATGTTTAATAGTTTTCTCATTTTGTGTTTATGAATTATCGTGTTGTGTATTTCCTGTCAAAATTTCTTAAATATTCTTGTAGCTATTTACGTTATGTAGGGTGTCATTTCTTTGGGTCGCATCAACTTAACGGAAGAATTTTGTAATATCTTGTTAGTGTGATGTATGTTTTTTTTTTGTCTATTTCACTTTTCGTTTGTTTGTTTTAACTCTGTGTCCTGTCTATGCCATCGTTCTCATTTTCTGCGCGTAACAATCTAGTTGTAATTCTTTTTTAGTGTTTTTTATTTTGTGTTTATGAAATAGTGCAATGTGTTTATCTTTGTCATTATTTTCTTTTTTTTTTTGAAGTTGCTTGTGTTTTGTAGCTTTCTGTCAAATCAAATTTATGGAAGAATTTGTAAAGCTCAAGACATGTTAAATACTGTTAATTTCAGTTTTTATATGTTTTTTTAAATTTATGTCTTGTCCATGTCCTGGCCCCTTGCAATCATCTGAAGATAAGCTTCTGATTAGATGACGGGTCCATTACCTGTTCATGGCGGCGTCCCTTTTTTTTCGAGTGGTTGTCTCTATGATTTTCAACCGAATCCCCCCTACGCTCCCCTGAAAAAATAGAGTGAATTAGACAACTGACCCCGACCCTCCCCCCCCCCCCCCCCCCCCCCCCCCCCCCCCCCCCCCCACACACACACACACACACAACATGTGACTGCTTCGTTGGCCAGCCCAACACATTCCTTGAATGTGAGTACCTAGAGAATAATACGCCAGAAATCATTATCACTGCTGCGTTGCTCCTCTCATGAACGTTCGGTAACATACAAGCAATAGATAATACTGTACTTGCAATCGACTGCATGGTAAAATATAAACATTAGGAGAAAATATGGATTTTGCAAATGACATCATCATACAAGAAGTATAGGTAGTAGCCAGCCATACCTAGCAGTCTAGCAGAGCATCAAATATTCAAATGTGATGCCATATGCCAAATGCTTCCACGGAAATTCGGTGGCAGCAAAGGGATAACAAAGATCATCGATTTTACGTACAGCAGATGCTTCCTCCCTGTTTTTCACGAGATAATGACATCTTCAACAGGTTAAATATTGCTCTATATCGGAGAAAAAGTAGCTAAAGTAGCCTCAACTTCTTAAAAGATACATTTTCATCTTCAACTGCCAGACACTTTTTTAGCAATTTTGCCATCTCAGGTTCTATGTGAAACCCGTCATCTTCAATGCGCTGAGCAATGGATGGGTTGGTTCTAACTGTGCAGCCATATAGGTTCGCATCGAGCCCTCATAAGCTTTCCCATCAAGACATTCAAGCTTCTTCAGGTCCTCGCAGAAAGACTCCACACCATCAACATTCTCTGACTCTTCATAGTATTTCAGAAATCTGCTCACAAGCTCTTTCGATGGCACCCAGTTGTGTGCTGTTACCATGTTCTTTGCATCTCTCAAGATCTCTAGTGCCGCTTCAACATTAGATTTATCCAAATAGAACTCCGCAAATATCTGAACTGTATTCTCGTTGCAATGACCCTGAGCCATGGCACTCTGACGGATAGCCTCAGCTTCGTCTATCATACCCTTATCAAGGTAAGCTTTAATCATAACATTAGCTATCCTCATGTCATAATACTCATGACTGGATTGCCACTCCTGAAAGATCTGCTGCAAACAGTCAAAGTCATCAACCGTACTCAGGGCTTGAAGCATCACCCGATAGCTTCTGTTCAAGCATTTCTTGAATGCCAACCTCAAAGACTCCCAGATCCTCTTAAGCTCAGTTGAATTTCCAGAACAGGCATAGAGGGAGAGGAGGGAATGCCAGGAGCGCAATTCAGCCCTATCCATAACTTTCTCGGCTTTCTTTAGGGCTGCTTCCGCCTTGCCAAACTGCTCTAGTTTGATGTAACTGTTAGCCATCAGAGTGTACAAGGACCAGTGAACTGGAGCCACATCCTGCAATTCTTCCAGGACCTTCTCAGCGGCATCTAGGTCATTCATTATAATATAGCTTTCTATCAATGTGAAGTATGTAAATTTATCTGCCATTATACCACTTTCTCGCATTTCTTCAAATGTGGTAAGGATTTTCTCTGGCTGACCTGCCTTTTGGTACAAGGCCATCAAGCTGTTGTACATCAGCGTATCTGGAACAAAGTTCAGGGCCTTCATCTTTTCATAGAGTTCCAAACCTTGATCTTCCATCCCATGTGCACTATAGCAATTAAGCAAACAGGCATAAGTTTTCTTTGACTTAAACATATCCGGAAGGCTCCAGAAATATTCTTCAGCTGCCTGTATCCCATGCACTTTGGAAATGAGGTCAAGGCGCAGCGTGTGATGAATGAGCCCCAACTCTGCTCCGCGAGCTTCCATCCAGTCCATCAACTGGGTATAAAACAGGACAGCCAAATATTATATAGTGAATATAAAAAAATACTTTGCTCATAACGAGGTTGCGCCCGAACAGCAGCTAAATTCTCAAGACCATAATATTTGCCTTTTCCAAAATGACCCAAGTGGAATACAATCCTCAGAGAGCACAACTGGTTTTATAAACCAAAATATTCAATCCTTCCACTGGTTCCAGTAGGGAAAAAAACTCTAGGTCTAGGAATTAAAATCACACTGCATAACAACTATCATTTGGACATGAATATACAATACAAGTAAAATATGACAAGCACATACTCACAAGAACCAGAGCACTGGAACAAGTACCATGCCATGCTATATCATGAGTTTTACTAAGACATGTAAATCTGCTTTTCTATGTTAGATCAATACTCCCTCGTTCACTTTTTGTAAGGGCAGTCCAAATTCAAATTATTGGCAGTCCAAATTCAAATTATTAACTCTTTGACAGAAACTTAGTCATTGAATTTTTTAGGTTATACTATACAAATTTGATAAAATTGGATTTTATATCTGAAAGCACTTTCATATGATGCAATTTCATTGTCCTGAGCATTGTGATAATAAGATATCAGCGATCAAAGTGTGGCGTTGGAGACTGCACCAGGTCAGATCATGCCTTATATTTTGACGAGGGAGTAATATAAATGAGCCACTGAGCCAGCATTGCCAAGAATCAGGCTTGAATTCACTATGTTATTTGTTGTCAGGCATCCAGCACCCAGTCTAGCAGAAGCAAAGATCACCACCCAACATTGTTTCAATAGCAGCAGTGCAAGCAACAAGATTCTTGATTGCTCAAAAGAACCGGCTATAGTTTTCTACCATGGAAATAGTAGGACAATGGTAGTATTTCCCTTGCTTCTAAAGGAACCTTCAATTAAATTTCTAGAGAAAGGTTTACAATGACTACATACATAAACAAGTCATGATACATTGGACATGTCTAAAGCAAGAAAGCTACTAGAATTAAGGAAGACAAAGTTATATGTTCGAGCAGAATTAAGAGTACAAGACACCAAGAACAATGAATGCCATGTCACTGCAAAATTCAATATCCTTTTATCCTATATGTTAAAAGGCGAGTATATGTAAGTTGTTTGGTTTGAAGGGGTGTATAATGTGTGGTGTTCTACGGGTTTCTAAACCTTTTCTCTTCTTAATATAATGATACACAACGCTCTTGCGTATTTGAGAAAACAAAACCAGGGGCTTTCAGGATTCAACCCTTTTTTGTCAACTCAAATGCAAACATCCCTAGACAGATACGCATCAACATGCATGATCTCAAGTCCGAACTCTCAACCACATGCAGATTAATGTGTTAAGTAATGAAATTTGTAGTCACTGGCTCACTGTGGTCATTCAAATAGAAAATTTTAGTGTTTATTTATTAAGCAACTTTAGTAAAATTCACCTCAGTATATTGAGTCTGAGTCTCAAATCATCTTATAGATGGTCTTCGTCATCATAGTCTATTTCCTATCACTTTATCAATTGATGAAAAGGCAAAACGATATTAGCTATAGCATTTATATAAAAATAAAAGAACCTGCAGCATCCTTCGTTGATTCAAATTTTAGTGGTCAAGATACTGCAAAACAGAATAAAAATAATATAATTACAGTTACGTTATCCTACCTGGAGCTCACAAAGTTCACAGGCAGAACAAGCAGCACCACAATATGACACCTGTTTTCGCAATTATTGCTGGTAAAGATACGCAATACCATCCTTACCTTCAATGTGGACCTCTGAAACCTTCGGAGCATGGCACCGAGTTCCACTTTTAGTATCAGACATCAAATTACCATTTTAGTGGTTGCCAACACAGTCCTGTCCTGTACTCCTGTCATTTTGTTGAATCCAAGTTCCACCGTGCGCATCGAATAATGACTCTAGATTTAAATCATCCACGAAAAGAAGACAGATGGAGCTTGAATCAAAAGCACCCGCTTTCCTCGCTTATCCCTACCCGAACTCCAAACCCCTCTACTTTCACCACGACCCTATCGAAAATACGCTGGCGCAAATGTAGCATCGAACAACATAAGGAAGGCGCAAACACATCTCGGTCCAAATTAAGCCCAGCACTTCAAGGCGATGCGGACGTTCGCGGGGAATGGGGAGGGGAAGGTCTCACCTCGAGCGCGCACGCATCTTTCTTGAACTTGCGGAGCTTGCGAACGTAGGCGACGATATGCACCACCGAGATCGGCCTCCTCTTGCTGACCCAGGCGTCCAGCTCCGCCGCCACGCTTCCGGGCGGCCTGCCGGAGCCCAGCTTCGAGAGCCTCACGTAGAGCGGGACCCACGACGGCTCCAAGCTGCGCAGCTCGGGGCCGGCCACCTGGGCCTGCGGCCGCGGCCGCGGCCGCGGCTGCGCCTGCGCCTGCGCGAGCTCGTGCGCGGACCTCGCTGGGGCCAGCGAGGTGCACCGCCGCACCGCGCCGGCGGTCGCCGCGCGCAGCAGCATGGATAGGTACTTGGGCTGGGCCGGCTGGCTGGGTGATGATGGTTTTGGTGCGGCGGATATTCTCGAACGAAACAAACGAGGCCATGGTGTGCGGCCCAAACTAACGAAAACAGGCCTGACTCTGTGTGTTCGTTCGTTCACGGCCATTGCTCCCTTTAAGCCCAAGCAAGGAAACAATAGCTCAGGTAGAGAAATGGCAAAAACACTTTCTCAGCTTCACTATGTTTATGACCTGACCCTACGAGAAAAATAGTTAATGTTTTGTCTATTAAGGATATTGAAAATATGGTTACTTCAGTATTTGTATTCTCTACTCTAATTAAAATGCTTCAGTAGAAAAGAATAATTGAGTTTGGACATTTAATAGGAATATAGATGGCCATTTTACATTGTTTTTTCCCTTAAAACGCATTTCACTGGTCTATGCGTACAGTGTGCTACGAACAAATATAATAGTACGTGGTAGAACGAAGGTTGTAGTATAGTACTATACTACTATCATATTGATCAGGAGCAACAAACAAAAAGCCTACGCACACAATCCATCTTGTCGTTCTCTCGATCGTTAGGCACGCAGCCCCGTTGCGTGATACCATCGCCACCCTCGTAGGGTGTTTGGTTCGAGAAACGAAGTCACGCGTCGTTTTCTCGTTCCTTGTTTTCTTTATTTGTTTGGTTTATAGGATGGAATGAGTTGATTTCACACCATCTTATCCCTCACAAACTAATAAATAATATAACTATGAAGAGTAAAGTTATTCTAATAAATTTTATAGGATCAACTTATGATGAACAATCTCGTCTAAAAAACACACAATTAGCCACTTGTGAATCTGATCTCTACCCAACGTGCCTTTCTGATTGTCGCTGTCCTTTCTACGCGATGCCATCATCCTCCAGTATTGTATTCCCCTTTCTACTTTAGGCAAGATCCAGAGCGATTTGTGTTGATGGCTCCCACTAATGATTGCATCTGCTGGGGCTAAATTACACCGCTCACTCGTCAGTCATCGTACTCGATCTTGGGCGCCGTAAACAAATCGCATCCCCCGCTAACCATTTGACCGGGCAATTTGGATCGTGGAGGGAGGCAGAGATCTCAACAGCCGGTGCCGGAAAAGGAATATTCCGAAGACACGTAGGTCTTGACCCATGATAAATTTGATTTTTAGATAACGGATGAAAATCCGGTTTCAGAAATCCAACCGCAGTTATAAAAAAAGTAGCCACTACAACGTCATGTAAGAGACATGTAAAAAAAAAGAAAAGGATCCCATCAAAATTGCAGTTCGAGTAGCCATCCTTCATGACTTGCTTCGTAAAGTCGATTCTTGATGATCCATCTTCATACCATGTAGGGCAAGAGTACTGTCAGAGCTTGACCAATTACGAACAATGATAGGTACTTCTTCATTAGCTCACTAATTAAGACCATGACCACGAACCACTAGATAGACAAAACTAATTTCCACGGCTAACACTGAGCAGAGAAGACCTGAGAACTTCAAAAACATCGCCTCCAAGGAGGGCACGATACCCGTCCTGCATGGAGAAGATTTTCACAAGAAGAACACAAGACACGAGGGGAGTAGCCATGATAGATGCCTTACATAAGAAGTATGGCGCCCAAAGGCGTTGCCGTCGTCGATCTGTTGGCTCAACGAACAATGACTTTCACCCAGGTGCTGCCCCAAAGTCGCCCAAGCGTGTCCCATACCACGCCATCGCCGATCAACATAAACGGCCATGCCTCCATCGCAGCACAACAACCATTGCAACCTTCATCGACGAAGTGCGTCCCATACCACACTAACACCACTAGGACCAACGCAAGCCATTGCACCGCCATAGCAGCACACCATCCTTGTCACAGCGTAACCTTCTGTCGATGAGGAGCGTCCCATACCACGCCTCTACCAACTCAGGCTTGAGCATCCCCGTGCTACCATCTCTGCACACGCACCACAACACGACCTTCAAAGATGACGATGCACGTCCCGTACCATGCGCTGCCGCCATCGTAAGGCTCGCCAAGATGCCACCGATGCGACCAAAATTACCAAACTGCCGCAAAGATGAAAGGATCTGCTACCTCAGTCCGCCAGCACTGCCGGAGCCGCAACACATGGATACGAGCTAGTGCGCACGGCCACCGTTATCGTACCCGTAGGCCTCCATTGCCACGGGTCATTGCCGCGAAGAGGCCCCCCGCACCAAAGGAGCACAACAGCCACAGCCAGGCGAGCATCACCATCGGCAGCCGCCGCCGCGCCCCCACGGGCTACCTAGCGCTGATGTTGTGCATCATCATGGCCGCCGTCATCAAGCCCCGGCGGCCGCCATCTCACACGCCGCAGACACCAAATCCCAAACGCCTACCATCCATCAGGCCGCCGCCATCACTGTAGCGAGCCAGATCAACCCGGGGAGATACTAGTTTCGACGAAGGAGACACCGAATCGGACGAGCCCCGGGCCATCCGGCTGCCAGCAGACCGCTGCAGGATACCGCCACCCTTGCGCTTGCAGGGGGAAGGACCACAAGGAGCGCACATGGACCGGGCTGCACTTGGGGGCGACGCGAGCGGGATCTGAGGAGGCTCGCGAGTCGCATATGACTGCAATGTGGGAGGCCTCGCTGCCGCCTTCCTTGTGCCCACGCGGGCTTCCAGCGGCACGCTCCGACTGCGGCAAGGTGAGAGGAGGGAGGAAGGTGCGGTGAGTGGGGTCGCCGCCTGTATCGCCTAGGAGCAACGCGGGGCCCTTTCTTTTGGTTTACTATCTGAAGCTGGTCCCGATAAATTTGATGGGCCTGTTCGCTTCAGCTTATAAGCCGGCTGAAAAGCTGAAACGGCTGATTTGTTGTGAGAGGAAAATACTGTTTGGTGGCTGATAAGCCGGTTGAATAAGCGAACAGGGCGGATACTAATCGATGTTTGCAAGTTAAACTTTTAATCATAAATTCTACAACAACATATCATAATTGCTTCCTCGGGAAAAAAATTTTGTAACGTGAATGGAGTGAACGAACCGGTAAGAGAGCTACGTATTATACTAGAAGGAGCGGGCAACGCAGAACCAAGGCAGAACAGCAAGGAGGCCTCTATGTACAGGAAACGAGAAACAACGATACCCATTTTGCATCAACTCACGTGTGGAACGAACTTAAAAGCGGTAATCGACTACTCTATCCATTATTTAACGTCTCGAGGGTTCTCTCGGGACTTTGAGATGGCAGCGGGCGGTACAGGCGCTAGGAAAACAGGTTATGGTGAGTACTAAACCTGCTTTATAGGAAAAACACGGAGACAGCCTCACTGGTCACAAAGTTCCGGAAGCTCGTCTGCTTCTGGATGCCGATATAGGAGTACAGTAGGTCGCAGAGTTGGCAGTTTATCTGCCCTCTTTCATGAGGTAATTGCGATGCGCTCCCTCTCTTCTCTGATTCTAGAAGAGGGAAAGCGGGTGGTCCTCGTATGGCCTGACTGCAAAATACCCGGACTGGAGATCTGAATGCACCTGCTTTTGCTGTGTTCCCCCGGCGGCCGATCAGTTTTAGCCGACTGCCGCTGCGTCCGAGGAAGCCGCTTGGGTTGTGGTCCAGCTCCAGGCTCGACTGCAACGGTAGCTGACCGGCCGTTTTGTGGTCCTCCGCCTCCTCCCAGCCATGACGTACTGTTCCGAGCCTTGAGACCGTCAGCTGAGGCACGTTTGGGAAGAGAGGCACGGACGACGCACGGTTGCGTTGCGCCGTGGGTGGTGCCCGGGCACGGCTGGGTTGGTACATACAGCCACTCGCATGCAGGCTATGCAGCCGTGGTACGTTTGGTGGTAGTGGTAGACCGTACCTCTGCCTTTGCGGTGCCCAGACCCAGAGGCCGGCCACATACGCGCGGCGTACGTCCTGCTCTGTCCATGCATGCATGGTCATGTCGGCGTGCGGTTCAAAATTATTGTGTCCCCTCGAGGGATGATGATGTTGGATAGAGGGGTGATGATGGATATTTCACTGCTGTTTTAAGTTACGGAAGATTAAATTTTTTTAGTTTCGATCTATACCAATTAGAAGGATTAAACGTGAACTAATTATAAAATTAATTGCATAAGTCGTGGCTAATTGTCGAAACAATCTAATGAATCATGATTAGCACATATTTAATGTAGCATCACATGGTCAAATTATAGACTAATTAAGTTTAATAGATTCGTCTCGCGAATTAACTTTCATTTATATAATTGATTTTATAATTAATCTATATTTAATACTAAACATTCCATACGACAGAGACTAAACTTTAATCCCTATCTCAACGGGGCCTAAGATGCAAAGGTCACGGGAGGTGGTTTGATTAGGGTAGTGTGTGGGATACGTGAATGAGCGAGACACCTCATGAGCATCCGTGGTGAGGTTGGGCGTTGGAGATCGCTAATGTGAAGCATAGTGGATTTTTATATCCTCCCCTGATGATACTCTCTCTCTCTAGCTCCCACACGAGATGAGACATCAATAATAAAAAGCAACATCTGACCTGATCGATAGAGTGACAAAATGTTATGCATGTGCACATCTTGAGTCGACGGTTTGGTTTGGTGCACGCATGACCAAAATATTGACTCCACTATTGAAAAATTATATAAACGATAGCTCTTTTGAAACACCTGCATCTGGACTTTGTGGAGTGACGGTGACTAAACATACGAAAACGGATAGAGCACGGTAAGTGAACGTCCAATCGTTGCCTAACCTAAATACTTACTCCTAGATGGCGAGAAGTGTAAGCACGCGAGGCTACCCTTGTTGATCATTAACCCAAGTACCACTAGTAGATGTCATTTCACCTCCCGTTGCCTAACCTAAAAATCAGAGGCGCCTGCTGCGACGGTCACCGCGAAATTTCCCACGGGTTAAAAAGGAGCGACAAGGCAAAGGCAAAGGCGCAGAGCTCTACGAGGCCAGGCAAGTAGCCAACAGCCGGCCGGCATGTGGCCGGCCGTCACGTCGGCCTCACTGGCGACGGGACGGCTGTAAATGCGGGCGCCCCCCACCACCCACCGACATGTGGGCCGCGAGGCCATCTCGGGCCTACCCATCATCGAGGCGCTCCCATTTGGGAAAGCACGGTCACTGTGCGTCTGTGCGGTACAGTACCACCCTCTCGGGTAGTCAGCCCTGTTTGCGTTTGTTTCAGGTTATCGGGTCAGCTTTTCGGCTTCCGCCAACCTGAAGTTGGATAGTTGAAACAAGTAGTTCAGCTATTGGGCTGGTTTTCGAAAAGTTGGAAAGCTAGCCTACGAGGAAGTGAATTGAAAGCTAAAAAGCTAACTGAGATGAGATTTTTCTAACTTTTAGTGTGCTGAGAAGATAAAAATTTATTACAAAAGTTAATAGAAAAAATCAGGAACTAAAAAGTTAGATTTCAGAAAGATACCTTTCCAGTCAAAAGCTTTAAAGCAGAAACTCAAACAAATCCACTCGGTTCCTCTCCGCGCTCTGATAATGCGGGAGACGCCGTAAGTTGACGACGGCCGTGTGCATGTTCCGAAATTAATTTGATCCCGTGGAGTGGAGACCGAGCGACGACCATGTCATCATGTCAAGCGGGCTAGCTTGATACGACGTGTTAGGAGGAGCATGATTGGCGTAACCATGCATGCACCGGTCGGCTTACCCACTGTGTGTAGGGTACGAGTCCAACAGTAGCCCCTACTCACAGTGCCATGTGCTACTGCTACCAGGATGCATCTAGATAAAACTCGTGTGTAAGGGGTGTTTAGATTTTAGTCCGGACTCATATCACATCGAATATTTGGAGGCTAATTAGAAGGACTAAATATGAGTTAATTATAAAACTAATTACACAGATGGAAGCTAATTCACGATACAAATCTATTAAGCCTAATTAATTTATCATTAGCATAAGTTTACTGTAGCACCCCATTGTCAAATCATTAACTAATTAGGCTTAATAGATTCATCTTGCAGATTAGCCTCCATCTGTGCAATTGGTTTTGTAATTAATCTATGTTTAATACTCCTAATTATATCTAAACGTTCAATGTGATAGGAATTTTAGGAGCGCCCAATTCATCTCGAAGTTTATCTTCTTGTGCTGGCCTATTGGATTTCTTCCTATGCCGCAAATCTTTCAGATTATTTTAGAGAACAAAGCCAATTAGTCGAGTTAGAGTGGGAGTGATCTATATATTACCTGAAAAGGCTATATAAATAAATTGATAAATAATTTTACAACTAACGGAAAAATTTATCCCGCATAGCTATGTCTTTTCGTTACACTAGCCAGCCCGGGAGTAGGAGTACAATCCTCCACATCGGTTAAGCGGACCCGACTCCATGGAGGTTGAAAGTAGGCCGCCCCACCCTCGACCCTCGACATCAGGATCACTGAAACCGGAGAGAGCCGAAGAAAATGGGAACCCCCAACAATTCGATTTTCCTCAATCGACGTCTTACGATAACCCAAGTGTTCGGAAAGCACACCGCCCGAGTGGTATGGAATTGTTAATGAAACTTTTCTTATTTTCCCTGAATCGAGAGGAGAAACTACTTTTAAGGAGGTATATATCGAGGAAGGTCGTAAAGGAGATATCGGACCTAGCCGCTGACTCACCCTAAGCTGGCAAGGGATCTAGAAATTGAGGAGAGACTCGAGTAATCACGGAAGTGAACCACTATTTCGTAATGGCGCAGCGTCGACCTTTGACACGCCTATTACACGGCTCACAAACTCTGCCTGGGGTGGGGCCATAGTCTAGTCTTGCCAACTTAAAATTAGGGGTGGTTAGGAACACCGTATTAAACTTTAACACCTGTCATATCAGATATTTGGATACTAATTAGAAGTATTAAATATAATCTAATTACAAAACTAATTGCACAGATGGAGTCTAATTCGCGAGACGAATCTATTAAGCCTAATTAGTCCATGATTTGACAATGTGGTACTACAGTAACCATTTGCTAATGATGGATTAATTAGGCTCAATAGATTCGTCTCGCGAATTAGACTCCATTTGTGCAATTAGTTTTGTAATTAGCTTATGTTTAGTCCTTCTAATTAGCATCCGAACATCCGATGTGACCCTGCTAAAGTTTAGCACCTCGTATCCAAACACCCCCTTAGCAATGCACACTTTTTATGATGTACTAGCTCTGTTTAATTTTCTAAATATATGATGTTTATGACAAGGTAACTAGTTAAGGCATTTATGATGTACAATACACTATGCATTTAAGTTTTCCTTATTGACTTTTACTGAGGACAAAGGTGTAGTGGCGATCTGTTGCTATTTGCTAATGTTAAACATGTTCCGTACTCCCTCTAGTTGGTAGCAGATATAAGTCAGCTACAAGCCTACAATACAAATATAGTAGTCAATAATTTAGCATTTTGACTAGTATTTTCAAATAAAAAACTACATAATATGAAAAAGGTTCTAGCGATGGTTCTAGTGATACCATTTTTTATGTAATTATTCATGTTGATGGTT